>NW_017728906.1:24705818-24716696 GCF_001723895.1 Crocodylus porosus
TAACCAAGGTTGAAAAGAGACAAAAAAAGAAAAATTCTATTGGTCAAACAAGTGGGCAAGCTTAAGGATGAGCCAAACTTTCTCCTGTGCAAAATTTAAAAACTACTCTAAGTGCAGAGTCGATATGATTAAATACATGCTGAATCTACTTCAGTTATTCAACATTTATGTCTCCATAAAAGTGCAGATCTCTATGGAAAACAAGTAAATTTTCAGTAAAACTTGTTTTGTTTTTTTGCAAAAACACCTCCAGTACTTCTTATCTGTCTAGTTTAAAGCCAAAACAGGTTTAAGGAGCTGTGAAAAATGTTTCTACTGCCTCAGTAAAGCCATCCCTCAAAAAAATGTAATGCAGTTTCTTTAAAGCTCCAGACAGAGGAGTCTGGCTAATAACAAGATCTTACAAAGAACAAACTGAAGCAAAAACAAACGCACAAAAAACCTGCATTGTTAGAGTTTTGGTTAACCTCATTTTTCGTTTGTGAAATCACCTTTTTTTTTAAATTGGTGCAAACAGTAGGAGAAATCTAACTCAGTATTTTGACTTGACAGTATTTAATCAAACTCTCTTTATTATCACTACCATTATTTCACATACAAAACTCAAAGCACATTTCCCAAGTATTGGGGAGCGGGGAGAGAAAGTTGCCCCTTGGAGAAAAGGGACATCTAAATTATTCCTGCAACCTAGCCTTACTCAAGACAGTAACCCTATTAGATGGTTCCTATGTTCACATTACTTGAGACACTGTAGCTTTTGTGATTAAAGTTTTGATAATCAGATGAGTCCTAGATTAGTAACTTGTAAATTGGACCAAATTAATCTAATATAACAAAGTTACCCAAGGGACAAACTTGGCTACTTATGTAAAAATGCCTACAGAAATTGCAGACCTGAATCTGTGGAGTCTCCTTTTATTTTATGGGGTTTTTTTAATTTTTATTTTTCATTGACCTACATTTGTGATAAATAAGGTTTGAGTTTTAGTAATTACTAGGTGCGCTTTACTCTGACTAATTAGCTCTGCCGTAAAGCATCACCATCTATATGTGCACCCATATTAAGGCACAGTAAATTTTAATTTATTCTGCCATAGTACTTGTTCCAGACAGCCCTATCCTATTTTACGCCACTGCAACACATGTGTAGATGGTGATGAGGGCTGGCTGGGGCACAGGGTTGCTACAATGCAGGGGTTGCCTGCTTGCCAGCCTTGTGCTGTAGCCAGCCCCTTTTGCCACCAAATACTCCAACCGGGAACCTGGGCTGACCCCTCTCCCTCCCCTAAAGCCTCCCACCAGCTCAGGACTGCTCTGGTCTGGCTCAAACTGCTTTGGTCCTGGGTGCATGTGCAAATTGTGCTGGAGTTTACTACTCTGTGCTATTTGCACATATAGATGTATCCACTGATCGGTACAGATAAGTATCTGGTTATGAAATTGTCAGCACCATCCACTGGTGTAAGTATCTATTACTTCCTTAAAAAGCTGTACTGTGTCATCTTCATGTGATTATAAATTTAAATCTACCTACAATCCAGTGTAGATAAAACTGTTTCTTGCTCGCATATCTATATCTATATCTATATCTTGACTAGTGGGAATAGTGGCTAATTAGTTAATTTCACCAAGGCTCATTTTTCCAGAACTTGTTCCTACACCTCTTAGTGAAAAAGCAGGGTTACTTTGTGCTATTTGTACGTGGTGCACAGAAAGTGTTTTTCTTTCATTATGTTGTTTCATACTTTATTAAATGCTAGAAGTGTGGCACTATTAGAATTGTTTCACTCTTACTCTAATTCAATGGTACAAAATCCAGTATCTCCAAGGTAAGGTTAAGCAGGAGCTCGTATAGGCAGGGTTGAGATTCAGACACTGCAGATATAATCCATCTCCCTGACACATGCAGTGCTTCATTGTGAGACTGCCAGACACAGTCTGCTGAGATGAGAATGTCACAGAATACCAAAATAGGGGAGATGCAGTTTTGTTCATCATTACTTTTATCTATGAATATCCACCTAAAGATCTATATACATACCTCTTCCTAGACAGAGAAATATGAATGCAGCATCTAGACATAGATACTAGCATTCAAAAGGCGAGAATATAATGCATGTAGAAGCTGCTAGCTACCTGAATGTAATTTGAATAGCTAATCGGGGTAACTGCTTCCATTTGAAGCAATAGTTTTGGTGCAGACGCTGAGTCACCACTTCAGCTGTCTAGCGACGATTAATGACATGCCCGGTTGCCTGCATCTGCTGGTGTTTCTGAACTTAACTGACAAAGAGCCTGAAGGAAAAGAAGGTGCATTGTCATCATAGGGAGGGAACTGATCCAATAACACATAGGGGAAAACAGCTCCTTAGAAAATAAAAAGTGCTACCTCTGTTGTAATTACCCCCAAGTTATTCCCACTCCCAGATGCATAAGGTTTGCCTGTCTGGGCTGGGGGGCAGGGAAGAACATTGACAACAACAATTGAGCAATGCTGTCTGTGACTGGCACCCCACAGTAAAGTAATCAGCAGCTACGGAGTCTGAAGTTTTGGCTTGAGCAAAAGGCAGAGATGCATGACCATGTCAAGCTAAATTACTATTGTTTACCAGTCCTGCTTAGAGAGACGTTATATTCCAAAGTGTTTTACAAATGCAGAACCTGATCCGGTGCGTACAGAGAACCTGCAGAGAATGCAGAGCACCTTGCAGTTCAGACCTCTATGCAAAGGCACAATTTCAGCAGTTGCTAAAATGCAGCTCCAGCTTTGACTAAAAACAAGAGCAGTTTAACAATTCACTGCAACATGAGGCAGCAGTTCAGATGAGGAAGTGACATGTAGCTCACCAGATCAGAGATGCAAGAGAAAGTTAGGTGGACAGAATATACCTCAATTGACACTCTGTAAAGCCAGTGGCATTAGCAGTCCTAGGCTGACTAAGTTTTTGGGTAAATCTGATATCTTTTATAAGACAAAAGATTACATTATTAATTAGATGAATAAACGAGATCTGAATTATCCAGGGAACCTTGTCTGCTTATGTCCCTAGACCAGTATGGCTACAACCTATAACCCATTAACAATTCTAGGCTTGCGAACAGAGGCTGTGGGATTATACGCTATCTATACCTAAATAAAATATTGAGGTGCAGGATACCTGGGAAACTATTTGAACTGGAGTTTGGATTCTTTAGGCCACTACATTATACCCTTAAGGCTCTGCATGAGAAACCTTTTTCCTACTGTTTATCCTACAATATCCCTAGTTTTTCCAGGTGCCTTCTACCTACAGCATTCCTAATACAAAGATCCTTCCATCTCGAGCTGGGATCCACCTCACTGTGTTCGCCTCCCCCCCCCCAATCCAATGTGCCCTGGTTCCCCAAACTGCATTGTAATAGGGCCCCTACCCCATTACAGAGAAGGGGAGCAAACCCTAGGGCCTGCTGACCAGCCAAGCTGTACCCCTGGGTGCAGACTTAAGGGTGGAAAAGACTTAAGTAAATGCTTACCATAGAGCCAATGGTAATGACAACAACATCAGGGCCTGGAGGCTTGCATGGAAACACTGCAGGGCCCAGTAGCAAGGGCCCTGAAATTGCTCCAGCAAACCAAAGTGGAATCCACCTGGGGCAGCTCTGGGAGGCATGTAACCAGCAAGGGGGCAGGGGCAGGGAGCCATATACACACAGGCCCTGAGCCAGAGCGGGTAGTCTGGCCCTGCATGCTACAGGGGAAGGAGCTTCTGGCTAGGAAAGCAGCAAAGAAGTGCCTAGTGGACCTCTGAGCTGCCTTGGAAATACCAATAAGACTGAGAGCTTGCAGGAAGAAATAAGTCTGAGCTGGGGGTTATGTTGATACCCATAGAGGGCTGCCTTGGCTGTTTGCCTACCTACCCTGATGGGGCAGGAGGAAGGTTTTTCCTTTTGAAGTAGTAGTATGTTCTTTTGCTCAGAAGGGAAGGCTTATGTTAACCGGTTGCTAGCTCTATCCTGGTGGTTTTTGGTGGTCCCATTAGTGTCCTGAGGGCATGTAATTGCCTTGTCCTGCAGTTACAGGCTCAAGGCATTCCAGTAGATCAGAGCCCAGAGCAGGGCCAAGCAGGAAGCTGGAGAGCCCAAGACTGAGTGTGGGGCTGGGATCTAGAAGCCAGGTCCAATATAGGAACCAGCCAAGAGAAGAAGGGAGTGAGACTGGGAAAGGCTAGGTCCCAACAAAAATATCAAGACTTCATCCTAACCCAATACCAGGTTGCCTCAAGTGCTCCAAAACATACAACTAGCCCTGGGAGAGAGGGTGAGAAACCAGGCTTGGGAAGCTCTGGGCAGCCTTCCTTTCTTTTAAACACTACACATGTTTTTACATGTGCTCTGGGGGTGTCTCCAAGCGCAGTTTTTTTAATTTAAGCACCCATAGCATCTATCGATGTTCCTGTGTTTCAGAATGGTGGCAGGGGTGCTTTAACTAAAGGTCCTCAAATGAACTTCAGTTAAAGCACCTCTGCCACCATTTTGAAGCATGGGGACACTGATGCATAAGATGCAAAGGCTGCTGGAGTGTGTTTAATTAACACGCTTCAGCAGCCTCCAATTAATTGAGTCTGTTCTGATGCTCTGTAATTAGTGTGATGGAGCAGCCTCCCGGTGCATCTACAGGCACCCTATAACATCAAGGCATGGCAGCTGAGCGGAGGGGAGTGTAAATGAACAGGGCAGACCAGGTAAGGGCTGAACAGCCACCAGGGGGCATCATGGCAACTCTCTGGGACGAACATCTGGATACACATATCCCAAAGCTGAAGATCTGTCAGCTTGGCTTATTCTACTCCTCTTTTTTGCTTGAGCTACTTATTTTTCTGCATTCTCTCTCCCTTTACTATTCTTCTGTAATTCCATGTTCAGAAAAGTTTTGTGCTTCTCTTGAGAAAAGGTGTTGATTTTGCTTCGGAAATTTTGGGAAGGAGAGGTATGAGTTAAAAGGCTATAGAGGTAGCTTCTGTGGAATGCTCATTTGGCGGGCTGCAACTAGGATTATAAAGAGAAGGAACAAGTTGAGTCAGAAGACCAGAGGCTTATTTGCTCACCAACATGAGGCACTGATGATGCCAATTCTGCCATGTGGTGTGAATCTGGGAGATATTCCTGTCCTTCCCTACACCTTTTGTGCTCCCTGTATGGTTAACATTCTTGCCTTGGCTCTGGCTCACTCAATGAGATCAAAGCTTTCCCAGAAGCAGACAGAAAGTTAGAGCCTGAGAGAATGGGAGGCTGTCAGCCTTCCAAATTTCTTTCCCCTGGAGTACCAACATGGTTTTAAAAAGGTTATAAATAGTTCTTTTCATCTCCCATCTCTCCTGATTTTTAACTGTACTTGGGATCTCATGGCCATAAGTGACCACATCATTTAAAGAACAGCAGTTTTCAGCAACCGCTGATTCAGCTGCCACAAATTCAGTCTCATGCAAGAATTAGGGCCACCACATCCTGAAACACTACTGCCACTTCCTATCACACTTAGGTATGCCTTCGAAGTCATTCTTCTAGCCTAATCTGATTTATGAAAGCAGATGATTCAAAACATCAAGCGGCATTCAAAATTCACTAAGAGAGAATGGTCAAAAAGCCTGAGGAAAAATCTAGTTAAGTTATCCAGTATTCTTTAAGCAGCTTATTACAGAGCGGGAGTAAACAGTATATGTGTTTGCCCTTGGGGGAGGGGGGAGCAGATGGGTTGCACTGGCCACATGTAGAGGACACTTGCATGCCTTCTGGAGTCCCCAGGCTGCTGGAGCCTGCTCAGTGTGCAGGCCGGCCCTGACTGCCTGCTTGACTTGGTCAAGCATGCCCCCAACCCCCAGCATGTCACTGCAGCCCTTCCCCTGTCCTCTACCCTGAGGCTTCCAGAAGCAGCAAGTGCCCTCCCTCAGAAATTGCATGTGCCTCTGTCCCCCAGCCTGTCTGTACCATGCTATGATGCCCTACCACCCATGCCCAAGCATGGAGACTGAGGAGGTGCAGTGTATTCTGCTGATCACCCTGTGCAACTCTTGAAAAATGCTGTGAAACATCCAGTGGCCGCATCATGTCCAGACAGGTGACCATGGGCTGCAGCTTCCTGCCTCCAAGCCAGCTTCTGGCTATCCTGTGTGGCATTTCATACTGCACCCTGGGCCTACAAAGCATCCTCTACTGGGCCACCCACTTCCATGTGGCTGATGAAGATGAGGCCATCTAGGAAACCATGAACACCAGGGTGATCTGGCACTGCCTCCAGACTACTGAGCACCAGTTCTGGGCCTGTGCCACCAGCAGCAACTGACGCGAGGTAGATTATCATGGATAGCTGGGATGCAACTTCTGTATGCGTTGGGTCCCCTTCAAGGACACCTGCCCCTTCCCCTCCCCACCCCCCACACACACGCATTGCACATCAGGACATGAGCATTTGGATATTCCTCATTCCAGAGAAGTGGATGGCCATTGCTGTTACAAAGCTGGCTACCCCCGACAGTCTCTGGTACATCACCAACCGGTTCAGCATAGGCAAGTCCATGGCTGGAGAGGCTATTCAGGAGGTGTGCCTGGTCATCCAGACTGCTTCATCTGCCTCATTTATCCACAGGAGGTGTTGCCAGCTTCTCCTGCATAGGGTCCCTGACCTGCATGGGGACTGTGGATGGTACCCATATCCTCATCCCCTGCCCACTCCAGGGCATCCAGGCATCCATCAGTTGCAAGGGCTATTACTCTATTGTCCATCTTTGCTGGCTGGGCAGGTACAGCCTATGATACCCATATCTTCTTCAGCTCCTCATTCCCTGAGGTGATGGAGAAAGGCTCTACATTCCAGGATTCCCCAATATAGTCATCAGTGCCATCATGGTCCTTCCCCTCTTCATCGCACACCTGGCTTACTTTCTTCTGCCCTGGCTCATGAAGCCCTACACAGAACAGCTACACTGCTGAAAAGTGAGCTTCAGCCAATGCCTGAGCAGGTGCTACGTGACTGTGGAATGCCCTGACACCGGATTATGGATCCTCTGGCCCTGTGTCCTAGGAAGCACCACTTGTAACACTGGCTGCCTGAATACCATTTCCCTTCCCCCGCTCCTTTTTCCCCTCAGGGGGACAGACCGGGATGTCAGGGAATGTAGTGTGAAGAAATGAAGTGCCTCAGTTTACAATGTTGCAGCTGCCAACATTTTCTTGTTAATAAAGAAAACCTATTGAATGGTGCCCGTGGCTCAACCTGGCCCCTCTTCCTACTGATGCAAACTAGCACATTTGGAAGGGGGCAGGGGAAGCTGGGTGCCAGGTTGTGGCTTCTGAGGTGTGATGGATGCGTGCCAAGGTCAGGGTCTGTGGGGCTGTGCCCAAGTGTGGGGCCATGGGGGTCCCTGACTGGGTGTGCAGATGCAAGGGTTGGGGTTTGTGGGGCTGTCTGAGTGTGGGAGTTCTCCTGTGGTCTGTGTGTATGTTGTGGGGTACTTCGTGGCAGGATGTTGGGAGTGCCAGGGCATGTCCAGTGGACATGGATGCTTCCCTTCCCCCCGCTGCCTGCCTGAGGCTGACAGATGGCAGGATGCAGAAAGCAGGGCTGAGGAAAGGGGCTGTGCTTGCTCAGCACTGGAACAGCCCAGGGGTGGGGCCTGCTGGGTACTTGCCTGGAGCAGCAGAGTGCAGGCTAAGTGCTAGCATGCCTCCCTGTGAAGGAGGGGTAGCAGGAACCACAAAGGAGGCTTGGATGCCAGAGGATAGCAATCCAGCTTGAATCCAGTGGTAAGGGGTCATTCTGCTGGGACATGTGACGATTTGTGTTTGTTTTTTATGGCATCTTTATTTTTATTTTTACTGATTTTGAGGAAAAGTTTAAGTTTAAAAACCAATATGAAATTTCAATTAAGACTGAAATAGTATATTTCAAAAATAGAAGAAAAAATGTGGGAATTAAAATGAGAGTTTTCTTTTATATTTCTTCCTCCTTTTGACTAGAAGTAGAAGGAAAATCTATTTGATATTTCAAACCAGCTAAAACTCGGTACTACAGGAAACTTATAAGAGTTTGATTTTTTTTTTTTCTCTGTCTCTGTCTTGCAAGATTTCTTGTTCAGCTCAGAGACCAAACTAGTTCAGATATGCATTCATCTCTTTGGAAAAGAGAGAGTTTTCATTTGAATTTGATTAATACAAATGGATTTGGCTGCAAAGATTTTAAATTTGTGTTGGCTCAGCAAAAAAAAGTCTTCAGAACTTCTTAGCTCCCTTTTCTTTGTTGCAGAAGAGAAAACTATTTATAATATTGATAATACTTTATACCCTATAATTCTTCTCATGAAAAGATGCCAATTCACTTTTTAACCCTTACTAAACAGAAAAGGTCAAATATTGAAAATTTTCCTTTTAAAAAAAAAATACAACTTTCATCAATAGTTTTCAAGGAAAAAGTAGTTCCATGTTTCTAGCTGTTAATTAGATTTTGCATTATGTTCTATCTTACAAGTGAGAAACTTCGTCAAAAAAATATTAAGATTTAAAGTCTGCAAACAGAGCACTGACTTCAGCTGAAATTGTTGGCATTTGTCATGTTCCAGCATTAAAGCTCAAGGTCACAAATTTTCTTCTGTCCCCAAAAATTGCTTTTTAAGGCCACAATCCTGGAAGCATGCATTGAAACTCCACTTGTGAATCATTTCATTGAAACACTAGAATTCTCTATAAGCACTTTCATTTTGATACTGACACTTTCTCCATTACCATTGACAGAACCTAGTGCAAGTATGCTCATGGTGACCTGGATTCCCAAATATGTGTGTAGAAAATGGAAACTGAATTCTGATTACCTCTGAAAATCAAGATGCATGTTTGGAAGCCTATCATTGCATTTCATCACTTATTGTTTCAGACTGCTGACAGTGGAAACCCACCATGAAGCAGGGCCTATGTCGCTTTGAGATGGAGAGGGTCAGTGATGAGCTAGAGAAGCAGCCTTGGAGGCAGGCAAGACAAAATTGCACTGGCATGCCAAATGCCAGCTTAACTGAGTTTGTATGTGCAAATTTCCAGAGGGTCTGCCTGTTGTGCCTTGGATTCCTCAACCACTCAAGAAGCTATGGTGGTACCTGGCAACCTACTAAAGATGCAGTCCCCGTAGTCTCCTGAGACCAACTGTTGCCAATGGTGATATTTGGGAGCCTATCATTGTATTTAGGTGCATAATTTTTAGACAGCCAAGCTTGAAAAGTTTTGTATTGGTATTTAAAATCGGGCACGCATTGTTAAGATATTAAAATATATATTCTAAGATACTATAAAAACGTAGGCCTAAGTAATTCATCAGGGTTGCAGAAAATATACAGCAGCACTTAAACTCAGGAAATCTGGATTCTAATTTATTTTATTCTAACATAATAAAAGCCATGCTACTTGCGGTTGTGCATCTATCTGTCCGTAACACTCCAGGCCAACTGATTGTGCACTGCCCAGAGCCTTATTGACAGATAGACACATGGGTGAGGCAAGGCAAGGTGGAGGCAGTAGGGGCTAAGGTGTTCTCTGCCATGCAGGGAGGAAGGTAGGTGGGGGGAGGGTAAGTGAAGTGAAGGGGGGGGCTTGCAGCCCTGCGGGGCAGCATGGCACATGGCTGTGTGGCATGTGGAAGGGGGGGGCTTGGCATATGGCCACAGGGTGCCATGAGGGAGCGGGCCCAGGGTGCATGGAGAGACTCTGCTGGCTGCAGCTCGTGGCTGCAGGGTGTGGTGCACCCCCCCCGCCGGCTCCCCATGTGGTGTCATGCCCCCTGCTGGTTGCACTTGTGAGGTGTGGTGCATGGGAACCACCCCTCAGCTGCAGCACATGGCTACAGGGTGGGGCACACCCCTGCACCCACTCCCCATGTGGCACCTTCTGGCTGCAAGGAGCAACTGCCATCTGCAACCGTGGGTTGCACAGGGTGTGAGGGGAGGTGGTGCATGGTGCAGGAAGGGGATTCTGGTCATGGAGACCCACTGGCAGAAGGGCGGGGGGACTTGGGCTGAGGCTGTGCCAGGTTGATCCCAGTTGGGGGGGAGCTGCGCTCACACCGGGCCACTGGGCTGTGGGGCTATTGGAGCCTGGTGGCTCCTCCAGGGCCAGCGGCTCCCACCACTGTGCAGCATGGGGGAGCTGGGGGGAGGGGAGCCTACATTGCCCCCTGGGGTCCCCAGCGCCATGTCCCTGCGTGAGCTGCCAGTCTCTGAAGGCCCCACGAACCAGCCGGGCTGAGGCCCCAGTCACGGTGAATGTGGCTGTGGGTGGGCTGGGCCATGGGACACTTGGAGCCCAGTGGCTTTTCCAGAGGCAGCACTGGGGAGTCCACAGGGCACATAGCTCTCACTTCATGCATGGGCAGGGGCAGCTGCAGCTGTGGCTGCTGCTCCCAGCCTCGCTGCCCCTGCTCAGACAGCAGTGCAGTGCCACATGAGTCCTGCTGTGGGGCATGCTAAGGTGGACAGGAGACACGTGTGCAGCATGGGGCGGGCTGGCTGGCTGGCTGGCTGGGTGTGTGGTGGGTGGATGTGCATGTGGGTGTGCATGCATGTGGCTGGCTGGCGGATGTGCATGCATGCATGTGGCTGTGTGTGTGTGTGTGTGTATATGTGCATCTGTGTGGCTGGGTGGTTGGAAGTGTGTGGGGTGTGGCTGGGTGTATGGGTGAGTATGTCAGGTGTGGGGGGGCACATGGGGCTGGACACAGAGTAGAAGGGCATTGCACACAGCTGGACATGAAGTGACACCAGCAAGGGACGGTGGGTGGTAGCACTCCATCCCTGCTGCCCACCCATTATTCTTGATGGACACAGGCATACCTCAGAGATATTGCGGGTTCGGTTCCAGACCACC
>NW_017728906.1:24717226-24802424 GCF_001723895.1 Crocodylus porosus
CTATTTCCACCACATCTGCAGTTACTTCCTCCACTGAAGTCTTGAACCCCTCAAAGTCATCCATGAGGGTTGGAATCAACTTCTTCCAAACTCCTGTTAATGTTGATATTTTGACCTCCTCCCATGATTCATGAATGTTCTTAATAGCATCTAGAATGGTGAACCCTTTCCAGAAGGTTTTCAATTACTTTGCCCAGATCCATCAGAGGAATCACTATCTATGGCAGCTATAGCCTTACGAAACGTATTTCTTAAATAATAAGACTTGAAAGTCGAAATTAATCCTTGTAAAAAACGCAATATCTGCGAAGCGCAATAAAGCGAAGCGCAATAAAATGAGGTATGCCTGTATGTGTATGGATGGATGGATAGATATCTATCTATATCTGTCATTTAATCCACCTGTCATTCTTGACGGGATCTTTATCTGTCTTTTAATTGCAAGACCATCTGACTTTTCAGAGTAGATCACATTATCATGTTTTAATAGTATGGCTGCCTCTTCTGAGGCCAGTAGTCAACACTATCTATGTTGGATGTCAGAAAGGGAATACATACTAAGGAATCCTTTTGTGACATTCTGGCAGTGTTCTGATTACAAGCTGTTGTGATTTGTGAAAGGTTTGGGCATACTGACTCTTTGCTATATATGGGCAATATAGCAAAGACTGTAGCTAGAGGCAGAATTGGAAAATAAAAGCTTTGGTCAGTAGCATAAACCTAAATGCAAATGGGTGTTAGGATTTGCCAGTGGGTTTGCTCGTAAGGGTGATGGGTGGGGTTGAGTTTTCTAGTCTCAGGGTGTCATTGGGGGAATCCACTGTTGCTGTTTATCCCATCTTGTAAGCCACTCTACATCTTTCTGGATAGAGCCAGGCAACCAATAAGAATATATGCTTTACAGATTTTTTTTAAACCTCATTAATAAGGATCAAGAAAAGCCTCTGAGGTATCATTCATAAGTTTAGTTGTTTGTGACATTGTTTTGGTCTATCGCTGGTATGTTGGAGCAGGGAGTGAAACAGTTGAGTATTAGTAACAACAACAATATTTTTCTTTTCCTTTAGAAATGAATATAGTAAAATATACCGCTGATTTCTGCAGTCAGAAGTAAGAAGGTGGACTTCTTTGCCTCCTTGACCTATGTAAAGGGTACAGGGTCCATCTGCTCAGGTTAGTTTAGTTTTTCATAGGTGAAAGCCTTGTTTTTTTCCTTTTGAGTTTATTAAAAGGTATATTAAAAGATCCAGAACATTGGTGAGATGATGGTTCAGATCAATCTTCAGATATGTCTGTCCTGTATTGTATTGGAAAATAGATATTATTTTATTTGATCGATTAACTATTGCATTTTATGATGTTGTTTGGTTTTTACTATTGAGGTAACATTTTTCTATCTTCTCATTTAATTTTATTCTTGACTTTTACCTTGAGGGGAAAATGGTAATACAAAGTAATCTCTTTGGTCCGATTCTACTACAGTGATCTTTAGGAACTAGTTTATTAGTTACTTTGGGGGAAAGAATATCATATTTTAACCTTATAGAAAATTCCTGGCTGTCTTATCTATATAACCTGGGTTGTAAGAGCAAGTTCAATAAGGCTGTCATCCTTCCGCGGAAAAACATCAGTCTCTGTAGTGTAGACACCATCTGGCTAATTATTGACTCTTCATTACCAAGACTTTTCATTCCATAATTTGAGGTTCAGTTTCTGCCAGTTTGTATGGGGACTTGCTCCTTTTAGCCCATCCAGTATAGTTTTAGAACTCAACAGCTATGTACAGAGAGTCAAAAAGCCTGAGGCTGAATTGATTCAGTCTTTGCAGGTTTGTTTAAACTGCAGAGATTAAACTGAAAAACAACTGGACAGATGTTTACCTTTTGATTCAGGAAATGCAGCCACATGCCTGCAGTAGCTCAAGCCGGAAGTAGGGGGTTGCTACAGCATGGCTCTCTGGCATGTAGCCAGCATGGCCTGTGTGTGTTCCCTTCCTCTTCCTGTCCCCCCTGAGGTCTCTGCAATTTGCAGTCCACAGTTACAGAAGCATTGCTCATCACTTCCTCTTCCTGCTTCCAGGTGCCTCTGGGATTTGTAGTCCATAGTCACAGCCAGCAGAAAGTTTGAGCAGGAGAAAGGATGTTTAACTCCCTTCCCTGGCCCCAGACTCTGGCCTGGGTTTGTCTAGGACAGATGGGGAGGTTCAGCCCTACTCCCTTCCTCACCACAAGGGGCCTTGATCTTCCCTCCCCTTCCACCACAACAGACTTATCAGCCAGAAGCTGCCAGGCTGCATATTGGAAATTGGATTGGTATCGGCCAATATGCCTCCTTAAAAATCAGCTCTTGGTATTGGCCCCAAAAATCTTTATTGATGCACCTCTCCTGCAAAGCATGCTGGGATGCTAGGGGACCCTGATTTAACTTGAAGCAGGAAGCAGTCTGGGACAGAAATTTCATAAACCAGTTCGACCAAAATCAGTTAAATCTGATACTACTACATTCAACCAGGTTTCTCTTAAAATAATTTCAGCCATTTTGAAACTGGTTTATGTGCACTGAAATTCTATTCTGTTACAGGTGTAAACCAGTTTCTGATTACTTAAACTGGTTTATGTGTAACTTCTGTACCTAGCCAACAAGCCTAATCCAGTATCGAACGTTTAACAGATTCTGTATCGCAACTTGTTCCCCTAACCTCTTCCATCACCTGGCACAGACAGACTATGAATTTGGACCATAATTTTTAAAGCACTTTGAGATCCTTTTAATTAAAGAATATTAAAAAGCTTAGTTTTCTTTAAAATAAAAATAGTGAAAATGACACTGATATCCAAATACTTTACATGTTCCAAACAAAACTTTTCTATGGCCTGGGTACAAATGCTAAATGTTACTGTTGTCCATGTTTGTAAAAGACCTTGTAGAATAAATACTTCATGGAGTACTTATGCACTATAATAGATTTTTCCAGGAAAAAATGCTAAATATTTTTCCTTCAAAGTTATAGTTTGATGTGCATACTGAATGGCTCTGTGGCCAACATAAATCTAAAATATATTGCAGGATGTTCTAGGGAAGGAAGTAACAGAGGGTACTTACCAGTGGAATGAAGAGCCCGCTCAGCTCATCAGTCCCCTCTTTATTCAATTACAGCCAGCCAATTATGTCAGCTTCAGATGCAGACTGGCGAAAATAAAAATGGTGGCCGATGCCATGGGAGAGGAGCTGCAGCTGCTGCAGGGAGTGGAAGGGATCCTCCCCATGGGACCTGATAGCCTGACAACCTGGGGAAGACACTGGCAGTGCAAAGCAGAACACCCCTACTGGAGCCTGCACGGGACGGCGAGGGAGCGACAAGCATGCCGGCCAGAGATGGAGCTAGAGCTGCACCCGCAGGCAAAGCTGACCCCAGGTGGGGGTGTTGGGACAACAGAGGCAAGGAGGAAGCCATGCCGGGGGAGAAGACCCTGGGGGAGCCCTGAGGGGTTTACAGTGGTGGGGTTCAGAGGCACCAGTTTCCACCATCAGACAGGTAGCACTCAGGCCTGATGGCTGCCTATCTCACTGAAGATGTGGATCCGCTGCTGGGGGGCCCGTTGGCCTACTAGGCAAGTCGTGGCCAGATCTGGCCACAGTTGCCTGGGTACACCTGTTTTGTCCACCAACCAGTGTTCTGAGCAAGAGGATGCTTAGCATTGCTGGGACTGTAGAGACACCCCACCACACCTACTTGGATCCTGGTTTGGTGGAGCAGCTGGTGTTCCTCAAAGTGAACCTCCCATTGCTGGGGTTCCCCAAGCTCCAGGTGAAGATGGAGTGAGTGTCACCCTCACTCCATCTGCACCTATTTCCTTTTTTCATTTTTAAAAAACCATTTAATACCCTGCTGTCAGAGCTGGAGGCAGCACTCACTGCATCACCAGCCAGGAAGGGAAGAAAATGTCCCTGCTGTGTTCCTGAGGCCAGGAAGAACTTGGAGGTATGAGCTAGGGCTATGAGGAAGGAGGGGGCCCCAGGTCTTGACCACTAAAACTGCACTCTGCCAGGGTCAGAAAGTCTGATGGAGCTGCTAGCAGTCCCAGGAAATGTCAGGACCAAGCATCCCCCTGTTGAAAGGCGGGTAGGAGGTGCAGTAACCTCCAGCCGCCTCCCTCACTCACTCCCTCCCTCACTCACTCCTGGTTGGGGAAAGCCCAGACCTGTCATGTCTTTGACAGGACTGTTGCTTGCTAGTTGCAGTGGAGTTATGAGGCTCCAGGTGAGCTCATCTTAGCTGCCTGGGATGCCAGTTTTCAGGTTGAAAAACCCTTTGTTAGGCTGAGGAAGCACCTGCAGTTGGTGTGTGTGCTGTTCCTGGATGGGAAGAATAGTAAAAAAGCCAGAGGCTGGCATGCAATGCAGGCAAGAAAGCCAGTCAAGGAAAATGAAGGCATCAGAAGGTGAGGGACATGCTGGAGTGGGGCTGGGAGGGAGGAGGTGTAGCAGTGCAGCTAAAAGTGCAGAGGTACCTGGGGAGTCAGATGTCTGGCAGGTTGTAGTGTTTCTGAATTCCAATGTCTATATTGAGTCCATGAGTTTCTGTACCTAGGAGGTTGATGAAGTGCAGTTGATAGGCTCATCTTTGAAAAATGACTTGTAAATTCCCTTTGAGGATCAAGCCTGAGAGACTGGGGACAGGTGGTGTTCTGTTCTTGTCTTTGATAGATTTTCAGTGTGTGTTCATTCTGGTGTGCAGTTGTTGCTTGGTGTCTCCATGTATTTTCCATCACGGCACTGGGTGCCCTGATGGAGAAATGTATTGTAAAGATATCTCCATACTGGAGAGATTGTTGGTAGGTTTTGTGTGTCTTGTCATGGCATGGCCTGGATCCATTCAGTGTGTTTTGGGCTGTAGGAAGTTGGCTTCTGGTGATGAGGTTAGTGAGGTTCAGCGCTTGTTTGAATTTACAAAGTATATGAATTCTTAAAAAAAAAAAGTTAAGAGTATATTTTGGGCATTGTATTCCTACTCAGTTTTAGCTCTTTTAAAAAGATCCCATCTTAATGTAATATTTCCCAATAGATATGATGGTAAGGATGTTATTTATTTATATAATTAAAAACTCTGTATTTATTGCTAGATTAGTGCAGATTTGTATTTATCTTAAGATAAAAATCAGTGCTTTTGGATATGGCGTTAGTTAAAATTATAATGTAAATTTCAATTATGATCTAATAGGTAATCCTGTTGAGCGTTAGTACTGTGTTTTTTTGTTTAATTAGCTAAACATAATGAAGGTTTTGTTAGTTAAAATGCAGGGTGATCTAAGTAACAGATTCTACAGAATGCTCAGAGGACAGGCCTCTTTTGTCTCCATTTATGAGAACATATAGTACATGGTGATGTGCTGTGTACATGTGTAATGCTGATATCTGACATGAGATAAATCATGGTATTTGTATGAATAAGCTGCTGAGCTCCACTACCTCATAAGAACCAGAAAGATAGTTTCAGGTAAGCACTGGTTCATAATGATGGAGCATTTTACTCTGTTCTGGTGCATTGGACCCCATGTTGCAAACTGCTGATCCATAATTCTACCACCTTTCCTGTCTCTTTCTAAAAGTGCAGAAATACATTGAATATTTGGATGCTTAATTTGCTGGGATCCTTTGACCCTAGCTGATTTCCTACCCCTTGGGCAAGGGGCTAGACTCAATGATCTTATGAGATCCCTTCCAGCCCTAATGCCTATGAAATCTATTAAATTTTTCATTTTCTTTCTTCTAAAAAATATCCAGAGTAACAACACTGCCTGTTTAAGTCATAATTAGAATAAGATGATAGGGCAATCATTGTCCAGGACTGTTATCCAAATCCCACTGAAATCACAGGAAAGATTCCAGCTGGCTTCACAGGGGCTTGGAGCACACCCTAAAAAGTAGAGTTTCAGTGATTAACAGGACTCTAATATGACGCAAAAGTTTATTTTAACTAGTCTGTATGATTACATAATATTCTTGTGTGGCCGCTGGGCCTCAAATAGCTGCTCTTGGGCGACCTTTGCTCTGGCAGTAGACGTCAAGTGCCTTACAGACTTGTATCGCAGGCCGAGTAGATGCCTCCCCCGTTCTCAGCCTGCCACAATTTGTTGTTCCTTAGTAGGTGCAGTTGGTTGTCAAGTATACTCGGTGGCCCATGGTTCACCTGGCGGTCATTCACAGGGCTCCACCACCCCTACGCCCTGGCCTCATGCCTCCTTCAGTGCGTCGTCTGTCTGTTGGCCTCGTCCCCTCTGGTGGGATAATGACTTCCGACTTGGTGTCTAGAGGCCCGTGGCCTATAGCCACGTTTGCCTGTGTGGGTCTACTCCCTCTGCCCTCCTTGCCTCCACCCCTTCTTTTGGGGAAATGCAAAAAAAGGTAAACCTTCCAAGGCTTCTCCTCAGCTTTGTCCCTCAGGGATACCCACACTCTCCCTCTATTCCCCTTCACACGGGGTAACTAAATAAAATGTAGTAACAAAACACAGAATAATGAGCCACTTCCTGATGTGTCTGCCCCCTGCCCCCTTATTATCCTTCCCCAGACTCTAGCTGGGGGGGTTGCTTTATTCCTGACCTGTCGCTGAGGATCTCAGTGGCCCTGAGGAAGGGATTGAGGACCACCAAGATCTGGAAGATGGTATCCCACTCAACTCTGTTAGGGGTGGCTGCTGATCTTAATCTCCCTGAGCAAGGCTATCTCATGGATGGCCTTCTGTTGCTCCACCAACTTTTCAAGCATCAGGTACGTGGCGTTCCACTGAGTTTCCACATCCTGCATGATTTTGTGCTGCAGGAAGTTCAGCTGTATTTGTTTGTCCCGCGGCATCTTACCCCGCCCCCACTCCCCCGTGATGTTTTGGTGGAAGTAGCCTGCCACCTTCATGCATTTTGAAATGAGCTTGCTGGTGGTGCTGGTGCCATCCTTGGCAGCCCTGTTTATGAGGTGGAACTTGTGTGCCACACAACGGATGCCAACCAAGTTGGCATCATGGACTACCTTGACCATACTGGCCCCATTGTCAGTGACCATGAACCCATGGGTGATCTTGCCCTGCCCAATGAACTACCCCTGCATCAAGCGGTTCATGGCCCCCATGATCTCTGTTGCTGTGTTGGACTCATCCATCACCTAAGCTTGAAGGAGAGCCCACTGATGGCCTTAGTAGCACCCGCTCCCTGTGAGGGAGAAGTATGTGTGATTTCCACCCGCCTGCTCCAGATGTCCAAGGTGAAGTGTAAAGCCACCTACAGACCTGTCTTGTGCAGTTCCTCCATCAAGTACTCCCTGGATGCCTCATACAGGAAGGGTGCCACCATCCTGCTCAAGGTGATATGTGCAGGCACTTGGTATCATGGGGCCATGAGTGCCATGAGCCGCCTGAACCCTAGCCACTAAGGAAAAGGATTGTCCATCCATAGCAAGCATCTCCCCAATGCTCTGAGTGATCTTGCTCACCCTTGCAATGCGCCCCCCTTTCTGTCTGCCTTTCCCCCCCTGTTCCAGGGTGGCCTGCCTTTGTTTTGCAGGGATGGGGGCTTTGGAGCAAGAGGGGAACTTCCCTTTGGGCATGCTCCTGCTGGTGCCAGGCCGGGGAGGAGCAAGAACAATGGAGGTGGTGCCTGAGGAGATGCATCAGCATCCCCGTGGTACTCATGTGTTTGGCTTGGCTTGGCTTGGCTTGGCAGTGCAGTCAGATAGCATATGTGGGATCATCTGCCAGCTTGAAATGATCCCAGACTACAGTACCTGCTCACTTCCAGGGTGCAGGTGCATGAGTGGATGCTGCAGTTCCCCCTCCTCAGCAGGCAGAGGCACACCAACAGGAGGATCGGACTCAGCTGAGCCACTTGCCCCTGCAATCTCTACCTCAACCTCATCTGAAGTGCCTTCTGGGGAAGGAGATCTGGCTCTAGGGGAAACTTGAGGGGTGTGGAGCATGAACTCAGATGATTCTCCCTCCTCCCCAAGACTTTCTCTTGCTAGGGCACTGAGATCCAGATCCAGCTCGTCCTCTGGCATTTGGAAGGCTCAGCATGGGAAGTGAAATGGGGGTGGAGGAGACTTGTGCTGGTGCTGCTGCTTGTTGTCATGGTTGTGGAGGGAGGTTATGGCTGGTGCAAGATATATAAATGTATAAAAATTATATAAATGTGCATGTGCCCTCCTATATAAATTCTATAGTATAATATCCAATATAATAATGAAACTGAAAAAAAATCAAGGGTCTAGAAAGAAAGCAAAAGGTATTGTGGAATCCTACTTGCTAGGTTAGCAAGTAGGAAATCAAATCAATGGTAGTAGTAGCCTTTGTTGTCTAATGTTCCTGAGCTTCTGGAAGATAGCTCAGTAACTGACCCCTAGGCAGAAAGCAGGCCAATTCAAACAATGCTGCCTTTTAAGCTGTTTTTCCATCCCTTCCCCAGAGCACTGGGATTGGAAGAGACTACAAGGAAGGATCACAGTCACTGGCCAGCTACACAGTCAATGTCAAAGCAGTCCTTCTCCCTTCTTCCCCCTCCCTCTCCTTACTTTGTTTCCCTGAAGGCCAGCCCAACTTCAGTTTTGAAACTTGAAACACTTCAAAATTTTCAAAATGTTTTGACTGCCCTCATTTTGTTTCAAGACTGTTTTGAAGCCCTTCATTTCATTTTGATTTCACTGTTTCAAGCTCAAAACGAGTCGAAACAGAATTGAAATCAAACAGCCGGTGAAATTTTGCACACCCTACTGCATAGCATCAACACTGGAAGCTCTCTGCTCTTCAGGGGCTCAGCATTAAAACATCTGTTTAGGAGGTCACTGGGTTTTTTCCTACCAGGAAAACAAACCTGGGAAAATTTTCCCAGATCATTTGAACATGTTCATACAGTAGGCATGTGTGAAGTGGGCCCTTTTCGATTTAAATTCAGATCCGGCCTGAATTGGGGATAGTGATTCAATTAATTGATTTGGATCATTGTCCCTGATTTGATTCGGCCAATTCCGAATCTGAAGATTCAATGCTGATTTGGAGAATCAGTGATTCAGACATAGATATAGCTTAAAAAGTTTTTTCTACAAGGTTTTTCTTCAGGTATCAGCGTGGCTTGTGAACGCTGCAGTGCTGGAGCACATGAAGCATCCCACAGGAGTGTGGGCAGCCCTCCACATGGTCTGCCGTGAATCCAGAAGTTCACCCCCCCACAACTCCACAGCTCGGCAGTCGGTCACAGGGGGACCTCAGGTGCCCCCCCCCCACCCCCCCAGGAGGCCCCAGTCACCAAACCATGGGGGGCAGGGGCCCCCCCAGGCATGCTCCCTGGCAGACCCGGAAGTGGACTGGAAGTGCTTCTAGTCCACTTCTGGGTCCACTGCCGAGAGCACTGGGGACGCCCTGCATTTCTGTGGGATGCTCCATGCACCCCAGCATCACAGCATTCACAAGCCGCATGCTACCTAGAGGTATGTAGAAAAAACATTTACAGCTATGTCTATGTCCAAATTGCTGAACCTTTCTGAATCTTGGAGGGTTCTGATTTGATTCAGAGAGATTAAAGGGTCCTCTGATTCAATTCAGATTCAGAGATTCAGCCACCAAATTGGGCCAAATATCTGGCGAACTGAATGAGGGATCAAAGCTTTGCACAGCCCTAGCATGCAGCCACACACTGATAAGGTACTGGAGTGGGAGTGGAAAATTTGGATCTATTCATGGCTCTGCCACTGAGTTCCTGTGTGGACCTAGACATGTCTCTTGTTCTTTGTGCCTTTATTTCAACTCCCCCTTTTGTGTTTTCTATTTAGATCCTGAACTCTTCAATGCAGACCCTGCCTCCTCTCCCTCCACAATGTACAGTTCCTAGCCCAATGATCCCTGGTTTCTCCTTGAACCCTTGTGTGTTATAATACATACGCTAATAGCAGGTGAGCTGTGACAGGTTTATTATTATGATTATTATGTTTATGATTTATTTTATGTGGGTTTTTTCTGCTAAAACAAACAAAAACCTCCAATTTATCAGGTTTGTTTCTTGTGTACTGTGCACTAATTGTCCCCCCCCATCCCCCCCATGTCACTGTTGAAGACTAATAGCTCCATGAAACTAAAATGGAAAGCATAACATTAAAAAAAACCAACCTCATTCTGGGGAGGTTATTTTAATAGAAACAAGGTTTGGAAAAGAACAGAAAGGGAAAGACAAAGCAGCATCATTCTGTGTGTTTTTGAAGCAGGTGTTCTGTCACAGAATCATAGAAGTGGGGTCGGAAGGGACCTTGTAGATCTTCAAGTCCGACCCCCTGCCTGGGCAGGAGAAAACACTGGTCTCAAATGACTCCAGCTAGGTAGGCATCAAGCCTCTTCTTTAAAGACCCCCAGGGTAGGAGCCAGCACCACTTCCCTAGGAAGCTGGTTCCAGATCTTAGCCGCCCTGACTGTGAAGTAGTTCTTACGGATGTCTAATCTAAATCTACTCTCTAACAACTTGTGGCTGTTATTCCTTGTTGTGCCAGGGGGCGCTAGGGGAAACAAGGTCTCTCCCAAACCTTTCTGGTCTCCCGTAGTGAGTTTATAGATGGTCACCAGGTCCCCCCTCAGCCTTCTCTTGTGAAGGCTGAACAGGTTCGGGTCCCGCAGTCTCTCATTGTAGGGTGTGCCCTGTTGTCCCCGGATCATGCGGGTGGCCCTCCTCTGGACCCTCTCAACATTGTCCACATCCCTCCTGAAGTGGGGCGCACAGAACTGGGACACAGTACTCCAGCTGTGGCCAAACCAGTGTCACGTAGAGGGGGAGGATCACCTCCTTGGCCCTACTTGAGATGCACCTGTGGATGCATTACAAGGTCCGGTTAGCCCTGCCAACCATGACCTTGCGTTGTTGGCCCATGTTCATCTTGGAGTCAGTAATGACGCCAAGATCCCTTTCTGCCTCCGTGCTCTCAAGAAGGGACCCTGCACTTGTCAGTATTGAAATGCATCCTGTTTTTCGTTAGCCCACCCCTGTAACCTATCCAGGTCTTGCTGCAGTCTTTCCCTCCCTGATAGCATGCTCAGCTCACCCCAAATTTTGGTATCATCAGCAAATTTAAACAGGTTGCTTTTCACCCCGTCGTCTAAATTGCTGATAAAGAGATTGAACAGCATGGGCCCAAGGACCGAGCCCTGGGGTACTGTGCTGCCCATTTCCCCCAGGTCGAATATGACATGTCCACCACCACCCTCTGAGTATGACCCTTCAGCCAATCTGCAATCCATCTGACTGTGTAGGCATCAATGCCACAGTCGCCTAGTTTTTTTAATAAGGATGGGGTAGGAGACGGTGTCAAAGGCCTTGCTGAAGTCCAGGAAGACTATGTCCACAGTGACACCTGCATCCAATGTTTCTGTGACCTGATCGTAAAAGGCAGTCAGGTTAGTCTGACATGACCTGCCCCTAATGAAACTGTGCTGGTTGCCCTTGAGAGTCATCCCTGAAGCCAGTCCATTACAGATGTGCTCCTTGATGATCTTCCCAAAGAGTTTCCCTAGGATTGAGGTAAGACTGACGGACCTATAGTTGCCTGGTTCCTCCCTCCTCCCTTTTTTAAAGATGGGGACCACGTTGGCTGTCTTCCAATCATCTGGCACCTGGCCCAAGCACCATGAGCGCTTGTAAAGCCATGCCAAAGGCCCTGCAATAACCCCTGCTAGCTCCTTCAACACCCTGGGGTGGAGAGCATCTGGACCCACTGATTTGAACATGTCCAGCCCCTCCAGAAGCTCTCTAACCTGGTCCTTCCCAACCTGAGGTCTGGAGGTGTTCCCCTCGACGTCTTTCATCATGGTGGGGAAGCACTGGTCCCTGCCCAAGAAAATGGAGGTGAAGAATTGGTTAAAGAGGTCTGCTTTCTCCTCTGGCGCAACCACCAGATTACCCAGAGAATCTTGCAGAGGCCCCTAGTTTCCCAGTGCCTTCTTCATCCTCCCTATATAACCTAAATAATGACATTTATCATTATCAAACAAATTTCCAGAAGCAAAGTTTTATTTCTAGCTAAAGAGGACATACAAGTCTTGCTTTAACACAGAAGTATCAAACTCTATTGGCTCCCTAGGTTGGATCAGAACTGTGGCGCTTTTCACAGGACATGTCTAGATCCAGCAGCAGTGGCAAGCATTTATAGTGGTGGCATGGGATCTAAGACAGTCCAGACCTGTATCCTTGATACTCTTGTTGAATTGTGGGTTCAGTTCACTGAGGCAGAAGCCACTTTTTACAGCGAGGTTTCTTTCTAGATGCCAACAGCACTAAGCTAGCCATGAAACTCTCTGTTTTGTCTTTAATTCCACCTGTCTCCAGCTATATGATATCCAGAGGGGGAGCTGAGTGATAGCCTAACTCTTAGAGAAGTATAATCCTCATATGTCTCCATTCCAAGTAAAAGCACAACCCATTTTAACCAGTAGTGCCATATATGCAATAATTCAAATTTTGAATAAGCTAACAACTGTCAATCAACCTTTGCAATACCCATTTGCAGCCTTGCAGGTCTGCAAGGTATCATATTAGTCTCTGCATTGTCTTGCTTGGTCTGCTTTATTTTCCTCCATGTCCTTCTCCAGTTTGGATACTGTTTGTTCTCTCTCCTGTCCTTTCTGGATGTACCGCAAGTGTTTGTTGTTCCTCCTGTAGGCAGTTCCTTCGCTGCCTCCACTTCATAAGATCTAGTAGCTACCTCATGAGTGACAACTATCTCCTCCATGTTTTACAATCATGTATGCATACCCTGTTGCGGGGTAGCAAAGGTTCTAGTTCTAGTTATATCTTGCAATGATAAAACTTATGTTTATATTTATTCCAAGCATTTATGACAATTTTGTTGTTCCTTATCAGTGTTTACCAGATTAAGCAGTCTTCTTCTAAGTTTCCTGTTTAAATACTTGGTCAAATGGCAAAAGCGGTTGTTTCAAAAGACATGCTTTAAAATGTATTAATGCCAGGATCTGTGTGAGACTCTTGTGCTTTGTTTAGCAGCCTTTTTGTTGTTTCAACACCATTTTCTACAAGTCCATTAGACTGTGGTAATCTTGGGCTAAAAGTAATGCATATAAACCCTTATTCCTTTGCAAAGCACCTGACACTTGCTGTGTGGGAGCAAGGAGGGCAGACTGGAGCAGGCACCACCCCATCCATACATGCCTGACCCAGGTCCTCCTGAGCAGTGACTAGAAATGTGTGTGTCGGGGGGGGCTGGGCTGGGCTAGGCACCGTTCGCTACCTCCCTGACCACAGGCCCCTGGACAGTCGCACCCCTAAGGCTGGCTCTGCTTTTTGCCTTGTTTTGGCTGCAGCCTGATGTATCTTAACAGGTTGGCTAACTGAACTTAGGTGTCTGCCATGTTTATAACATTCAGACAGATTGTTCAATTCTTCTAATATATTTACTCTAGGGAGCATAAACAGGTAGGCGAATCTCCTGTCCAAACAACACCATATAAGGTGGTTATCCCATAGATGACTGCACACTGCACTGGTAGGCCATCATGACATAAGGAAGTATCTCATCCTATTCCATCTGACTCTCTCTGAGCGGGGAGGGCAGCATGTCAACTAGAGTATGGTTGACTTTGTCCATTAATCCATCAGACAGGGGGTGATTATGGTGTAGTGCAGGCTTTGCTGAATTTCAAAAGGTTACATGCATGATGGAGTAATTGAAATTCAAAATTGCTCCCCTGGTCAGTATGTAGGAATTGAAGTACACCATAGCAGCACACCCATCTCTCAATATACACTGTTGCCATAGTCTGAGCCTCCTGATCAGGAAGAGGGTATGCATCTTCCCAGTGGGAAAAATAGTCAGGCACTACTAGAACATATTTGTTTCTTTGTGAATATCTATTGTTATCTTCCCAGGGGTTGTCCAAACTGCGTGGAAGCTATGGGAGCTCTGGGATTACTCTTTATTCCTTTTTGGGGGCATTACACATGACCTACACCACTCCTTAACAGATATTTTTCTAGCCTAACCAGACATACTGAGACTAGACCTTATAAGAGACTTCTCAATGTCCAAATGTCCCCTGGCATTGGAATCATTCAGAGCTGGCAGAATTTTTGCTATTTCCTTCTCTGGTTCCACTATGTGAATAAACTCAGGTCTCTGGGCAGGTTCTGGAAGTTTTTACACCAGTACTACTTGCCTAATGCTTAGTTCAGGCCACACTATCTAGTACCTCTTCAGGCATGGATGACATTGTTCTTCTTCAAGAAACTTCTTACTATTGAGTTCCTTCCACCTTATTAGTTTTTCAATGCCAGCATCTTGTTTTACACCAATCTGCCAAGCTTCTGTTTTTTTCTGTATTTGGGGCTGGTTTACCCTGGTTGCCGCCACCTCTGATGGTGGTTGTATCCCCACTCCTTAGGCTTCAGGTTCAATTTCCATTGTCAGGCCTATGGGACAAGGCATCAGCATTCTGGTGCTGTCTCCAAGGATGATGTACTATTTGGTAGTCAAATTCAGCAAGCTATTCTAACAGTCTACCCAGTTGACCTTTGGGTTGTTGGAAATTGTGTAGCCACTGGAAAGAACAGTGGTCTATTCTTAACGTGAAGCATCTTCCCAGGAGAAAGAGTAAAAATGTTTGGTAAAGGTCACCACAGCAAACAATTCCTTTCTTGTAGCTGCATATTGACACTTGGCTTTGTTTAAGGCTTGGCTTGGATGGGCTAGTACCTTTTCCTGGCATCCTTCAGCTTGTGCGCTGAGGGTTGGGTTACGCTAAGATAGGAGATAACATCAACCATCGCTTTAGCTCTATAGGTATCTTGACATTCTTCAGTCCAGGTGAACTTTGCCTTATTGGAGAGCTTATGTAAGGGACTTGCAACAGTAGCAAAATCTGCCCCACACATTCTGTAATAGGAGGTTAAACCGAAGAAGCTGGACAGTTCTGTTACATTTTGAGGTACTGGCTAGGCCTTAATAGCCTCCACCTTCTCTGGATCTGGGCCTATCTCCCCTGTAGAGATCATGTCCCAGAAAGTTTGTCCTGCTGAAGGTTATTTCCTGGCTCTCTAAGGTTTGGGTTTTTATTTGAGATCAATATTCTTACAACAAGCAACTTCCCTGATCCAGCATCCTCCTGCAGGACAGCCACACCTGTCTCAAATGTCTCAATTATTTCCTGTCTCAAATGTCCCAATTATGCATGTCTGTTCTGGGACTAGGTTTCCATTCTCTTTGTGAGCAGGTCCAGTTTGTCTCAGATCTCTCTCAATGTCTCCATCACCATTTGCTAAGCTGATGACTCAAGGGTTGGAGTGTGTGCTTCTGGCATGCATGTGCACCCTTGCTTCCATGCCTTGGATATTTAGGGCCTCCAATTTTTTCACCACTTTCATATCAGTGGCTAACTTTATGGCACCATTCAAAGCTATGGGGGCCTCCTCAACCATTGGCAATATGTAGGGGGTGTACACGGCTGCACATATACCTCCTGAGATTGGTCACCACTGACGCTGCTGGTGGTGCCTGTGGGCAGTCACTGCTCACCATGCCCCTGCCCTCTCATTGCCAGCAATGCTGGCGGTGTCTGCAGGTGGTCGCCAATTGCCACTGGCTGCCACTGACACTGCCAGCAGCATCTGTAGGTAGTTGCCTATTGCCAGTTGGTGCTCACCACCCTTCTCTTCCCCTCGCCACTGACACTGCTGTGGCCACCTGCAGAAGCTTGCCACCGCCACCTGTGTGTGGTTGCCGTGCCCCGCTAGCCTTGGGAGGCATGCAATGTTCATGTCCCCAACCTTAGCTGAACCTGTTTCTTCCCACTGAAGGCATTGTTAATGAACTCATCATGGGTCAGCAGGTCCTGTATCTCTGGACTGACTTGTGGGAGGGCCTTTACAGTTAATCATGTAGGGTGGTGGCAAACTCTTACATCAACTCTGCTGAAGTCTTCCTCTGATTAAAGAAAGCTTCATGGTCCCAGTCAAGACCTGAACCTGATTTCAAAGCATTCCTGAAGGCCACTTTTAGGTACTCATAAATTTGTTTGGCTTCACTGTTGAGCCGACAGTAGACCTCCCTGGCCTTGTGAGCACAAAGAACAGGAATTTTAGCTTAGTAGCCTAATACCACCCATCGATCTCAGCTGCTATTTCAAATTGTTCATGCCAGATGCCCAATTCTTGTTGTTCCCCACTACAGGGTACTAAATTGGAAAGATAGGCCTTGAGACACTAAATGGCATATGTGTGTGTTCCCCTCCCATTGGGAGTACCCCCTCCTCTGTTGTACTCATTCCCTGATCAAATACCCACACAACAAAATCTGTGGACTCACTTCAGCAGTTTGCCCTGTGCCTTATGCCCTATGACAACCAATCGCAATTTGCCTCAGTTGTGGGATAGCCCCCCTTCAAAATCCTACCTCTGTCATCAGTTTGTGCCAAGCCTGAATCCATGGAAACTGGCACAAGAAGCAA
This sequence comes from Crocodylus porosus, assembly GCF_001723895.1. NCBI lineage: Eukaryota > Metazoa > Chordata > Crocodylia > Crocodylidae > Crocodylus > Crocodylus porosus. Next base: position 24,733,704 of record NW_017728906.1, read on the forward strand.
GGTGGGGGAGGGGGAATTATCATTTCTATATACATCATAAAAGTTAGGATCACAACCCAATGGGCCAAAGTGAAGAAACAAGTAAAGGGTAAAGAAACATCAACACTGTGCTAACATATACTCAGCACCTTAATTTCTCCCCCACACCTCCAGAGACATCCCCAAACAAGCCTCTAGTCCCTGGAGTGCTCAAAAAGCAGCCTGCAGCTGCCCCTAAGTTAGAGTCCAACTCCTTTGGTCCACAGCCCTGGCTGACCAAGACAGTAATATCTCCAGCTCTGCTGTGCACTCCTCTGTGTAGGTTCTATGTGTACATTGCTCTTTCTTCTTACTCCAGTCTTCAACAACATTTTCCTTTTTCCTGCCCCCAACCCCTGGGGATTTCTGGAAGCTGCAGTCCAAACTAACAGTCAAATTAGTGGACTGCTTAATTAGCCTACAGTGATGTAAGTGAAAGTGGTGGGTGGCCTGCTCTTGCCAGGCTAAACCTACTGCCTGACTCCACCTGGCACTCGATAATAATTAATTAGCTGACAATAAACAAACAACACAATGAGAAAAGGTAATCAACAATTTATTATAATATAACAACACAACAACGATTAATCAACAAACAAGATCCAATAACAACAAGAACCATATATACCCCAATACAGCCCCCAATACAACCATGCCAGAAATAAGCAACAAAACTGTGCCCCTGCTAGGAGGTGTTTGAAAGCAATATGAACTCTCTCATCATCAAGTCAGCAGGCCCAGATGAGCTCCCTGAAGGAATTGGCCCGTGTCATAGCACAGCCACTGGTAGGGCTGTTTGAGCACTTGTGGCACTTGGGTCAGGTTCCGGAGGACTGGAAAAGGGCCAGCATGGTTACTATTTTCAAGAAGTGGAGGAAGGAGGATCCAAATAATTATAGGCCAGTCAGTCTCACCTCCATCCTTGGAAAAGTCTTTGAAAGGATTTTGAAAGATCATATTTGTGGGAGTCCAGCAGGAAAAGTAATGCAGCAGGGAAACCAGCATGGATTCATAGCAGGTAGATCATGCCTAGCCAATCTGGTTTCACTTTATGACAGAATCACAAAATGCTTAAACACAAGAGTAGAGGTGAATGTCATTTTCTTCGATTTTAGCAAGGCCTTTGATACGGTATCTCATCCCATTCTCATAAATAAATTGAGAGGCTGTGACTTAGATATTTACACAGTCCAGTGAGTGGCAAACCCAGAGAGTGGTAGTAGACAGGTTGATATCAACCTGGAAGGATGTGGGTAGTGGGGTTCCACAGGGTTCAGTCCTTGGACCTGTACTTTTCAATATCTTCATCAGTGACTAGGATGTGGGTGTGAAGTGTGCTCTGTCCAAGTTTGCGGATGATACTAAATTGTGGGGTGAAGTGCACACTCCAGAGGGCAAGGAATGATTGCAGGCAGATCTGGACAGGTTAGAAAAATGGGCAGTACACATTAGGATGCAGTACAACCAAGACAAGTGCAGAGTGCTGCACCTAGGGTGCAAAAATATCCAGCATATCTACTGGCTGGGAAGTGACCCTCTCAGCAGTGCAGAAGTGGAAGGGTATCTCAGAATCATAGTGGACTCCAAGATGAACATGAGTCATCAGTGTGATGAAATTGTCAGCAAAGCTAACTGCACTTCATCATGCATCAGCAGATGCATGATAAATTGAACCAAGGAAGTGCTACTTCCCCGCTATGTGACATTGGGTAGATTGCAATTGGAGTACTGTGTCCAGTTTTGGGCACCAGACTTCAAGAAGGATGTTGATAGACTTGAGAGGGTCCAGCAGAGGGCCACTCGTATGATATGAGGCTTACAGGACAAGCCCTATGACAAGAGACTGAGGGACCTGGACTTCTTCAGCCTCTGCAAGAGAAGGCTGAGAGGTGATCTTGTGGCTGCCTACAAATTCATTAGGGGGACACAGCAAGGGATCAGAGATGCTCTATTCACCAGGGTATCTCTTGGGGTAACAAGGAACAATTGTCACAAACTGATAGAGAGCAGATTTAAGCTAGCTATGAGGAAAAACTTCTTCATGGTAAGGGTGGCCAAAATTTGGAATGGGCTTCCAAGGGAGGTGATGCTCTCTCCTACCTTGGGGGTCTTTAAGAGAAGACTGGATAGTAGTAGAAGACATAGAAGTGGGGACTCCACCTATGACTGGGCCACAGGTATAGATGGCTATACCCTGTACAGGAGAGATCATGCAGATAAAAGGGGAGGGGGCGTAGCTCTCTATGTCAAGGAAAGCTACATGTCCCTGCAAAGTGACACTGGCACCCAGGGAGGATGACTGGAATCCCTCTGGGTTAAAATACTTGGGGAATATGGCACAGGTGACACCATGGTAGGAGTCTACTACAGACCTCCTACCCTGATACAAGAGCTGGACCAAGAATTCACCAGGGAACTGGCTGAGGCTGCACACTCTCGGTGCATGGTTGTCACGGAAGACTTTAACTACCCAGACATCTCATAAGAAGAGCACTTGGCCAAATGCAATCAGTCTCAAAGCTACCTCACATGCATGGATGAGTTCTACCTGACTCAAGAAGTCTATGGGCTGACAAGAGGTAAAATGTTGCTGGACCTGGTACTGGCCAAAGGGGATGATCTAGTCAGTGACCTAAGAATCGATGGAAAGCTGGGTGATAGTGACCACAAGCTGATCACCTTCACTATCCATTGCAAAGCTGGCAAGTCAGTTAGCAATGCAGAAGTCCTTTACTTTAGGAAAGCTGACTTTGACAAGCACAGGAGATTCATTTTTGAGACTGTAAGGGACCATGACTTTACAGGAAGAATCCAAGAGGAGTGGTCCCTCCTCAAGGGAGCAACCCTGACAGCACAAGCATTGTCTAACCCATCTCAGAAGACGAGTAGCAAAAGGACTTACCAGGGAACTTGAGGACCTCCTATGCCTAAAAAAAGAGACTTATAAAGGATGGAAGGCTGGAATAACCACCAAGGAGGAGTACTCAGCACTGGTCCGTGCCTGCAGGGAGCGGACCAAGGAAGCCAAGGTTGTAACCAAACTCCATCTGGCTTCACATATAAAGGATAATGAAAAGTCCTTTTTCAGATATGTGGGGAGTTGGAAAGAAAGCATGGGTAGCATTGTACCCCTGCTGAACTAAATGGGACAGCTAATAACTGATACCCAGGAAAAAGCCAACCTGCTCAATAAGTACTTTGCATCAGTCTTTCATCTTCCAAAAGGGACTGCCCTGCCTAGCATGATGGGAAAGCCAGGGTGAGGGCGTATTTATACCCAGCATCAGTGTAGAACTTGTAAAGGAACACCTTCAGAGGCTGGACACCTTCAAGTCAGCTGGCCCTGACAGATTACACCCTAGAGTACTCAAGGAGCTGGCAGGTGTCATAGCCCAACCACTGGCAGAAATATTCAAAAACTCATGGTGCTCAGGTGAAGTACCTAAGACTGGAAGAAGGTCAATGTGGTACCCATCTTTAAGAAAGGGTGAAAAGTAGATCCTGGGAATTACAGGCCAATCAGCTTGACCTCAATCCCTGATAAGATTTTGGAGAAAATTATCAAAGAGACCTTTCTCCATAAGCTGGCTGAAGGCAACATAGTGAGGGACAGCCAGCATGGGTTTGTCATGGGTAGGTCTTGCCTAACCAATCTTATCTCCTTCTATGACCAGGTGACATATCACCTGGACAAGGGAGAAGAGATTGACATCATAGATCTGGACTTTAAAAAAGCCTTTGATCTGGTGTCCCAGATCCTGATGTCCCATGGTCTACTCATGGAAAAATTGGCCAACTGTGGCCTTGGCTACACCACAATCTGATGGCTGGGAAATTGGCTCTGAGGTCAGACCCAGAGAGTAGTATTCAATGGTGGTGAATCATTATGGTACTCTGTGACCAGTGGTTTCCCCCCGAGGCTCTGTTCTTGAACCTGTTCTCTACAACATCTTTATCAATGATGTGGACATTGGTGTCAGAAGCGCACTGGCCAAGTTCACCAATGACACTAAACTTTGGGTCATAGCGTCCACACCTGAGGACAGGCTAGTGACCTAGACCAACTTAGATAAGCTTAGTAAGTGGGCAGATACAAACCTGATGACGTTCAGCACAGATAAATGCAAGGTACTTCACCTTGGGTGGAAAAAAAACCCCACAGCATGCTTACAGGCTCGGCAGTGCTACACTCGCTATCAGCATGACTGAAAGAGACGTGGGGGTCATGTTTGACCACAAGATGAACATGGGCCACCAATATGATGTCACAGCTGGTAAGGCAAAACTCTGGTTTGCATCTATAGATGCTTCTCAAGTAAATCTCAGGATGTCATCCTCCTGCTGTACTTGGCTTTGGTGAGGCTGCAGCTGGAGTACTGCATCCAATTCTGGGCTCCCCACAATTCAAGAAAGATGTAGAGAAGCTTGAGAGAGCTCAAAAAAGAGCCACATGCATGATAAAAGGACAAGAGAATATACCTTATGAAGAGAGGCTGAGGGCCATGGGACTCTTCCATCTGGAAAAGTGCAGGCTTAGGGGGGACCTGGTGGCTGCCTATAAGTACATAAGGGGTGTGCATCAGGATCTGGGGGAATGTCTGTTCACCAGAGTGCCCCAAGGGATAACAAGGGCTAATGGTTATAAACTCCTCCAAGGCCACTTTAGGTTGGACATGAGGAAAAATTTCTTTACTGTCTGAACCCACAAAGCCTGAAATGGACTGCCTCCAGAAGTGGTACAGGCACCTACTCTGGACTCCTTTAAGAGACATTTGGATGTTTATCTTGCTGGGATCCTTTGACCCTACCTGAATTCCTGCCCCTGGGCAGAGGGTTGGACTTGGTGATCTTCAAGGTCCTTTCCAGCCCTAACATCTATAAAATCTATGAAATCTGAATGGGGTCATCTAACTCCAGCACTTTCCTGCTTAGGCAGGGGGCCGGACCCGATGATCTATTGAGGTCCCTTCTGACACTAGCATCTATGAATGAGCAGCTCCCTTACACTGTTGCTCAATACCATGGCCTGTATAATGACTCAGCCACCCACAGAGGGGATTAGCTTTCCCTGCTTGCACCCGCTCTGACCACACAAAGCACAAGATACTGGCAGTCTGCCTGCCCTCACTTTGCCCCCAGTCACCTGCCTCACTGCCGAACCACTCTGAGTTGTGGTGGCCTTTGGCTTTCCAGGCCCTTTAGCTACACACGTAACCAAACACAACTGCAGCTCACACACTACCAGAAGGGAAGATACTCTCCTGAGATCAGGCAGGGGCCCCAAACTTCTGAAATCATCCCCTTTTATAAGCCTTACTCATTGACAGCTGTCAGTCATGGCCACAGCCAATCGCCCCCTTGCACATGGCATGTGTTAATGCATACAGCACCAGGCTGTCTCTTCCAAACATAGATAAGTTGAACCTCAGATTGCACTACAGCTTTTTTCTTCTTTTTTCTTCTGTGGAGCCTGCCTTCCCAGGCTACTGCTGGTCTGCCTGCACAACCCCTGAGCTGGGTGATCTCTGCTGCTTTGCATATCCTGATTGCTTTCTCTAGTTTAAGGTCAGGATCCTCCAGCAGTCTTTTCCTGAGCTGCACGTCTCTGATCCCTATTATCATTTGATCATTAACATGGAGTCTGTGAGTTCTCCAAGACTTCAGAATTGATTCAGTAATCTGAGATCCTTTTCACATTTCCCAAAGGATTTTCCCTCTTTTTGTAACTTCAAGTGGAACTGATATCTTTCAAAAGTCTCCATAGTTTTTTGCTTTGCAGTACTCCTTAAACTTTTTGAGTACTGTCTCATAACAAGCCTGCTCTGCTTGGCTCAGTTGCATTGTTATATGCATCCAGTACCTCAGCACCTGCTATGTTCAGAAAAATAGCTATCTTTGGGTCACATGGATTTTCAGAGGCTCCACTTAACCTCATGTACATGTGGAAATGTTGCTCAAACCTCTTCCTCCTCTGCTATGTAGTTGTAGAGTTTCAGCTCTGCTGAGTCTATAGTTGCTCCATTTGTTTTCTTAAACTTGACTCCATGTAATGCATTCACTTGCTTTCAATAACTTCTGGTTCCATGTTGTGTTGTAGGTTCGGTTTCCTGAGGTAGTGATCACTTTTGTGATGTTTCTTTATTAATGCCAAGAGCACTAAGACGGCCGTATGACTCTCTAAGCTCTGACTCTTAACTTAGACTATCTCCAGCTATGTCATATCCTGGAGGGGACCTGGTGCTTCCCTCCATGGCTGTAGGATTTAGAAACTAAAACTCTTCAGAGGTGTTTTACTTTGCAGCACCCCAAAGTCATTTGCTGTGTCCCAATGTCATTTAAAGTGCATTACACCACTGAAAGTGCTACAGCAGCTGGAATTAATGTGCAATACACTGCTGAATCTGCAAACAGCAATGCCACTGAAGTGGTGCAAAAGGCCTTTAACCCACTTTAAACCTGCTTTAAAGTGTCATCTACAACTGCCCAAAGATACTCAATCCTAGCAAATCCTTCTTTAACCCCCACTCTTTATAATTACTATTGCACAGAGTTTGTGACATGTATAGCTGTGGCACCAGTTTACAGAGTAAATTTTGATGAAGTGGCACTTCTAACTACAAATGTCATGGTTTCTTTAAGTCTGTTAATTTTTATACCATCTCAATGACTGTATTCTTTTGGAGATAGGCTTATTTGGGTGCCCAAGTGCTCAACTAATAATTGTGTCATCTTCCTTCCTATTTTGAACAAAAATACCAATCTTAGGGTATAGGTATCTATTGCAATCCTTCTAAATAGCCTGCTGTAGCTATTTCTTAAAATTCACTATTGTTATCAGTTATCTAACTATTGAAGTCAGTGAGAATGTTGAGGAAGCTGTAGTGCAATCATAGTAACCATCTTCAAATTTAAGCCTTGCCCTGTAAAGGAGGAACCCTCCCCCCCCCCCTTCAATTCCAAATACTAATGTGACCCTTTCTGTGGGGGAGGGGGGTTCTAACCAGTGATTATGAATCTGTTCCAAGTTTCTGTGGGCAAAATCATAGGCCTCTAACTTACACTGTTGGACATAACACACACCCAAGAATCTCATGGGAAATGATGAGCCTGTTCTTTCAAAGTAACAGGCCTTATTCTGAACTTTTGTCTGAGACATGGTGACATACATGCATGTGGATAGCATGCATGCAATATATTTTATTATATGTGTGCATATTCTATGGATATCATATCCTCTGTGAATGTGTGTGTGTGTGTGATATAAATGTCCTTTGGCAATGAGACATATAAGCAAATAGAAGCTGACAGCTGGCAATTTTCAGAATCACATCTAGACAGCTTCATGAGAGCCATAGATGTTTATCACGTCTCAGAAGGCAATCCTAAAGTTGTAGACAATGATCTTGGAGCATTTACTCAAGAAAAGAAATCTAAGAATGTTCTCCCTGCATCATTATGCAGTATAACTCCTCATGTTTAGATTGATATTCTTCCCTCATGCCAAAATGGTAATAACAGATAGCCAGTAATTTAGCTTGTAAGACCCTCAGCTCAGTCATCAGTAACTATCTGGTTCCTTCTGTGAGTCATGGCAGAAATGGGCCTTGAAAAAGGATTTCCAAGAAATACAACTGTGAGAAGCCCAGAGAAAAGAAGACAAAGGGTAGCAGCTTCCATAGTCTCTCTAGGGAGGATGTCCTATGCAAAATAATAATAATACTTGGTATGAGGGGCAGTATGACAGAATATACAGAATGTATTTGTACTAGATGAGGTAGAGAAGGTGATTATAATAAAAGCAAACCTGAAGAGATCAACATATGTCTATATGGTTTGAACACATTGCATTTCATGCCCTAGTTATCACTGGATTGTTCTTGAAAGCAACTTGACACATCACACCTAAGTAAGTCTATGGCGTGAGTTTAAATATACTATATACACCATCCTGTCAATAACAAAAACTCTGTCTACCTATGCATTTAATTTACTTTGCTTGAGGGAAGGTGGCAACTGGGATTTAAAAAACGTTAGGTTAGTAGAACATGTTCCTTTTTGAAATAATAATTTTGAAAGTGAAATCTGGGGAAATAACTTAGAAACATGGAACATGTATGCTGCATGTCATTAACCATTGGTAACACCTTACATGAGGGCAATGCTTACAACTAGTTTTTGTGTAGAGCAGGCAGAATATACATTTTAACAGGGAGGATGGAGGGTTGTTTTAAAAATCCATCACATAGTAATGATGCTGTCTGTAATCCTGGACACCTGAATTCTGTTCCTGCATATCTGAATATTAGTAGTCTCATTGTCTTCAATGGCTCTGATTCATTATTATTATTCTCATTACTCAGGTGCTGTAGCGTAATCCTGTTGAGTTTAGTGGAATTACACTGAGCACATCTACATGTTCATTAATGTGCTTTTCCTAATGCACATTAAATTTAGTACCTCTGGGCATATCTACATGTGTATTCACTTGTCTTAGTTAATGCACATTAAATCTACTACATCCAGGCACTTTTATATATGCTCCTGGGGTGGGGGGGCGGGCAGCACTTCAATTAGAAGCACCACCATATCTCACGTATCAGTGTTCCCACACTTAAAAATGGCAGTGGGGGCTTTAGTTCAAGCACCCCTACTACCTTTTTTAAACACGGAGACGCTGATACATGTTTCCCTTTATGTGGTATATTCATTCCCGGAAAACTATGCAGAACTTGAATTCTCATAAAGGGAACCCAGGGAGAGGGAGGCTGGGGTTAGGGAAGGGGCAGGGGGAGGGGTGCAGTGCAGTCCAGCAGCTGCAGACAGGTGGCACTGGCCACTCCCAGGGCTGCAGCAGGGAGAAAAGTGAAGGGAACTGTCAGTAGGTGCGAGACATGGGACGGGGAGCCATGGCACTCGCTGCTGTGCACACCCCAGGAGGGTTGCAGGCTGAGGGGCTGTGCTGGACTCGTCCAGGGGGACATATGCCCCCAGACCTGTGTGCAGGACAAGGGCAGGCTGTCACTGCAGGCTGGGACCGGTAACAGCACTGGGCTTATCCTGGCAGGGGGGTTGGGCTGCGCTCTGCTCAGGGCAGGAGGCAGTGGCTCTGGGAGGAGAGGTTGGGGGGACTACGGTGAATTTTGGGGTGGCTGCAGCCCCCTCCTAGCACCACCACTGCCTGCCCCAAGTACAGCATGGTCCAGCCCACACCAGGAAGAGCCTGTTGCTACTGCCGGACCCAGCTCACAGTAGCAGTCTGCCACTATCCTGCACAAGGATCCAAAGGCACTCACTCCCCAGGAAGAGCCCAGCACAGACCCCCAGTCTGTAGCCCTTCTGGGGTGTGCATAGCAGCAAGAGCCATGCCCCCCATCCCATTCCCTACACCCACTGACTGTTCCTTCCACTTTGCTCCCTGCTGCAGCCCTGGGAGTGGCTGACACCACCTGCCTGTGTTGCCCTGTGTGGTCAGGCCAACTCTCAGGATCTCAATATTGTGTTGTTAGGAGGGTGTGACACACAATTGCATATATACAAACACAAAAATCAATTAGGTGCATACACACACACACTACCAGCTCAGGGACATACACATCCAAACCAGCCTAGGCACATGCATACCTATCACCAATTCAAACACATACACTATACACCCCAAAAGTTAGACACAGATCACTAATTTGTATATCATGCACACAATGCCATATATGTATACATACACACTCACCAGTGCACACACATACAACCCACCTACACATACACACAGGTAAGTTAAGTTCCTAACTTGGATGGTACAGTGTGTATGTGTGTGCTTGGGGTACCTGGGATACTTGGAGGAAGGTTCAGGTGAAAGCTAGAGAGAGTTAAAGTGTAGGGAATGAAAGTTGCCAGAACTGGGATTAGAACCAGTAGACTACAGAGAAGATAAGTGGTGGCAGATAAGTGGCAGCAAGGAAGAGAGAGCCAGGAAAGAAACTGAGGCAGAAACCTGGTTTCTCAGGGGAAAAGGCAGTGGGGATAAGACAGTAGCAAAGAAACAGGGGGCTTGAAGGAGAGAGGAGCTCAAGACAGATGTTGGAGGTGGCAATGAGCCAGAAGCAGGAGAGAGAGAAATGAGACAGAAGTTAGAGAGTCGAGGACCAGAGATTGGAGCAGGGCCAAACCATAGTAATACAAAACCCACTTAGGTGTCCAAATAACAGTTGTATTACACAGACAACACACACAACAGCCCCATGAAGTTATTGGTGTACGTATGTATGTACTAACACACACACACACACACACACACACACACACACACACACGACTCAGTGGAAGGGCTGGAGTCCAGGTGGGGAAGAGAAACAGAGTCCAAGTCCTTGATTGAAGATGGGGTGGGGGGTGATAGCTACCTATCCAGGCTGGAAAGGGGTCCTTGTCCAGTAGGTGTTATCCAGAGGGGGGCTGCCGGCAGGACCTATGGGTGGATAGGTGGTGTGGCGTGGTGCTGGTCCAGATGGAGAGGATGTCCCCCTGGTTCCCCCTTTTTATAGGGGCAGACCTTGTGTGACCCTAGTGACAGGAGGCGTGCCCAGGCAAGGGTCAGTCCCTGGCATACTGAGCATGTGTGCTCCATACAGGGATGTGCAGTTTCGTGTGTCTGTAATGGTGGGGTACAATGGTAGAGTTGCTGGTTCTATACGGTCTTTTGTCTTTCAAATGCTGGGTACTGGTCTCTGTTCCTGGGTGAGGTCCATGGTTCCTGGATGAAACAATGCGAGGTGATGGCCTGGTCATTACAAGCCATTCAGTAGAGGCCTGCTACCATTGTATTTCAATCATTCCCAATCCCTCTCATTCATTCAGAAACCAATTTATATGGGAGGGGTATGTGAATCATACAGTTGCAGCACAGGGGATGCCTGGGCAGAGGACAGAAGATGAAGGCTTGACATATAAAATGGAAACTTGACATGACTTACGCTAACTTACATATATCGGCCTAAACAATTGATCACACAATATAGAAGCAGTACAAACATAATAATTATCACTTATAAAACAATGGGTATCAATATCAAAATAGCAGGGAAGTTATTTGCAAAAAGGGGAGAGAAAAATAAAACTTACTAAATAAAATAAAATGTTAAAGCTTATCCTACATCTTAGCTTACTTATAGTTATCTATAGGGACTAGAAAGGGAAAGAAAAAGTCAGAAATGGTTGGGGAAGGGGAGGGAATGCATTTTAAAATAAATAAAAAAAGAAAAACTGGGGGTTTTGCTACCCCTGTAGCCATTGGGCTCTGTCCATCTCCCTGTCCTTCCCCTTCCCCTACAAACTTAGCTCACACATAATTAATTTACCTCACATATAATGAATCTTGGGTGTAAAAAGGATCATCGCATAAGAGTGAATTCATATATACAGAACCCACATAAAGAGAGAGAAATGTGTATGTGAAATGCAGGAGTCTGTTGGAGTGTGGTAATTGCCAGGCTTCAGCAGATTTGATTAATCTAGTCTGCTCCAAAGCACTGGAATTCCAGCACCTTGGAGCAGCCTCTGTGCTCATGTATAGATGCCCTCCATTGCGAGGTACTAGGAAAATGTGCGTTAGCCTGTCTTAATGCGCATTGACTAAGGAATGTGGTTAAGTGACACTTAAAGCACATCAGCCTATTTTAATGCCCATTAACTAAATAGCATGGTTTTTTAGTGATGCTTTAATGTGTATTAAAATAGGCTAATGCTCATTAAAATGCACGTGTAGACATGCCCTGTAATGTGAGGTAGTAAATAAATGCACATTAGGCTTCCCTACTGCACACTAGCAAAAGTGCATGCTTTTTTTGTGACAATGCACAGTAGCTTATTTTTACTGCACTTTGGCATATTAGTACAGTTTTTGATGTGACACTTTAATGCGCAGTAAAATAGGCTACTGTACATTAAAGCACATGTGTAGAGATGTGCTTACTGACATAGAAATCACTTCGTATATGGATCAGGCCTACTACTTCACATGTATGCATGTATGATCAGTGTTTTAGTTTTCATTCAGACCAGCCTCCCAGAGTCTTATGTATATAAGACTGTCTACAGTCTTATAAGGATAGCAGAATTTGTCCCTGCTCAGAGCACATTTTTCCAAACAGAGTTGTAGTCCTTATTCTTTCCATCCTCTCACCCTCTAAGTTCTTTGTTGTGAATTTGGATTCATTCTTTTAAAATAATAATTACATGCTTCATATTTATTATTACTGAACTTTTGTAACAAATAAAGGCCACAGCTGGGAGCCAGCCCTGAGATACCTACCTATGTGGAGATCTCCACATGTACAAAAGATGACAAGTAGCTGCTTGCCAATAAAAGGAAAGGGGTCACCATCTTTCCTTAATGAACATTTTCCAATGTTGATACATAATTCCATTAGTACTAATGGGAACTATATGCAACATATCCCAAGGGTCTTGCTGGAACATTTGACAATGCTAAAATAAACAGAGATTTGTACCAATCTACTTAGTGAAAATGAAAGCTTACTCTGTTAGCTCAGCTGTTTCAGTGCAGAGGAGAGGTTCTCTTCCCTGCCTGTAGGATTTTTAAATTGGCTTATTTGACTTTCCATAGTGCTTGATGGAAAATATACAGACCTGCCAAGATTTGATCAGATACCTGTAGAGATCTAGGACCCCTCCCCTTTCCTGCCTGCATTTTAGTAGTCTGAAGTGGCCAACCTTCAAATGAGTTGGATAGCTAGGGAATGAAAAAATGGCTACATATGTGTATCTATGTATGAAACAGACTTTTCTTCATAGAGCCCTTTTAGATTTCTAACAGTTTTGTCTCCATGTAAAGATGAAAATGACTGGGTATGCCTGTCCGGAGGTGAGCCCTGCTAATTAGATGCAGAGTCATATTCATTACTCAGTGGCTCAAAGAGTTTATAGGATTGGCTCTGCCTTCAGGTTTGCTGCTACCTTTTATAAGGGGAGATGAACACTCATTGCGGTCCCAGAAAGACTGATCACCATTTACTGTAATCAAGAATAAATAATTTTAGATTGGAAAATATATGTTTACTCCTTGTGAATGGAAAACATAAAAGGAATGGGAATAAAGAAAAAGAACAGATGGGAAGGGTCAAGGAGAGAAGAAAAGGAAAAAGAGAACTAGTAAATAAAATGAATCACCCTCCTCCTTTTCTCATTTCTGATGCTTTCTTTTCCTTCCCATTGCCTTAATCATGTCTCACCCAGCTATCTCTATTTGCTTCATAAGCTTACATGAAGTGCCTTTTTTCGCTTTTTTATTCTCATCTGTCATTTCTCGCATTCTTTTCTTCTCTTACCACTTCTGCTTTTTCCTCATGTGTTGTCTCTATGAATTCTTATATGCTTACAATACTAATCAGTGATTTATAAATGCTTTTACAGCAGGATCCATTGCTGCTTTCAGTACCATAGTCCATGGATACCAAACACAGTAAATCTATTACAGCCAGTATTTCATATTGTACCACATATAAGTTGGCTTTTCTCTAACTTTTTGTGCGTTCCTGCCAGAATCATATGTGACCCTTGATGATGAGCATGTAACTTGTATTAGCGTGTCCATTAAGGCCTTACAGCTTGACTGTATATTTGGAGAGTTCCAAAAATTTGAACAGATGAAATTTACTGCACAACTCATCATGGCAGTATATATCATCCAATGAGGCTGTCTTTTCAAAGGTATTAAGCACCTACGTCTCCCATTGGCCTTGACTAGATTTTAGGTGGTTATCTCTGCATGATCATATAAGCAAACAAGTCAGTTTATATGTGAAACTTTATTAAACTTCTTTGAGCTTTACAGCCTAGAGCCCCTGGATCATTGAGCTGAAGAATTCAAAAACATTATTAGTATTCAGTATTAGTGCTCTGGTGGAAATTTACGCAACAGATAATAAACAGATAACGAGGTAAGATGAAATCTCAACAGACTGCATATAAAGGAGAATAAGCTACTAGGAATTTGTGTGATAAATTCTCCATGTGTTTGGATGAGAATATATACCAATTATTGCTGAAATAGGGAACTGGCAGCGTGTGTACAGTAAACTCAGCATCACTGGCAGCAATCCTGCAAGCATACTGTATTGCTCTGAGGGGACTGCCTTCCAACCACCTCTGTGTCATGTGCTATGTTGCACCACTGAGTAGTAATCAGTTAACCCCTCATATCCGGCTATGGCTCCATAGCTTCTGGTATAGGAGGGAGTCTGTCTGAAGTATCTTGAGGGCACTGTTGTCAGGAGCTGTAAGTTTTATTGTGTAGATATAACTGTCTTAGCATCATGGGCCTGCTTCCATGATAGGCTCCGTATTTGAGACAAACAATTCAGAAATTTACTCCAGGGTGTAAGGATGTGGGTGATATGAGTTCTGTTCCCACTTTGGCTACCGTGGGACACTGGGGAAATCAGTTTAACTCTGTCCCTTGTTCTTATCTTCAGAATGGGGATAATGGAGCTTCTCTAACTTTCTAAAGAGCTCTGAACTCTAGGGATGAAAGCTGTTGTGTAAATGTTAAAACCATTTTTGCTGTTGTTATATTACATATCCTAATTGATGATATGCAGAGTTGTCATATTTTCTAGCAGAACGAAGCTATATTTTGGATGTTAAGTCATAGCTGCTACATACGAAGCAGCATGTTTGAATCCTGTAAGACAATGGTGTCCAACTTTTGGATGGATAGTGCCTGGTCTATCTGCAGGCTGGATCTGGCACAGGGGCAGGAGGGAGAGGGTGGCCTGGCCCTGATCTTGCTACAAGGGAAGGAGAGCAGAGGGAGGGTGCGTGGTCTGGCCCCAATCTGGCCGAGCAGGGGGAGGAACATGGCCCAACCCCAAACCAGCTACATGGGGAGGGGTGGCAGTGTTAGTTGCCATAGCTCCCCCTACCACCAAATTTCTTGACCTATGAGGAGCTCCACAAACCAGACCCCATGGCTCTGCAGGCCAGATGTGGCCTGTGGGCTGAGTGTTGAGCAGCCCTTCTGTAAGAAATATGCCTGACAAAGAAAGTTTTGAAAAGTCATTAGCAGATTTCCAGCACTTTCAGCAAGACTGAATCTTGTTCTTTTCAGCAGTGTCAGCAGGACTTTGTTGAGGAGTTGCTGCCATTTGCACTGTACACTAATAGCTATCTTGATGATCACATGAAAGCCAATGTGTTCATAAATACAGTGCTTCCTGAGACAAGTAATAATCAGACTGATGTCAATGTCATGCTGCAATCAGACTCTGACAAGGTTTGCAAATATCTTGAAAGGAACTGTTCATCCCCAAATGCTGTAGATCAAAACCAGAAATGAACAAAAGAAGTGCTGCATATCAGCTGCATAATATCACTGATGAGCACAGTATGCATAAGTAGAAGCCACTGCTACCATGAGCTGTAGCAGCAGTCAAATGGACTGAGTTATGCCATAAATTAAAATCTTACATCCTAAGTGAGATATCTAAAAATAAAATTAAAATCCTATTTGACATCTAGACAGTCCTGCACTGCCTTTTTTTTTTTTTTAACTTCAGGTTGGTATTAAAACCCTACTGTGGACTTTTTAGATGTTTCAGTGCTTGATGCCCTATCTTATTGCAGTGTTATTCTTTGGGATGCCACTAGTTATAAGGAAGTGGGATCTAGTTGGATAAGGTATATAGCCAAGATTCCCAGCTTTGCCAGCAGTTTTGTCATGGGCAATGGACCAGCATTCATGTCTTACCAACTGTTAGCACCTGGTCCACACCAGGGAAACTAATGATCCTCCTAGTGCAGTCATTCCCAACTTTTTTTACTACCGACTGGCAGCGGAGCAGGATGGGAGCGAGCGGCTGTGGAGCCAGGCTGGGTGGAGGGATGTGACTGTGGGCAGTGCACATCTGAGGAGTGAATGAGGTCTAAGCCACTGTCATTGGGAGCTGGTTGAAGCTCGTGCTGCAACCTGACAGCCCAGTGGTTAGGAACCTCTGTCTTAGTGAACCAAATTCTGAGAACTTTTCGAAGAATCCCTGAGTTACTGCCACCGATCAGATGGTGTGCAATCCTATAGCTTTCATGCCATTGGGCCTGAACTCTAAATCTTACAACTTAATGTTGAAGGTCTGTCAGCTGCCAAGCGAAGCGTTGTCAAAAGTAGTTGTTCCATGTTACAGTTTGCATGTGCTAAACCTAGGGAATGTCATGCAGTGTTGAAGTTAAAACATACTCTGAGCAATTGCACATTAAGGGTTAATGCTATCTCTGAACAAGCCAGACTTAGAGCTGAAGGGCTGGTGAGCAGGGGCATAGCTAGGAGCCAGGGTGCTCTGGGCTGGGGGGTAGCAGGGGGTGGGGAGTGGAATCTGTGCTGTGGGGAGTCCCTAAGCCAGGCCCAGCCAGATGATCCCATGCCAGGCAGGCCTACCAACTCCTCTGACCTGATCCCAGCCCTTCTCTTTTTGGGGACTGGGCAACCAGCATTCCCATAGAGGGCTGCGCCTTTAACCCAGAGCCAGGCAATAGCTGTGGGAAAGTTCAGTTAACTGTGGTCATTTGCAGTTAATTGAAATTTTCCCATGTTGCTTGGCCACATTTCCTTTAAGCCCCACTGGCTTACCCATAGCCACACAGTTTTGTGAAGGCTGTGGCCTCTCTCCACACCTCTGACGTTCCTGTCCTTGGGTGTGCGGGAATGAGGGAGAGATGGATGCTATAGAGAGGCTGCAGTTCTATGCTTAGAGGGGATGCTGGAGAATGGAGCTGCTGGGAGGGGAGTTGTACAGCAGGAGCATGGAGTTTTCTTCTCTTCCTCCTGTTGGCTGTATGCTCTTGCTTCCCATAGCAGTGCAGAGTTGCAGTCACTCACTGGGGGAGGGTTTGCATGGTGGGAGCATGAAGCATGCTTCCTCCCTTGGCGGCTCCATGCTTCCACTGTGTAAATCCCCTACCCAAAAGCTCCTCACTCCTAGAGGAAGGTGGAGCCCAGAGCTGCCAGAAGGGAGAAAGGCAAACTCTGTCAGTCTGCTCAGCTTGGGGGACTTGGCGCTGCTGGCTATGGCATCCCCCAGCACTGGTGGGGCCCTGCCTGCCCCCGGGTACCACACTCTGGGAGGGGTAGGTGGACTTTTGACTGAGCAGGAGTAGGGGGGCTGGGAGTGGTGCATTCTGGGATACTGAAGGTCCCAAAAATGCTCATTTTATCTCCATGGAAACTGACTGACATTGCTGCAATGTGAATTGGATACCAGGACCTAGAGTTACTCCTTGCACAAAGTGGCATAACTTTGAAATGTTCAGAGAATGCTTGGTGCAAGTTTTCCTGCTTTAAGGCATGGATGCTCAGATTTTAAGTGCCTTTTCACGGTCTACAGGTAATGTGTAACAAGGACCATGGCTAGGCTTACTGTGCAACAGGCCAATGTAACCCTATCTGTGCTTTAATTTCCTCAACACAGTGGGGTCATAGTGAGGTTTAAATCAATAAGAGGCATGATGGGGCTTAATTCATTAATGTGTGCCCACTGCTTTAGGTTCAGTGGACTGAAGGCACTACAGGATATTTTGTACCTTAGAGATATCGCAGACAGGGTGCTGGGCCATGTACAGGTGTTATGTTTCTATCAGGACAGTTAGCACTCTCCCGGTAGAAACTGCCCATGTACAGCTGTTCATTCAGTGTCTTACAGAAGAAACAAACCTCATCCACAAGACAGATCTTTCACCTTGACTCTTTCAAAATCTTCCCTGTGACAGAGCTTCCCTTGCTAGAATGAACACTTGTAAGCTCAACTCCTGCATGATTCGGAAGAGCCAAGCACCAGCTTCCCCATTTTGGGGAAGGCAGGGATGAATCCAAAGGGGATGCAGTGGCCTGGATGCACACCTCTGATTCCTGCTCCACTCACTAGCTGTGCTGAGGGAGCCCTACTGGTTTGAAGGGAGAGAAGTGAGTTGGTAAAAGGGGAAGTGTGTGGGGAGCAGGGGTATGAATTTAAAGTGGGGATAGGGCAGTAACTCTCAACCCTCAGGAATGCTACAGTGCCCAGCCCCTGACCCAGGAGATAATCATGACACTTAGTCCTCTCCTTACCTGCCCCAGAGCCCCACAGACTCATGTCCGCCCCCTTCCACCTTCTGGCAGCCCCTGCGCTGGCTGCTCTGAGCAGTGTGCGAGTGAATATATGGAAACAAAAATGCGCATTTCAGCCTGGCTTATCTCCCAGCTTCTCTCATGTGCCCAGAGTTGGTTAGAGGAGCTGCAAGGTCAGGTGGCTCTGGGCCTTTGGTGTGTGAGTGCCCAGAGGAGTAGCTGCAGCAGTAGGGGCTGTGTTTCCTCCCTCCAGTCCAGACTCTGTCTTCCCTGAGCCTCATGTGTTCTCTTGCCCCCACCCCTCTCATCCCCTCAGCACCTCCACATGGCACACATGTGCTACCTCATTGACTGAGTATACCCAGGATTTGTCCATTGTGGCCCTAGGGCTGGAGTTCA
This sequence comes from Crocodylus porosus, assembly GCF_001723895.1. NCBI lineage: Eukaryota > Metazoa > Chordata > Crocodylia > Crocodylidae > Crocodylus > Crocodylus porosus. The sequence goes on from NW_017728906.1 coordinate 24,752,224, forward strand.
AGAGGGATCATCCTAGGGGGAGATAAGGCCAGAAATTAGCCCACCAGTTCCCAGTCCCAACTAGTGACATGGACCCATGTGCTTCACCAGGAGCAAATGTGCATGAGAGCAGGCAGAGATGAGGGGAGCAATCAGAATTTGTGACTATTAAATTACATGATATGATATGAGATATATGATATGATACCACTTTAATAATGTAATGTTTATATTCAGATACATATAATCTTTGTTTCTGAAATGGGGTGTCAGTAAATTTTGAAATCTTGCAGAGGGCAGCTTTGAGTCTAAAAAGCTTGAGAACCATAGGGATAGGGTAAGCAGCAGGGAGCCTGGCAGGGCTCCTAGGGTCCAGGGCACATGCTGCTCCTGGGGGAAGTCCCATCCCCTCTTCCCGCATCCCTTCCACAACCAGTGCTACAGCTGCAGTGAGGGAGCAAGCTGTCCACTCTGAATGGGTCCACAGAGAATGGGTTAAGCATAATGGAGTCCTGAGCCATGCTCTTCAAAGTGCAGCTCTTCCATGTGCATGGGCAGCTGGGCTCTGCACCCCATCCCTTGCAGTTGCACAAAGAACATCAGCAGTGAAAGTCCTGTTTTTAAAGGAGGTACTTTAAGGTTTTCCAAAGCCATATTACTCTACAGCCATCTTCACTCTACCCTCCTGCAATACTTGTGCCAGCCTCACACCTTACAGATCTTAGTCACATTGCTAGTACTATTCTGGAGGCAAGGATTTTTTGTGATATTGTTTACTGGACCAGCCCTATGGTTGGAAGAGCTGTTGGCCAAACTTTTGGGCATCAAGAGCCCATCCTCACATCACCTTGTCTCACCTCATCCAACAACTCCCCCAATTATACAGCTGGTCCAAAAACAATATCACAAAAAATCTTTGCTGGGAGACTTAAGACTCTGATTAATTCACCAATGGGGGAAGTGTGTGTCAATGGACTGCCCATTTTGAACATTAACTCAGATGTAGAAATAACTGAAATGTAGGATACATTGTCAAGACTCACAAGAAGACTAAATTTTGTTTTATAAATCTGAATACAAGAAGTTTATTTAATTTTAATGCCTCGATTTATTATTTGCATACTTTGCTGTGCTTTTATACTTAATGTGTAATACAGCAAATCAGTACAAATCGCAATAAAGTTGTTTTTTTTTGCTTGATGAACTAAGGAATATCAACCTAGGGTCCTAGCACAGTAGTAAAGCTTCTAGTTTCTTTTTAACTGGTGAAAAATGTGCTATGTTGTATGCAATGATGTGCCACACCTTCTGCACCTCATTTGTCAAAATCCTAGATCCACCTCCAAGAGAAGGCCTGGGGACAACAGGAGTAGGGGAGTTCTGCAAGCTAGAATGTCTGTATGCTTGCTCTCCCAGGAAGATTTCTACCAAATTTCCCAGAAATTTTCAACAGTAGAAATGAGCTTCTGTCCATGGCCAGTATTAACCACCCAGGCTAGCAGCCTCATGCTTCACAGCTCTGCATGGTGTCCAAGTTGCAACTGAGCCCCATGTGAGGGGAAAGCATCAAGTATTCTTTATTTCTTGTCCTAAATGTTCTGTACTATGCTGTTCTGTTATACTTGTGGTATTCCCTACATTTATATATTTGGGCCCCAACATTCTCTCATTTTTATTAAGTTATATTCCCTAGTTTGGAAAGCACTTTTGGGTCCTTTGGATTTAAGAGCAGTTTAAAAAGTGTCAGTTCTTGTTTTGTTTGCAACTATAATTCACTGCTTTGTGACTCCCAGGCTTTGCATTAAGGCACTTACTCATAGGACATTTCCCTTCAATGCACTGTCTTTTATTCCTGATGACTGGCATTGCCTTTTTACTTCAAAGGTGAGGGAGAGGGGTCATGGCTGTAGTGTGATGGTGTGACTGCTGTACTGGGTGCCCAAGAACTCCTGGAACTATTTATTTTTAAAGATGTATTCAAATACAGTTTATTGACATGGGTGGAAACAGAATGTAGACTGGATCAGGGAATAAAGCAGGGAAAGCATGCTTTTCAACCTGTAAATGCCGACAAGTCAGGCAGTGATCCAAGACTGGGATGTCTGACAGACAGCAGTGCTGCAAGCTCACAATTATATAATATTAATTTATTTGGTTTTTAAACTTTGTAGCTACATTCCATAAAAAGAATTGTTTTACATTTTTGCCTGCGGCTCTCCTTGACATATTTAAAAACCAGGTTACATAGTAAGACCTCCCTTTTATCCGAGGAACATAAATCACAGCAAAGCAGCTAAAATCATAATCCATTGTTTATGACCACCCAGCAGAACCCTTCCAATTTCTCTGAGCTCAGGGAACACATGTGCCTTATAATCTACCTAGAAATTCACCAGATTATGGCACTTTTGGACTGGGGAAAGAAGGAAAAAATACATTCCAAAACTGAAAGGTCAGGGAGAGAATACCCTTTCAGCTGCCCCCTTCCTTTCTTATATGTGGGACTTCAGCTCAGGGACCTCTGCTGTGGCAGAATGGCACAGGGAGAGAAGAGATCTTACAAATGAGTAGGTCCCATGTAGTTAGATGTGTGACTGGACATTGAGCACTTTACATTTTTCCATGTTAAGCGACATCTGGTTGAGGTCCACTCACCTTGCGAGCCTGTCTAGGTTGGCTAGTATTGCCAGCCGGCCTTCAAGCATGACCACGCTCCCCCATAGTTTGTTGTCATCAGTGAACTTTGCTAGTTTGCTTTTAATACCTAAATCCAAATTGTTGATGAACATGTTGAAAAGCACTGGTCTGATTACTAAACCCTGAGGGAGGCCACTGGTCACCCTCCGCCATGATGACTCGGTTTTGTCAATCAGTATTCTCTGAGTCCTACCACAGAGCCAGTTTCCTAGCCAGTGGACTGTAAAGTAGTCAAGGCCACATTTTCCCCATTTTCTTGTGAGGACTTCATGGAAGATGAAGTCAAAGGCCTTTTAGAAGTCCAGGTATATGACATTAACTTCATTTCCCCCATCCAGGAGGAGTGTAACCTAACCATAGAAGGAAATGAGGTTGGTCTGGCATGATCTGCCTATAATGAAGCCATGTTGGCTATCCTTCTGAATACTGCCTTCTGCTAAGCTGTCTGTAATAGATTATTTGATAATTTTTCTCCAGAATTTTACCAGGGATAGAGGTTGAACTGATTGACCTGTAATTTCCTGGTCTTCCTTTTCTTATAGATAGGTGCCACATTGGCCTTATTTCAGTATTCTGGGAGCTCTTCCAAATGCTACAAGTCTTCAAATAACTTTACCATCGGTCACGTGATGACATCGGCCAGCTCTTTTAGCACCCTCAGATGTAGTTCATCTAGTCCTGCCGGCTTGTAGATATTTAGCTTTTGTGCAGGTACTGCCCCACAAGATCTATGTCAACTATGAGGGGGGTGGTCACCCCACCATGATCATCCTGTATGCTGTCAAGCAGGCTAACACCCTTGGACTGGTGGAATATCAATGTAAAGTATTCATTCAGGAATTCATTTTTTTCCTGAGTGTCAGTTATTAGCCATCCCATTTCATTCATCAGGGGCCCAACTCTTCCCTTATATTTTCTCTGACTTCCTACCTATCTAAAGGACTTTGTGTTATCCTTGATTCTGGTTGTCAACCTATATTCGGTTTGTGCTCTTGCTGTCCTGATCTGCTCTTTATAGGTGCAAGCTGTTCCTGAGTACTCCTCTTTGGTAATTATTCCTGACTGCCATCCTTTGTAGGTTTCTTGTTTTAATTTCAGGAGGTCCATGACTTCCCTGTTGAACCAAGGGGGTCTTCCATTTCTTTTTCTGCCTTTTTTACAAAAGGAAATGGACTTCCTTTTAGCTTTTTGGATCGCTTTCTTGAGAAATGACCACCTTTCTTGTACCCCTTTCCTCACTACTCCATGGTCCCACAGTTAATTCGTGGTTGAGCTCTTCCTCTTGGTTTGGAGGTCTATACTAAATTTCTACTGTCAAATTCTCTTCCCCATGCTCTCCCCATATCTTGACCCAGAGGGTCTCAAGTTGCCCTTCTTCATTTCCCATCTTCACTTCTAGGGAGGTGTAATGTTCCTTCACGTAGAGAGCAAATCCACTGCTCTTCTTCCCAATATGATCCCTCCTGTGGTCCAGTCATAGGTGGAGTCCCACCAAGTCTCCATGATTCCTATGGGATCATGTTGGTTGTTGGTTACTAGGAGAGCCAGTTCCTCCTGCTTTTTTCCCATGCTTCTTGTGTTAGTGTACAGGCAACTAAGCCTGTCATTGGAGGCCCTAGGGGTTCAGGTGAACTATGGAATAACCTGTCCATTGGCCAGTGCTGCAAAAAGCTTCCTATTATACCCTGGGATGCTGGTTTCGAGGTTGCAATTTTTCGGGTTTGTACTAGTGGTTGATGGGCCATCCCCCAGAAATCTCAGTTTAAAGCCCTATCCTGAGAGATTCAATTGACTTTGTGGCTCATTATAATCTTGATTCCTGCTAATCTTTCTCCACTCCACGGGTCTTAATGACGCTAGCCTTTTTAAAGGTCTTGACATTCCACTGTTCACACTACCCTGTCTTCTGAAATATTGCTGTCTGTTAGCCATTCCTGATGTGTCTCTTCTATTCACAGTTCTGCAGATGGTTTTTAGCTCTAGATAAAATCCTTAATCCAGTTGTTATAATATTAACTCAAGTGTAGAAATGACTGACAGTGAAATATTGGAGGCACTGTCAAGATGCTCAAGAAGTCTAGATTTCATGTTATCAATCTGCATGAGATGTACATTTAACTATAATGACTGCAGGACTAATGACATAATATATTTTGACTATTTTTGCCTAGTTTGTTTTGATTTTTTTAAGAACTTTATAATATAGCATATCAGTGTTCATTCCTATAGTTATATTTTTTTTTGCTAATTTAGAAAATGTGGGATGAAATTCTACAGACATCACAGCTGAAGTGAAGAACCTAGTAAAGATGCAGTGCAGTAAGGGTCAAATAAATCTGAGAAAATTTCACTTCTGTTGTTCTATTGTAAATCTTATCTCTGGTCATAAGCAGTGTTTTATAAAGTTGCATTATTGAAAACCACTATTTTTTGTTGAGTTCTGTGTCTGGTTTCTTTTGACACTAGTATCTCTATCCAAGTATTGAAAATGTTGAAAAAGGGTGTGTATAAGGTCTATAGAAGCTATATGTGTCACATTTCAGTACAGTGCCATCTTTTGGAAATTAGTAGGGCTGGATTGGAATGACTAAAGCCACATACAGGCATCACACTTCTACTAGGAGAGTTGTCACTTTCCCATTAGAAATTACAAGTGTACAAGCATTTGTTCAGTTTCTCCCAGGGGAAGGATACCCCCTCCAAGAGAAAGATCTTCCAGGTTGACACCAGCATGATCTTCCCTGTAAGAGAAATTCTATCATAGGAATGAATGCCTATATACTCCCCAAGGCAGACTATATGTCCCAATATAATTATTATATATATATTCCTGTAATAGGAAACACTTAGAGACACATAATGGATTCAAATAGGTACTTATCTGATGAAATTGATATTTCACTTTTAAAATGCCTGAAAAATCATTATGTCAGTCTGATGTTTATTTCTGCAAATGTTCTGGAGAACTTCCCCTGGTCTTAGATCAGACCATTGTCAAATTCCTTAAATGCAACATCATTTATAAATGATATGAACTGCAGATGTATAATTCATAGGGATAATAAAAATAAAGTCTAAAACACTTGTATTAAAATGTAAGATGATACTGTATTAAATCATATTTATGGCCTCATTTTATAAAATGGAACCCTCATGTCTGAAGTTTGATTTTAGTTTTCAGAAATTCTGTAAAATGGAATTGAGATGACAATGTTGGCAGCTAAATGGGCTGTTTTTCAATCGTGTTGATCTGTCATATTTATTTTCCATTAGAAGCCCTTACATTTTCCACAGATTGCTTTCAACTGTTTCTTACTAAATGTTTCTGAAAGTGCCAAGAACCATGTCAACTGCAAATTTCACCATTGCTGTTTGACACCATGCATTCAATGGAGCTTCTTTGTAGATAAAAAGAAAAGGAGGTTTAAGTTGAACCACCTGAATGGTTTAACCAAACTGTAATGGTCATAGAATGCCAATCAGAAGGTAAGACCAAAGAGTCAGTCCCAGAATTTAAAATGTCTATTTCTGTGATATCCTCAGCTGTTTCAGTGTGTGGGGGGAGGGGGGATAGTTAAGAGCATGTGTCCATTGCATTACATCACAACACCTTCCATGCTATCATCCATAAGTTTTACACATCTTTAAGACACTAACAGAGTGTCTGTTAAGCCCTGATGCCGTGGAGGGAGCTTGTACTGTTAGTTAATGGGAAGTGGGTAAAATACCTGTACTGGGTGAAGATATTAAGAGAATGTAACACCATTGGACAAGCCCCAATGTCATTAGTTAATCCTTCTATCTTTCTGCTGGAGCCCATGCAGAGATGAAGCCTGTCCTTATTGGGGCTGGCTGGTGAACCAGAAGTTAAAACCCATGTGGGTCTGGAGGATCAGTGCCCCAGAGAAGAGACACACACAGGAACTCAGGCTCATGCCAGCCTCATGGAGGTGTGGTGACTTACCCAGCTCTCAGGCAGGGAATTAGCTGAATCTAATTAGAGGAAGAAGGGAATAGAAATTTACCTTGAGCGAAGATTCAGCATGGGAACTCTGAACGTGGAGGGAATGTGGCATCCCAGTGAGTGTTGTGGCTGTTGACTAATTAGCACCAGAGAAGGGAAAATCATGTGAGCATTAGCAGGGACAACCCTGTCAAAGTGGTTCCTGTCAATATTGGGCAGATGGGGAACAGGGTCAAGTGACTCTTTTAGAATTGGCAATGTCCCTCATAGAATTGGTAGTTGTGAATTGAAACAAATATTGTTAGAAGCATTTTTAGAAACAGGACTCTTGGCTGGATAGCAGCTATGAAAAGGAGCTATGGTAAGGATGGTGTGCAAGGATTGGACTGTTGAGCTTGAAGGCTAAGTACTGACTTACCAGGCACTGGGCATGAGCCTGAGAGATTACGGTGTTTGACTTGAGCAAGAACTGGAACCAACACCTATGTAACCACTTTGAATGTGTATACATGCACCTGGGAGAAGTATACTGATAAGTATTTCATCAATAACCATCTGTGTCATGGTATGGACAGGGTGCGGGGGTGGAGGAACCCTGTGAAGCCGTCACCTGGTTCAGAGTGGGGCAGAAGATCACACCTCCCAACACTTACTTTCTCTTTCCATTATTTTTTTCTTAACATGAAAGGCATGGCAGAAGAATACAAAGAAGAACAAGTGGAGAACTCGGTGGAGCAGGTTCAATCTCAATTTTTAAAAGGATAACTTCAGACTATCACAAAGACCATGCATATTTTGAGAGGTGTGAGTAATATTCCTGCTTCACATGGTTACAATTTTCCTATTGTAAGGATAATCTTAAGTGGAAATCTGAATTGTCAGTTATAATATGAGGTTTTACCAGTATAAATATGAAATAAAAGATGACATGTAACATCTGGTTAGGCATAACAAACCAGGAATCTGCTGCTTTGCAAGGTAGTGACTCCTGTTTTTCTGGCAGCAGTGTAGAAATTCACCTTTGCCCTAATTGACAAATGATTCACAGTAGCCGTGCTTTCAATTACACTTCATAAGAGCTGGCAAATAATTATAATTATGGCATTGTATGATGTCTTGGCAATACTCTTTTTTTCTTTGTAATTTATTTAGAAATGCGCTGACCTTCCCTTAATAGTGAGAAAAATGAAGAACAATTTGTTTTGGATCAAAACAATATAAACAGGTTAAACTTCTCTCTAGTTCACTGAGGCAGTTTAAATTATACTAATTCTACTTCTAATATCTAAACATCTGACAATTGAATAAGAGATGAGAAAAATCCAAGTCCTAAGACCTATTACCTATTTTATTGCTGGAGAAAATGGTCCCTACATAAATACTCTTAAACATATAGGCTTTTACCCTGATTCTCTACTACCCTTCTTGCTATGTATTCATTTACAATTCTGCAAAATAGGTTCAGAATGGTACTAAACCAGGGCATGGACAGACATTCTTTAGAAGGACTTCAAACTCTGCTTTAATACAAACTGCTTCAAATTTGGAGCACTGCAGCATTAGCCTGATGTTCCATCTGAAGTGCTTCAAAATGGCCAAGTTCATGTTGTAAAGGCTTCTGCAGTTAGGAGCCTGTAGAGCAAAGATCCCGGCCTGCCTGTCAGGCTCTGCAGAGGCTCCCAAACACTGCTGAGGACAGAGGAAAGAGTCCATTGGCCGATTGTTCTCCCTTCCCAGGTTGTCTTTGGTGCTCTGCACCATTGTGGTCTGGTCAGTTTCACCTCAGGAGACCTCATCAGTTACAGGATTGGCACTGTCAGCCCATGGCGCCTGGAATGGTTGGTACTTACCATCTTCTCTGCAGTCCCTGGGTGAACAGCACTGGGGCCATGCTATTCCTTCTATCCAATGCAAGGCAGAGAGATGTGGCTGATCTGAGCATGCTTTGTGTCTTCTTCCAGCGTTTGATAGTTGTTGGGCAATGGCCGGATAGCGTCAGAGGGTTCTCCTCCTCTCAGTTAGATCCCTCCAAGTCTTCCATGCCCTCAAAGTTGACCCCTGAGATTGCAACAAAGTGGGATTTTGTCAAGTCACCCCCCCCTCCAGAATCTGTGATGGCTCCTCATAAGCACATGTCCTTTTCTAAGCATTGAGATGAGTTGTGTTGCAGCTTCAGTACTCAAGCCTTGATGTACACTAGTGTCAGCTGCAGTCTTGCCCCTGAGCAGAGATAAAGTTTCTGGTAGATGGACTGATAGCGGTGACTTGTCCTAAGTGAGTAATGGATTTTTATGTCACTCCAAATAGCAAAATGATTTATTACCTCTATACCTCTAGTTTGGAGAGGGAGATGCAGCAGAAGATGGTGGTGCTGACATTCTGAGCACAGGCCACTGTCCACACACTGAAGAGACCTCAATACTATTCCATTATAGGCAAGAAAAGGTGATGCTGATTCCTTGGGGTGGCTATCCAGCAAAGTGAAGATACGGAATGCTTTCACCCCAGTTGTAAATAGATGACATCACATGCCAGCCAGGTCCTGTCCCTGAAGAAATGGAGTTTGGCATTATTTGAAAAGGCGGCTTCTCAGAGAACAAGAAGGGGGTGTGACCTACCGGCAGGCTGACCAACTACCTATTGTGCTCTGATGAAGATTGCAAATGGTAATGTGAAGTGCTTCATAGTGGAGTGCTTAAGAATTATTTCTGGGTTGTTTTTTTTTCCAGAGGTCATTTTTTAGACAAATCATCCCTTTTTGGAGTGTTTCATTTACTGCATGCATCTGTTACCTTGCTTTTTGGAAGGCATTAAAATCACTTAGAGTGCTCCAAATGTTACATTTATCTATATACTCACAATTGTACAGTATTTAAAGTAATAGAGAGTTGGGCATTTTTTGTGCATGTAATTCACAGGCTGTCAATACCTGTCCAAAGTGAAGTAAGAAATTAATTTGAGTAAACTAAATAGAAAATAAAATTATGCAAAAAGCTAGTATGTTAGTAAGTGGTTGTCATAGGAATAAACTCTGTATTTTAGTAACTTACAAGAGATAGTAGAATTTCTGTAAAACATAACTTTGTAAAGGGAGAAGTCTGTACTTGCATACCTTGACTGTCCACCAAAGAGTTATTGGCAAATATTTCAAACCAGTTGTTTCAGTAATGGGCAAAATTTGTGATGTCAGTCCTATTAGCACTCTGGGTTTAACATTCTTCGCAGATGAACATTTTCCACAGAAGAGATGCGATTCCTAGATACAAATTTAAGAGGTTCTGAAAATGAATGAGAACATCATGTCATTGCTCACCTAATTCTTGGCTAGGTCAGTAACACAAATCAGTTTGTTCTTTGATGCCTCAGTGTGCTCTTTGATCAAGCCTAGGCCCTTTTTTCTTTTTCATTTTTTGTGTTTCAGTTTCTCTGTGATTATGGATCTGTTTATCATCATTTACCTTTCTCTCTATTTACAACCATAAGAGAACTGTTAAATTTCACTTCTAAAGGGAAAGGGAAAGCCAGTAAGTCATACACCAAAATTACTGGTATCTAATGTAACATAAGCAAATCCTTCAGAGAAGAAGCTTTGTGCTCAAGAAAAGTCCCGTTAGACAGTTTCATCTTTCTCAAACCTTCACTGATATCCTGGGCAGAGAACCAAGATGTAAAAGAATGATGTCTATTTCGAAGTGTGATATCTGTTTTACAGTTCTGGAAGGGAGGGGTAGGGAATGAACAAGGACTTCAAGAATATGGAGGTAAACAAAAAATAGGCTAACATTATAAAGGACAATGGCTAGTTCAAGTCTGTGGTTCTCGGGCTTCCCCACAAGGTGGATCATTTCATAATAAATACATAACCTTTTGATAGCACTGAGCACTGTTGTGTATACCCCTCTATTGACCAAGGCAGTACTCACATGGAACATCCTGGGGAAGCACTACTATATGTTTTAACTGTTTTTAAATATGTAGAGTATATGTCCTTTTTTAAAAAAATACAACCTTATACACACTTTCTTCATTTGCCCATTAATTTAATTCTTCCCCCCTGTGCCTGATGTTTTTCCTCTTCCCTCTATTCATTCTGTGTATAAACATGATGGTCAGGCATGAGGTCCTCTTCTTCCTCGGGCTTTGTGTCCCTGTTTGGCTGAGTGGTGCTCTCTTATCATTACTTTCCCTCCATCAATTCCTGTTTGCTTTTTTCCATTGGTAGATGTCAACCTGAAGTCCTGATTTTGGTCCTATTTTTATAGAATATAGTTCTTGGTATAGGCAGATTAACTGGCAGCTGTTTGTTCTGGTTGTTTTGCAGGATCTTATTTGCAGTGAAGTATCTGAATACCTGGAGAAACAGTTAGGAAAAAAGAGTAACTAGCATCATGTTATGAGCAAGCTCTCCAGGGGTCAGCAGTAAGTACTTCCCCATATAAATAAAATGTGTGTGTATGTGTGGGACTTGATATTACTAGTCAGGTTGAAAAATTGTCCTCAGTGTCTTTGAGCATTTGACAAACATTTTTTCCCCCAAAAGGATCTTAAAGTATTGGCTGCTGGTTTTCTACTCATGTTAATCTTTGTCCTTCTTTCAGATACAATGGTGTTTAAAAAACATGTTCAAATTAAATTAGTTTTGGCTGTGAATCAGCAGAGGGAGTGCAAGAAATGTATTATATTGTAGGTATGTGTAACGTGTGTGTGTGTGTGTGTATAATGTGTGTGTACATGATGTGTATTGTGAATACCGCAAAAACAGTGGCCAGCTTCCTTTTTTGATAACAAAATCATTGGCTAGCTAACATTTATATTTTGTAAGGATATAAATTATCAGAAAACTTGTCAGATTGACTGGGCAGATAAACCCTTTAATGCAGCTTTTGGTGTAAATAGTCAATTTATTGCTGTGGCATTGTGGACTTCAGTTAGTTCGTTCAATTCAGTGGAGCTATACTGCCGTAGCGCGGCCTTTTGTTTATATGAAAGGACAAGTTTCTTCGTTCGGCGCAGCTTTAGAGTTTTTTGTGCAGTGCCTGATGGGTAACAATATGGAAGGATTCCCTGCTTATAAAACTACACCGGATTTATTCATTAAAAGAACTCTTACCAAAAAGTTTCAACTCAATTGCACATAGCATTGTAGGCTATGTACACAGAATAGTATTATGGTCCTTCCTCCACACTCTTCAATATCTCAGTCTCAGTTCTTCCCTTTAGTTTTTATACAGGTGGCTAAACAGAGTCTAGGGATGAAAAAGTATTTTAATTCCCAGGCTCTTTCTCCTTCATCTTCTTTTCTGAGACCTCAGGCAAGGGTTGTGATTAAGACGAGTTCTAAGAATGGGTTTCCATTTGATCCAACAAATGGACCTCCTAAGAGACATGCTTTTTGTATTAGGAACTGGTCCAAGATTGCAATTTCATTTTTCATAAGCTGCCTGCTATCAGTCATCAGAATAACTCATTCTGACCATACAACTTTACATGGATTTTGATTGGCTCAGAAGAGTTATATTTACTGCACACATCTAACATTCTACTAACAACTCATAAGAACCATCTAATGCTTTTTTTAAAAACATTCACATGCACAAATTAAAATTTGGATGGTTTTCCCCAATGGATCATAATAGTGTTAATGTTAGTTACATTATCTACATATGTACATTAACAGTGCTGCTTTAAACGACACATTTTATGGTATAGGGGATGTGATTTCAGAAGTAAACATGTGTTTTGCCACTGGATGGTGGAGTTCAGTAACAATGCACAAGTGTTACACTGCAGCTGCATTACAAAGCCTAATGGGTAGTTGGTCCCTGAGCACCACCTGCTGGCAGATTTTTGTGATAGCGTCAGAATCAGCTAAAGATGAAGCCATTGATTGATTGACCTTCCAGAAGAGAGAGAGAGAAAAAGAAAGAAAGCAGTCACAATCCTACCCATGACGGGAAAGATGAAGATAAATAAGCATCCCCTCCCCATTGCAAATAAAAATTGGAAATCATCTGGACTCTTTGGAATAAACTCAGACTCATTTAGATAAACTCAGATTGAAGGACCCCACCATTGTCACCAAAATCAAACAATGGAAAATAAAAACAGCATCAGCAAAAGTTGTGCATTGAAGAATGTGCTGTAAAGAGAAACAAGGAACTGGTTCACATCACCAACAACAGACAACTTGTTAGCCTGCTTATTGCAATATGAACATCTAGGCCCCTGTCTAAAAGAAATAGTATCAAGAAATATGTAGCACTCCTAGGAGTTGAACATAACTCTGCTACAAAATGCTAGCTGTTGATGGCAATATGTTATTTGAAACAATTTTTGACAGATTGGCAAAGGTAAGCCCTTCAACACACATTGGAATTTGATTTCTCCTGTGTACCTAACAATGAATGTAAAAGACCAGAGACCATGTCACCCTAACTGTTTCTGTTGTTGTCTTCTTCCACTTCATTATTTGATTAAACTTATAACTTGAGAGAAAAAAGAAAAGAGGTCTGTTCTGATTTGGATCCTGCCAAATTTCTAAAAATAGGAGATTAAAGAAAGGAACATAAAAATCATCTTTTTTTCCTGCAACTTTCATAGTAATGAAGAAAGGAAATGTGCTGATGGAATGTTCTGACAGAGTAGCAACCTGGGCACAAGCCAAGCAAACACCATTAACAAGGAGTGCTCATCCTGCCTCTGCTGTAGTCATGGAACAAAAGGTGAATACATGCACTATAAAGTTATCCCATATTTTTAAATCAATTACCTTAATTAAATTCTTTTGTTTTTCTTCTCTTTTGTCTCTCTCCTCCTTTCATTCATCATTCTTTCTTCTGCATCTGCTCTAACAGAAGCCTCTCTGCATTTGAGTAGTAAAGTTTGAATTCAATGGAGTGTTTATCCCAGAGACAGATTTAGCCCCATATTTGTAGACTTCTCATTCCCATAATTGAAAATTGATTGTTCGGAGTTAAAATGCTCTTTTTTTCAAGAGCCAAAGCACTCTTCTGGTGACCTTTAGGTGCTTGTAATTAAAGCTTGGATTATTTCAATTTGATCTAAATATACTGGTAACTCTCCCTGTGAAGAACTTGCCTCTATCAAAGGAAGAGTGGATTTATTTGCCTCTGTATCCTTCTAGGCAATGTCTGATGGAGTCCTCTCTTTACATCCAGCAAAAAAGGCAGTGACCAGATAGACCTAGAGAAGGTGTGGGTAGTGCATCATAAGTATTATTAGTGTCTCCTCTCCAAATATGAAAAGATGGAAAAACTTACACTGCTTAGATCACAGTGGGAGGTGCACAGGGTAATATCCAAAAAATACTTCTGAGTTAGAAATATAGGTAACAGGATAGAGAGGCTGTAGGGGAGAGTAAAAAGAGGAGAAGAAAGTTTGGGTGAAATGGAAGGAGAGAAGCAGGAATGTACTCTTGACTACAGCAAGGCAAACTACTTAAGGTATGTAAGTACTAAATGCTGGAGGCTGCAAGTGAGAAAGGAACAGTGGAAAAATCCCTGGTCATACCCAGTTTAACCTCTCTTTCAGCATCTTTCTCTGCCACTGTGTGACACAGGATACTAGGCAAGATGGGCTAATGGTGCGATGCAGTAAATGGCAAGTCTAATATTCTTATGTAACACTGCTGCTGCTACCCAGCTGATGACACAAGTACACACTCCAGTGCTTTCTGTTGGCTGCTGCAGTCTTTCTCAGGGTGCATTGCTTGCCCTGGTAGCAGAGCTGCTGAGTGGTGCCACAGAGAGCCTCCAGAACTGCACGGACGTACATGTGCTCTGGCAGCTTGCTGGCAAAGGCAAATATAAGTGTAGGTCAAGCTGATGTGTCCCAAGTGTCTGTGTTACTGTTCAGTCAAAAGCCACTAAAATGCAATGCATGTTCCATGTGAACAACAAGGTAGAAGAGAAGTTATGAATAAGAAAAAATAGGAGGAAAGCTAAGAGAAAACAAGTGCGTGGGGAAGAAGAAAAAGGTTAAAGAAAGTAGATGGAGGGGCTAAGTGTTAATTAGATCCATTAGTACTTAGTTGACATACATTTATGCACCTCTCCCCCATACCTCTTCACAGAGGTAAGTACTGAGTACAGGAAAATACTCTTGTAAGTATTTTACTGTAGGATAAATACATATGTGAGCTACAAGAAAAAGTCTTGTCTCCATGTTTGTTTTGGAAAGCAAACTTCAGGTAGAAGCTTATTCTGTCCTTATGAGAGAGGTCTAAATCTAGTGATAAAAACCTTTAAAATGTGTTTAAAACCCAAACTCCCAATAAATTGTGATTGCCTGAAGAAAATGCTCAGCTTACTCTTTAATTTTTTTTGTGTTTGTTTTTTCTTCATAATTTGTCCCTTAGCTGCTTATAAATCCAGTAACTGATCAAACCTTTAGTCTGTGGTGTTATCTTTTCATTCTTCTCCTAAGCTGAGATTAGCTTTGAAAGGGTTAATGCTGGAGTTCACTCCTCGTGCAGTGAGTATTCAGCATTTTAAGAGTTATATTTTCACTGATTTTTTTTTCATTATTGTACTATGAATACATGTTAATTAATCACAATTATAGAAAAAGTATTTTAAAGCATGATTATCCCATGAATACCTACAACTACTTTAAACTGGTCTGTAATTAATTAAGGGAGCTAGGAGAGTTAGAACTGGGAGTATATGGGGCCTTTTAAATCTTCACGTCTTTGATTAAAGTTGAGCTGACCACTAACCTGAACATGTTATTGTCTGATTCCTTTTATTGTTACCATTTTTAATACTCTCCTCAAAAAATAAAAATCTTTTCAGGATGCTCTTGTAAGCCCCACTTATACAGAGCTCCAAGAGATGGAAAAATGAGTGTGTATGTGTGTGTATAAAATGAGGGATGTATGAAGAGGGGTGTCTCAAGAATCATCCTTCATCATTTCTCAAAGTCCTTAGCCTGGCCCTGCGCATAAAGAAAAGATAATGGTGTATGAGAGAGGGTCCTTTTTCAGGTTTTTCCCCCCATACTTTCTTTTAAGGGTTGGCCAGACATTTTCAGTCTGATTTTTAACCCATCTATTGTTTTAGCCTTGTTGTATCAGAATCCATCAGAATTAAATTTTATCTCTGGTCCTGGGCTTAATATTGGAGAAAAAGAAGACAATATATGTCCAATAGGTTTGTCAAATATTTTGGTGTCTGATGCTAGTCCAAATCTTGGAATTTTAGGAAGGGTCCTAGAGAAACTTTTTGAATGAGAATGAATGTGTAATATATAATATGCACACAAATATACAACCTTCCAAAGGTGGTGTGTGTATGTGTGTATCTAAATGTGCACACACAAAACCATAAACACCAATACAATTCTAAAGTGTAGTGTTGTTAATGTGAGGGAGGAAGATTGATGGGAACAGGAAAAAGGGGATCTTAAAAACTATGCCTCAGACTTGAACATAAATTAAATTTGCCTTAGAAAAAGTTCATGCTAGCAATTTTGGCATATCTGGAAAGGGCTATAGAAAGAATTTGCTGTTTGAATGTTTTTTCCAACAAACTTTATCGTCTTTTCTTTCTCCCATGACTATCTTGCTGGTTCCGCTAAAACTCACTTCAAGCCAACCATAAAAACCTGATGGCAATATCCAGACAAACTAGTATGTAAGTGGACCTTTTTGATTATAAGCCCCTAGGCTTATAATACAAATATTATCCAAGCCTCACAGAACATTTGGCTTTAATAATTATGGCAGAATGTGGACACCCACACAGAGATGGCAAACAGCATTCATAAGGAAAGATTCAGAAAACTGGAGGTAGTAAATTCAGTAGTTTTAAATACAGTTGTACAAAAGTTACCTTAGATGGGAAACCAAAATGACCTAATATTTCATAGATTTCATAGACATCAGGGCTGGAAGGGACCTCGGGAGATCATCGAGTCCAGCCCCCTGCCCAAAGGGCAGGAGGTCAGCTGGGGTCATAGGATCCCATAGGATATAAGCTACCTAAATAGCAAAGGCACACTGACTGTATATTAGTAAAATCAGTGAAGATGAAATAAGTGAGAGGAAAGAAAAGAAAGACCAAAATTAATCTGTGGAGCACTTCGGATTCTCTTGAAGAATATCCAGCAAGTACATTTGATAAGAAATGATGAAATAATAAAGACACATGAAGAGAGAATGCTAAAATCTCAAGCAGGAATACTATCGGAATGTAACAAGGAACCCTGTCCCTGTTACTAGGCCTAAGAGGGGCTGTCTACATGTGGTCACTTAATGCGGATTAGCCCAATTTAATCCACATATGGGGCACGTGTCTACACATGCACAACCTTAATACAGCTTAAAAATGGTGATTTTAGGATATGTGAGCCTAATTTGATACCTGCTCAAAGCTCAGCAGGATTAATTAATGTGGATTAACATACGTGTAGATGAATTAATGTACATTAACTCAGGGACTTTAGTCCTGGGTCTGCCTGGCACTCCTGGCTGGTCTGTGGCAGCCCCTAGCTGCAGGCTATAAAAGCCCCAGCCATATTGTGCCTTGGGGCACACTGCATAGTGAGCCAGTGCTGCTGGGGGCAGCCCATCAGGCCCCATTTGCTCTACTGGACAGGACCCAACAAGCCTCTGCCCATCCTGTCTCCTAGCTAGAGCTTCTCCTTGGCCACAAGTGAGCATTGCAAAGGTCTGCAGCCTGCTGCATCCCTTGCCCAGCCCTGAGGTTTCCCCCAGGGCTGCTGACCCTTCTCACTATAGCAGCAGGGCCAGCACCTGCTTCCTGCTGCTCCTTACCCCCTGCTGCTCTCTCTCATTTTCAGGGCACTGCGGTGAAGCACCTCTGCCATGTGGTTCCCCAACCCTGGCTGTGCCCCTGTAGTGGGTGCTGCTGCCAGCCATCCAGAGCCTACATCACAGGGATAGCCATGCAGGGTCCCCAAGAGCTTGCATAGGAACTATGTTGAACAAGTCTTTCTCCCCAGTCCTGGCTCTGCCCACATGCCCACAACTATCCTGAGTGCCTGGGCCCTCTACTGAACCCCCAAGGAGGTGCACAACCTTATGGCACTCTGGGACAGGTCCAATGTCCAGAGGCAGGTTCTGTGGGATGGGTGTTGGAATGCCCACATTTATGGGGCCATCTTAGTCAAGATGCATGCACAAGGCCACTCCCACCCCACACAGTGCTGTTGAAAGCCAAGGCCCTGCAGGCACAGTGGGTGGCTGTGACTGACTTCAGTCATTGGTCTGTCATGCCTGTAAAACCACACTCTTCATGAGGCAGCTGACCCTCATTTTGGCACCTTGGGGGACAGGCTGCACCCCTGCTAGTGCTACCAGCAGAAGCAGCCTGGCCTTACCTATACACTGCCCTGATGACTTTGGTAACATTTCACCAGAGGAAGGGCACTTGGTCCTTCAGTACTGTGCCTCACCCACCTCCCCAGGTGCTGCACCCACGTGTGACACTGTGACAGGTAGCTCTCCAGGTAGCAATGGAGGTTGAGGGGCAGCCCAGGCTTTCCCCCCATGCCATTGTAGCTCAGGGTCCCCAACCACAAGTGCAGGTGTGCCTGGGGCACCAGCAGGATTGGCAGCAGCAGGGTGTAGTGGCTTTGCCAGCCCTCTCCCTACACAGACAGCTCATCACACACCACCCAGGGCACATGTAGCAGGAGCAGGCTTGGAGCACAGCAGCAGTGCGGGGATGGGGCTGGTCCCTGGGAGCCTCCCAGAGGAGGCAGCACCCATGGATGGAAAGGATGAGGACCCCCCCCATCTGAGGCTGGGCAATTTAGGGCTCTTGATGCAAAGTATCTTATCTCTTCAGTGTTGCAAACTCACAAAAGGCTTCTGCCTCTTGCTTCTGCAGAGCCAACATCTGGACATAGGAGAGAAGCCATATGACCCTGAGAGAGTGCCACCTCAGGGTCACCACCACCCACCCCTGGAGCCTTCCAGATATGTTGGCTGTGTCAGCAGCGTACCAAGGACTGGACCCTCTTGTTTCAGCAGCTGGTGGAAGTCATAGAAAACTCATTGGCATAGAAGCTGGCCTGACAGGAGGAAGACATCACCCAAGAAATAGCTCAGGAGAAGGCACGGGACTGGGCACGCTGGACATACTGGGCCTAGCTGAAGGCCTGGTACAGTGCTGTGTGGAACTGCTCTAGCATCAAATGGCCAGCCAGGCCTGGCCAGTGGTGCCTACATCCAGCCCCCTCCGTGCCTGGCCCCTGATCCCACAGGAGGAGGGCCTCCACAGGATCCCCTGGCATTCACTGTGGCCCCTAGACCTATGGGGGAGTGGTCTGCTGCCAGGGTGCTGGCTGCCTGCCACTGTGCCCAGGCACTCCCACCCCACAGCCCCCCATTCCAGAACTTGGACAGAGACTCAGCCTCTTGTACATAATTTTCAGTTTGGGAGGAGGACATTTTATTGGTGAGTGGGGAGAGTGGTGGAGGGGCTCTGTGTATGGGGGAAGGAGGAGAGAGGGGGCTCTGATTGAGGGGCAATGGGAGGAAGGATGGGGTGGGGATGTGAGGGGAACAAACATTGTTATTGCAAACATGTGCATGTCCTGAGTGTGGTTCTGGGGGGACAGAGAGAAGGGGGGGTGTGGGCTGCAGGGCAGGTGGGTGTCAGCAGGGATGGGCAGGTGCACCTCCATGAACTGAAGCTCCAGGTGGGGCCAGAGCTGGTGCAGACGGTCATCAAAGGTAACCCAGGTCATCCAGAACATGTCGACCCACTGGTGGTCATCCTATTCCTGCAGCACAGTGTGCTACCACCTGTCCTGGTGTAGTGGCTCCAGAGGTGGCAGGGCTGGTGGGACAGGAGGGTAATGGCAGTCCTGGCAGGGGCATCCTGGAGCCTGTGGCCACCTTGTATGGCAATAGGATGATGCATGATGGTGGGGCCCCAGAGACCATGTACCAGTTGTTCAGCAGGTGGGCAGAGTGGGTGGGGGTCTCAGGTGGTGCTAGGTGGCCCATTGTCAGGCATGCAGAATAGCAGTGGGTGAACAGGACAGCAGCCCTAAGGAGTGGGAGATCCTGTCCCTAGGTGCCATAGCCAGGAGCTGGGGCAGGCAGGGCTGGGAAGTTCAGCTGCAGCAGGGGCGCAGCAGGCACATGCTGCCTCTGTCTGTGCCACACTGCTGCTGTGAGACAGGAAGCATCAGCCCAGAGGTCGCAGTGTGGAGGGTGTGCTTTTAAGATGGCTGCCAAGTGCTGGCAGCTGGCTGTGGCTTCAGCATGGCTCCCAAGTGCTGGAAGCCATGTGTCCAGGGGGTGGAGCTCCCCCCAGGGGCCAAAGGAGCACATGGCAGATCTGGACTGACCTGGGACTAAAGTTAGTTCCAAGTCCCACCAGATGTAGACACCTGCCAAAATCCACTTAATCTGCATTAGTTTAATGCACATTAAATTTAAGCCCACTTAAAATCATGTGTAGATATGCCCAGAGAATAGGAAACCAAAGGCAGCAGCTTAGGTGGCCTGAGCCAAGGACTAAAAATCCCAGGCAGCTAATGAGGCAATTAGCTGCACCAGGTCTCTGGGTACAGAAAATTCAGTCACATGGCCAGAAGAAGGTTAGGCTTGGGGATATAAACCCAGTCACTGACCATGCATGGGATGCTCCTTGTATGCAGCAGGGAAAGGAGCATCCAGGAGAGAGGGTCTGCTGGAGAAGGACAGACCAACTGACTGACCAACCACCCATGGGAGCTGGATTGAGATGGTTTCAAGGGAGGTAGGGCCTGCAGGCAACATTTACCTTGATGGAGAGAGAGTATTTGTTTTTTGCAGCATCTGGCTTGTGTTTATGTTTCATTTTGAACTTGAGATGGGAGGACCTGGTTGTGGCTACAGGGACAGAGGAAGCAATGAGTTGGGGTGTGGGTGGTATTCCCTTTCCATAGGTGCCCAAAGCTAGTCCTGAGCCAGAGGGGCTGAGACTGGCAGAATGAAACTTGAATTCCAGGAGGGACTGCCACCAAGGCAGGGTAGATGACCCAGGAGCTGAGTTTTTAGACAGTGGACCAAAATTGGCCAGAGAAAAAGGAGGCCAAGGCTGTAACAGCTGAAGCCCCAAGAGGTGGTCAGAAGTCTGTAGGAGCACTCCCTTAAAGATAAGCACTCGAGGGAGAGCAAAGGCCCCAGGTGAGGTGCCAGCCTAGTTGGGCAGGCAAGGCAATCAGCAAAGTTACCCCCATATCTAGGGACAGCCTCCCTGTCACAACAAACAAAATAACATTAAAGTCATGATAGGTGAGACTGGGAAAGAGCTGATGGTTCAAACCATGATGGAGGGAGGGCCAGGTACCAGGGTGGCTTATCACTTCTAAAGGTACCACACAGGATAGAAAGGAAATGTTTATGCTAGAGAGATCAGGTTATAAAGTGTAATAATTCTTGCAAGTTAAGAGTAATACCTAACCTCTTGCACATCTAGGGCACATGCAGACATTATGCTTAGACTGATCTAAGTGAACATAAATTGATGTAAACCCATAACTATACAGAATTTGGTGCACATAGACTGCTCCAAAAATGACTCAAGCGGTCTAAGATAGACCTGTTGTGCAATACCTCCAATTCAGATTGGTTTAGGTTAGACTGAGGCATCAAACTTCTGTACTGTTTGTCTATCGATTCAAGTTAGATTGCTGTCTTCCAGCTGATGTTAGATAAGCCATCCTACCCTTTAACACTTCTAGTGGGACTCAAACTTAAGGCGGGGAGGTGTGTCGCAGGGCACTGAAGTGCCTTCTCCTAAAGAAGGACAGGTGTGGGTTGCTGAGGCAACCACAGCGGTCAGCTGACTGGAGGGGGGCGGGGCCTGGCCTACATAAACAAGTCAGGCTGAGACCAGAGTCA
Source organism: Crocodylus porosus (assembly GCF_001723895.1). Taxonomy (NCBI): domain Eukaryota; kingdom Metazoa; phylum Chordata; order Crocodylia; family Crocodylidae; genus Crocodylus; species Crocodylus porosus. The sequence goes on from NW_017728906.1 coordinate 24,773,748, forward strand.
GTTCCCCTCTGGTAGTCATGGAAGGTGGAGCTCTGTGGGAGTAAGAAGAGTTGGGAAGCCGGATGGCTTGAGCAGCTTATGGGCAAGGATACCAGGTAGAGGAATCCCTGGCAGGGATGGAAATGATGATTAGCCAGGAGGCTTATTTTGGGTTGCAGCCGGTTGGCTTATGGTTTTGCTTTGTCGTTACACTGGAGGACCAGATGAGGCTGTAGGGGTTGGAGGAGGCCTCATAGGAGCTCCCCAGTAGTGTGTGCGTGTGGGGGGGAGGTTCCTGGTGCTGGAGGTGGCTCTGTGTTTTGGGGTATCTTGACCCCAGCCCAGTGTGAGCATTATCGGGAGAAGCCCAGCGGGGTGCAAGATCCAAAAAAAAGTCTGGAGGCTAGGCACGGCTGAGGCCACCTGAGCCTCAATCACGGGAATCGCGAGGCAAGGCCCCCGGAGAGGGCGAGCGTACGGGTAGTAGCCCTGGAGAGGGCCGCTAAGAGAAGACAATAGACTTTAACAATGTCCAGTATACCTGAGAGCCTTGGGGCGTGGTATAAGGGGTGGTAGGAGCCACACACAGCCCATAGGGCTGGGTGCACTAGATTGACCTACACGGGACAAGGGCTGGGATAAATAAGAGCACCGTGTTCGAGGGGACAAATAAAGGCAGCCTCCCTTAGAATACTTTCACCGTCAAAGATGTGGCGGGTGAGATAACAGAAGGTGCTTGATAGACAACTTGGCAAGGTAGGGGGCGCCAGCAGAGATCACGGCTGCTCCTGGGACCCCACCCTGTAACACTAAGACTATTTATGAATTCTGCCAGAGGGTAGGTGTTGAACTGCTTGGTGCTGTCAAGACTTGTGCGAATGTCCAACAGAAGAAATGTGGGTGCCAGCAGAAATCTAGGTAGACAAGTTTCTTTGGCTGAATCCAATATCTTTTATTAGACCAACTAGTTGCATTAATAACTAGTTGGTCTAATAAAGGATTTACCCAAAGAACCTTAGACCAACCCAGCTATAACCTACACAGCATAAATGTAGGTACCTAGCAACTACATATTTCCAAAAAGAGTCAGCTGAGAGGAGAGTTTTGTAAGGATCTAAATTTTGCATTTAAGAGCCTGAGATCCTTTGTCAGTCCATAACCTTTTTAGGATCTAAATTTTGTGTTTCTCTGTATCACTGTTGCCCATCTCCCTACCTTACACACATGTTTTGAGGATTCATGCATTACAGAATGCTTTGGTGCTATGGTAATAAGATTTCTATACAGATCTTGGATAGATACCTATTGCCAGTAACACCTGTGTCTGACACTAGTAGCAGTGCCCATGACATTGACTTGCATCAACATATGTTAATCCAAGGAGAAAAACATTCAATTGGTGTACAAGAATGCATGAAATATGTCAATGTTAATACATACCTTCAAAAGTACATAGAAAGTAACTGCACTCTGTTGTAGTATCTTTCCTTGACAATGTGCAAATACATAGTATTAATGTTCCATCATGTGTTAAGTGTCATTCAATCATTCAGTTACTGATAATCTAAGGATGTTTCATCACTTCAAACAAAAATAAGATACTTTGATTATGTTTGCAGGCTGTTTGGTATCTGTATAAATGGAAACTGCTGGGTGGATTTGGCAGAGGGGGCAATTAAGTTTGATTGTTTTAAGTGATGTGATGGCAGCTTGACTTGTATGGCCTAACTAGCCTGAATTCTAGTGAGTTCAGTAAGAGGTGAAGTTCTGAAAAAACAAAGCTAATAACTCTTTCTGTGAAATCATAATTCATCATGTACTGATATGTCAGTTGTGAAGACCAGGGAATATATTCTGAGAAATGCTCTAATGTTTATTGCACAGAAAACTTATGAAAAGAATTGACTGAAGACAACCATTTAAAATAGAGATTCCTAGGCCAGGTTCTAAATGTATTGTTGCTCATCAATTCCAAAATATATTCAGTTTCTTTGCAGCTCTTGGGGATGCTGATCTTAGAGGTTTGAATTGGAAGACATTATTCAGCTAGCAAGAGGCTAAGCAAAAAGTTACTAAACATAAATGGAAACTACAATTTCTGAGTTATTTAAGTAGCCTGGTCAGAGCATGCCTAGCTCCTTAAAGGTTAGCAAGGCAAATGGGGCATAAGTAGCCTTTTGTTCCTCCTTGACATCCTGCAGATTTTGAGCAGAATCCAAGGCAAGGACTCAAAATCTAGCACTTCCCTTGAAAATGGTGTAGAAAGGACAATGATACCAGAGGAATAACTGGCTTAGTTCAAAAGAGGCAGAGCACATAGTGACCAAAGCTGATTTGGATAATTAAGAGTTTCACTTAAAGACTTTGAAAAGTAATTATAACGAGTAGCTTGAAAAGACAGAAGTTACTTTTTGAACAAATTAAGAGAAGAAGTAGTAGTGAGTTAAAAGAATGAAAAAGAAAGAAATATATGTTGATCATTTAGAAGGAATAGAAGGCAGTAAGAGTAGAGTGGAGGGTCCTGAGATAAATGCACTGGACTCTGCACTCAATTTTTGCCTCTACCATAGACCTCCTGGCTGATATTAATCAAGTCAATTAAGGTAAGTAGGATGTTTCCAAGCAAGCCTTACTTACCTGCTCCTACTGGCCTGCTCCAAACCTGGAAATATGTTGGTGAGCCTGCTCTAGCATCATTCCTAGTGGCCACTCTCAAGCACAGCAAAAGTTGAGGTGTCAAGAAAGATCACAAAGGGAAGACCCGGAGCAAGGTCACCAACATGCTTCTAGATCTGAAGCAAGCAAGGAGGAGGGGCATGGGATAGGGTGTGCTTAGAACCATCCCAGCTGAGGACTATCTCAGCTGAGACCCATCCTGCTGCCAGGGTGAAGACATGCTCTTAATCTTTCAGTACTTCAGTTTTCTGTCAGTAGAACAGAAAGATTAGCACTACTTTTCTCCCACTGATTTTTCTGGTTTGCCCATTCAGATTATAAGCTCTTTGGCACCTGAGAAGGACTGTGATAGTTAGCTCAGTCAGTCAAATACGACCTGATCTCCATTATACTGTGGTGGCACTGTAATATAAGTAATAATTAATGGTAGAAAGGTAGGTGAAAATAATGTGGAACACCTTGTATTCTCCTCTTCAGCTCCTTGTATCTGTATCTCTTTTTCTCACCCTACCCGAAACAGTGATCTCGGTAAGTATTTCTCCTGAGTCCTCCATCATTGGGAACAGCAGAACTAGTCATTAGTTAAAGCAAACCAGCCAGATGATTGTTAGCTAGGGGAAGGTCTATCTCAGGCAGGTAAATAAGATGTTAAAGAGGACAAAAAGTCAAGAGCAATAATATTTTAATACTTCCCCATTTTGTTGTACAAAATTAATACAAATTTTTTCTCCTGAACTAGTACAGTACAATGAAGAGCCAGCTCTAGGGGCCATATAAGCCTTGCAAAAATACTGTACTTGTTTATTTAGTATAAGGAAAGCAACTGTTGCCATTTGGTATGAGTTAATTTATTTTTGAGTTCTAATATTCTATATGCCTAAGAAAGTGTTGTTGTTACTTAGGGTAAGAGTAGTTGAGGGGTGAACGAGTTAATGATGCCAATTAGGAGACATTAATGTTGTTTATAGCTATTCCTTATCTCCCGGGACAATAACACTGCAAAGGGGAAAAATGTCCACAGAGCTGGAAAGACAACTTGGATAGAATTTTTGTGTTATTTTATGTTTTGTTGTAATGATACCTTTTATAGCTCACTTCAGTGTTACAGAAGAGGTACTGATGTCAGAAAATAGCTGTGCTGGTGCATCTATAGGAGTTCACTTATGTTTCAATAAACTCAATGCCATTTTTATATAGTATTTATAATGAACAGTACAACAAAATAGCTTTGCAGACAGAAGGCATAGGTTAAAAAGAACAGGGTGTTTTAAAAGTGAAATTTAGGAGAAAGTGCAATTTGAAGGAGGAATTCAGAGTGATCGGGCCTCAACAACAGGTTTAAAAAAAAAAAAAGAGAGAGAGCAGCCATCAACTATAGAGATCTTGGAGAAGAAGAAATAAACTACAGGAGTGGAAGTGGGTAAGACCTCTACAGAGTGTAATGAACCTCTTTTCACAGATCTTCTCTAAATTGTTGCTGTATGTTGTCAGAGGCCACTAAAGATAATGGAGTCTGTACAATGTACACCAGGTGAGGATCTGCACTAGAAGAAAAAATATTAAATTCATTCAGTGCATGAAAGGAAACCAATGAAAATAGAGAGTAATACAATCCTTCTCTCGGCTTGCTGTCAGTGGAGATTCTATTATTTGAGGCTGCCTGCCAGGGTGAATAGAGACTTTAGGGAGTCGAGAAGTAAGAAGAAGCAGGTTTTGGGAGAGGAGGATAGAGGAATATGAAAACACTTGAAGAAAGAGAGAAAATAAGAAACTAGACTGGTGGGGAGAAAGAGAATAAAAGAACAGAAAAGATGAGGTAAAAGCCATCTTTGGGTGCTAGTGGACTATGGTTAATATGGGAATCTTTTCTTCTTCAAAAAGAAAAGGTAGAACAGAGATTTAGAGACTCAAATGATTTCTTTAAAAACACATTTCCATGCCTCTTCTTTCTGTTTATGATGTGGATATCGTCTTGCTGTAGTTTAGGATCCTAAGCTCAAAAGTACTACAAATTTTACAAGTGTAGATTTTTCAAAATATTTAGCCTCCCTTTCAGATTAAATGGGTAAACTAAAAATCTGACCCATTTAGGGTCCATATGTTTGTTTTTTTGCAAGGCAGTGTGGACTTCTAGATACACATCTAAAACTTTGTGTTGCCTGGGATTCAATTGTTACTATTGTTTAAACATCTTCCTAGTTGCTTCAAAAATTAGAAGGCTGACATATATCACTTATTACTTCTGAAAAATAGAGAGGTGTTCACTTTCACTTGTGCCAGTGTCTGAGAAGGTTAATATGTGTAAACAGAGCTGTCCAATTTCTTATTGGCTGGGCCGCTTGCTGTGTGAGCTCCTTGCCTCATGGCTGCATGTTGTGAGGGCCATAGCAGCCACGTGATGTACCACACTGTACTGCAGGGGCCCTGTCTACAGCATACTCCTGCCTTGCATATTGTGCCATGTGCCCAACCAACACACAGTGCCCCCCACTGGACCATACTGGTACTCCCAGGCCACTTAGTCACTGGGTCCCCTGAGTCCTCAGCTGCAGGCTCCCTCAACTCTGCCTGCCCAGCCCCCCAGTGGTAGGGGCAGGAAGCAGAGGCTGGAGGAGGGAATGGTAGCTTACAGATTCCAGTGGAAACAACTGGAGTAATGTGGGGAGCAGAAGCCAGACTAGGAACTTGGTGGCTATAGCTTAACCCTTAGGGCGCTACATGTGGCCCACAGGATGCCAGTTGGACAACCCTGCATTTAATGGTACCTCATTCTTAAAATATCCCATTATTTCATTATAGTTCTGGGCCAGAAGAGCTGCATATCCAGGTAAAATAGGCTTATGGAATCCTCCCCCAGCACGCAATGACCACCAAAGGGCATAGAACAGATTTTGAGGGACCCAATCTGTGAAACTGATGGTAGAATTTTCCATTTAAAATGGCAGATTCTTATTTGTCTTCACTGAAATAGGTTTATTTTTGGAAAAAAAATACTGTGGATTGCCTGGAAATGTTGCTCACTTTTAGCCTAAATTATGCAATATTCTAGTTTAAACTTGGATCCAGCCATGAGATGGTTTTGGTTTAAACATGTATGAATGATGTATCAGGAGAAACACACCTATGATTATGTTAAGGGATATTATGTAGTTTCTAGGTATTCTCTGGTTAGTTTCTTTGTTCAATAGACACATCCTTATTTTACTAACAAAGATTTTTTGTGTTTTATATTTACCTTATAATTGTACTTATCATGCTTCAGTTGCTGCTCATTGAAATAGTCCTCTCAAGGAATGTGTAATACAGAAGAAAAAAGAACATTCTTTCATTGTTAATCAAAACATTATTTTCACAGTGCAAACAAGTGAAATGCTACATGAAATTCCTTAACTAATCTCCTTGTCTCCGTTTTCCACTCTACTCCTTCCTTGGTGCATGCCAGAGTGAGTATACTCCCAACTGAAAAAAAAAACCCCCAAAACCTAAATGTGAATCTTTGGGTCACAGTTATTCTTCCTTTCAATCAAGGAAGTCATAACTTCCTTTTGAGCTTGGACTACAGCATTCACAGCTGCTAGCCCAGGCAATATTAGTCCAAAATCAAAAACCAAATATAGGCTCTCTGCTACTCTGCCACCAGACACAGCATGTATACATCACTCATAGCAAATGCTGAAGTTGTTTGCAACTCACTTGTAGCCTCACAATGCCATGTTGCAACAACTCTGCACAGTCAGAGGAAATGATTCTCGATATGAATTTGTGACTCACATTTAGATACAGGGACAAATGTTTCACCTAGTTGAGTTTCACAGCTCACTGGGTGAGAGCTTGAAAGAAGCATCTGTCAGCCTTTGGAACTGACTTAAAAAGCCATACTTCCTTTGGATTTAAAAAAGATACCGTAGCAACCAACTCAATTTTTAAAACTTAAAAACAAATAAATGTATGGCTTCCTGCCTTAAATTTTTATTTTGGTTTTATTGTCCCTGACAATGAAGCCAATGTTGTAAGGATTGTAGAAGATGGCAAATCTACAGGTATGCTGTCTGAAGCAGCCACTGCATGATAGTCTTACTAAAATGGCAGTATTATTCAACATCTTCTAAGTGAGACTAATAAAATTTGCATCCATTTGTCACTTAACAGAGAGCTCAAAGAACTTCAGGAGAAGAGCTATTCAAGCAAAAACTACAGTTGGAAATACCAGTTCATCTGATACCTTTGTAGCATTATACAAGTTACTTAAACAGTGAGGCATTAGTTAATACACACTGACAAATGATAACTAAATTAATTAGAAGAATTTTTAATATCAGAGCCATGGATATTTATCAAATGCTCACAGGTATGTCTCACATTTTTTTAAATATTTGATGGGATCCATGCAAACTGCAGTTTCCACTGCAGGCTTCAGGGAGCATCTGCAACAGGACATGTTAATTTGCATTAGCCTAGTTTATTGCACAGTACAGGAGGATGTCTGCATGTGTGCACCCTTATTGCACAGCAAACTAGGCTAATCATGACTAAATTTAATACCTGCAAATTCAAGTCATGCACATGTAGACGTGATCTGGCACTAACTTTAGTGCCAGGTCTGTCCAGCCATTGCGGGGCCAGCTGGAGCCCAGCCCCAGGGCTCCTGGTTGGCTGCCTCTCCTGCCCAAGGCCTCGCCTGGTCTCTGGCAACCCCTAGCTGCAGGGTATAAAAGCCTGCAGCTATTTTGTGATTTGGGACTCACTGCACAGGAGCCTACCAGAGCCTGTGCACTCCCTGGGACCAATGCTGGTTTCATGCATCCCCCTGGACAGGTCACAGGTTGCTTCTGCCTGGCTTGTCCCCTTTCTACAGCTCCTGCTTGGCCACAGGTAAGTGTTGCAAAGGGCTGCAGCTTGCTGCACCCCTTGCCCGGCCCTGATATCCCCCAGGCTGACGGTCTCTGGCAGCGGGGCCGGCAGCTGCTTCCAGCTGCTGCTCACCCCCAGACTGTCTCCTATCATTGTACATCCTGTGGTGAAGAGCCTCTGCTACATGGCTCCCAGTCCCTTGCCATGCCCCTGTGCTGGGTGCTGCTAGTGGCTGTTGAGGGCCAGCATCAAAGGAACAGCCACACTGCAGCCCAGCATGCCAGCACAAGATGTCATGTCATCGAATTCCTTTCCATTGAGGCCCAGCTCACCCATGTGTGCACACCAATGTCAACTGCCCAGGCCCCCAACTGGTCACAGGAAGAGGTTGGTGACCTCGTGGTGCTCTAGGCTGTTCTGACATGCAGAGGCAGTTTACACAGGGCACATGCTCAAATGCCCATATTTATGAGGACCTGTCAGATGGAATATGGGAGCAAGGGCATTCCCAGTTGATGTGGTAGTGTCACATTAAGGTCAAGGCCTTGTAGGCACTGTGAATGGTTGTGACTGCCTACAATTGTCTGCTACTATGCCTGCAAGACCATGGCCTGTGGAAGCTGACCTGTATTTTGGTGCCTCAGGACCCAGGCTGCACCTCTCCAACTGTCACCGGCAAGGGCAGCTTGTCCAAACCCTACCCTGCCCTGACCTGACACCTCCAGTGACACATTACCAGAGGAGGAGCCCTTGGGCCTTCAGAATGCTGCCCAAATCCTCCTCCCCAGCTGCTGCATCCACTGGCAGCTTTGGGAGTCCTGGCAAGCAGCTGCCTTTATCCTCAGAACAGCCCCAGACCCTGTCACAAGGTGCGGTGAGCAATGCCCCCACCAGCCAAAAGCAGCACTTGGGGAAAGGGTGGCCTGGCCAAATGGCAGCCTGCTGGTCACCATAGGGCATGGGCTCTGGGCACAGATGGTCACCTATGCTGATGGGGAGGCCTGTGCTGAGCCACCAGCCTTGCCAGCCCTGGACGCATGGTAAGTACTGCACTGGGGGGAGGGAATTCCTTTCCCCTGTCTTCAGTCCCAGCACCTGCTCCCATTCCCTGCCTAGCCTTCCTGGACTTCCCTGGTCCCAGGTTCTCTCTCCTCCATAGCATGCAGAAAGGTGAGACACAGTTCAGAACTTTATTGAGGAACCCATGTCCCCATAGTTGGGATGGGCATGGACCTCTTACACCCCAAGGAAGGTGTCAATGCCAGCAGTGATGTTCTCCTCAGCAGTAGGGGGCAGGGATGTGTACCCTTCCACAGGTAGCCCTCCAGGCACTGGCAAATGTTGCAGGGAAACTTGGGCTTGCTGCATTCACTGTCATAGCTCAGGGTCCTGAACCAGGAGCACAGGTGTGCCCAGGGTACCAGGAGGATCAGCAGCTGCAGAGCATAGTGGCTCATGCACCCCTCAACCTGCACAAACAGCTCATTGAGCATTGCCTGAGGTGCACAGAGCAGGGACATGCTCAGGTCATAGAGCAGCAGGATGCAGGGGAGGGCTACAGTGGTTCACCTCCCTAGAGAGGCCCGCAGTGGGGAGGACAGGGCCATGGCCAGCCCCATACCCCCTTTGTCTGGGAGCTCCACATGCTCCAAGCCCAGGCACTATAGGCTTGGCAACAGTACAGCAGAGAGGTTGGCCTGCAGGGAGAGAGTGGGGGAGTGGCATCTGGAACTGCAGCAGCAGGTGCTTTACAGCAGCCTGGTGTGTTCTTCCCTGGGTAGGGGAAGGGGAAGTAGGCTGCCTGTGGCCAGCACCCAGCGGGTCACCAGTCCTGGGGGAGCAAGCAAGCAAGGATGGGGGGCTCAGGCCTGTCTGGATGCCTTACCATGGTCTGTGGGCACCTGTGCACAGCCAGCCCCTGACCTGAACACAGGAAGCACGTGGGCCCTGGTGCAGAACATCTTATCTCTGAAATGTTGCAAGCTCACAAGAGGCTTCTGTCTCTCGCCTCTGCAGGGCCAACACTGCATCTGTTGTGACAGATTCCTGGGGTGAGGGAGTCATACTGGTGCTTTTCTAAGTCAGTGTTGGGGACACTTGCCCTGCTCTAGTTGTGCTGTTGTTAGGGAGGGTTGAGTTCCGTGGCCTGGAGCCTCTGTAGATTACTAACATAAAACTAAATCACTCCCATAAAAAAATAGAAATCCTGCTTCTACTCTACCCTCATTGAAATCTTTGAGATGGCTCTGATTTTATAAAATATAAACACAACTCGCATGTAACTACAGAATAACTGGCCTACAGAATGTCACTGACTACCAAGTCAGGTGAAGTATTAATAATGTTATGTCTAGAGTGCTAAGGATACAAAGATTCCGTACATGAAGAATGCTTCTTTTAATGTAGCTATTCCCCATTATTTTGAAGTCATATACAGTTGGTAAAAATGGCATTTAGTTACAGTGGAAGATTTAATTATAGTTTGAAAACTGAGTGTATCCCAGGCAAATGAACAATTGTGGCACTATTAAAATCTAGACTATAATTATAAATGTATGTGAAAATAATTATTTTATTGCAGTATATTTACATAATAAAATAAATTAGTAGTACTACAATGTTCCATTTGAGTTTGGCACTTAGAGAAAAGATGTGATCTTTGTTCCATCCTCTGTGAAAAGAATAGTGAATTTCACATGGAAGCATATTAGAAAAAAAGTTTAATAGTCTCACCCTTAATCATACTAAAATAGTAGTCCTCACAAAGTATATACAAAAATAAGGTATGTCATCAAGACTGAAGCCTATCATGCATAAATGTATTTGTCAATATTTTTACCCAAAAGATTCTGTATAGTGGTTTTTCTCTTTTCCTCTGCTTTCCATTTTCATTCTTTCTCCTTTTTTTCTACATAATAGTGGTAATGGTTTATTTGCAGTTTTTGCTAAAACGATATAATAACATGAACAATAAAAACTATGTATAACAACATTTGTATAATTTCTAATTTTGTCAAAAGCATACAGTAAGATTATCTATTCTACTAGTTTACCACAAAACTAAAATGGAACATGGTATATGCTGATGCAAAAAAGGCTAAAATGAAGCAGTGGACAATAGTTTCATAGTTGATAGGGTTGGAAGGGACCTAAGCAGATCATCCAGTCTGACCCCCTGCCATGGGCAGGAAGGGATGCTGGAGTCAAATGACTCTGGCTAGGTGGTTGTCTAGCCTCCTTTTTGAAGACCCCCAGGGTAGGGGCAAGCATCACTTCCCTTGAAAGTTGATGCCAGCTCCTAGCCACCCTGACTATGAAGTACTGCCTCCTGATATCTAGCCTGAATCTACTCTTAGTCAACTTATGGCCGTCGTTCCTTGTTACCCCTGGTAATGCTTGGGGAAACAGGGACTCTCCCATTGCCTGCTGGTCGCTCTTGGCAAGTTTATAGGTGGCCACCAGATCCAGTCGTCTTTTGTGGAGGCTGAACAGGTTCAGGTCCTGTAGCCTCTCCTCACAGGGCCTACCTGCTGCCCCCTGATCATGCGAGGTGGCCCTCCTCTGGACCCTCTCCATGTTGTCCACATCCCTCCTGAAGCACAGCACCCAGAACTGGAAGCAGTACTCCAACTGTGGCCTGACCAATGTCACATAAAGGGGGAGGATCACCTCCTTGGACCTGTACGTGATGCATCTATGCATGCATGACAAGGTATGGTTAGCCTTCCTGACCATGTCCCCACGTTGGTGGCCCCTGTTCATCTTGGAATCAGTAGTGACACCAAGATCCTTTTCTGCCTCTGTGCTGACAAGAAGGGAGTTCCCCAGCTTGTAGGTATGCTGCTGGTTCTTCCTCCCCAGGTGCAGCACCTTGCACTTGTCCACCTTGAAACCCATCCTGTTCTCATCTGCCCACCTCTGTAACCTGTCCAGATCCATTTGTAGCCTGTCCCTCTCTTCTAGCATTCTCACTTCTCCCCACATCTTAGTGTCATCTGCAAATTTGAACAAGGTGCTTTTCACCCCCTCATCCAAATGGCCAATGAAAATATTGAACAATGCGGGCCCTAGGACTGAGCCCTGGGGAACCCCACTGCCCACATCCCTCCAGGTTGAAAATGACCCATCCACTGCCATTCTCTGAGTGTGGCCCTCTAGCCAATTTGTGACCCATATGACTGTGTAGGTGTCAACACCACAGTCGCCTAATTTTTTAATGAGGATGGGGTGAGAAACAGTGTCAAAGGCCTTCTTAAAGTCCAAAAAGACTACATTCACCACGGCACCTGCATCCAAGACTTTTGTGACCTGGTCACAGAAGGCAACCAGGTTGGTCTGACAGGACCTGCCTCTAATGAACCCATGTTGATTGCCCCTAAGCATAATCTCCCCTGCTGGCCCCTTGCAGATGTGCACCTGGATAATTTTATCAAGGAGCTTCCCCAGGACCAAGGTAAGACTAATGGGCCTATAATTTCCTGGGTCCTCTTTCCTCCCTTTTTTGAAAGTGGGGACCACATTGGCCGTTTTCCAGTCCTCCAGCACCTCACCAGAGCACCACAAGTGCTCATGAAGCTGTGCCAGGGGTTCTGCAATGACCTCTGCCAATTCCCTAAGCACTCTGGGGTGGGGATCATCAGGACCTGCTGATTTGAACACATCTAGTCCCTCCAGAAGTTCCCTGACTAGGTCCTTACTGACCTTGGCCTGGTTGCGCCTCCCCTGGCTCCGTCTGGAATCCCAGTGGCGGAGGGTGTCCCTGTCCCTGCTCAGAAAAATGGATGCAAAGAATCTGTTAAAGAGATTAGCTGTGTCATCTGGTGCTACTACCAGATTACCAAGCATGTCCTGCAGAGGCCCCACATTACTTGTTACCTTCTTTTTACCCCCCTATGTATTTAAAAAAGGACTTCTTGTTATCTTTGATCCAGGTCTGTAGTTCCCAGTTCCATCATTGCCTTAGCCTTCCTAACAGCCCCACTACAATCTCGAGCAATAAAACAAAATGGGGAAATGCTATCTGATTTTGGTCCTTATTCCTTGTGCAAGTAATGAAAATACACCTAAGGTATATAGAGCGGGCTTCAGATTCTTAGAGAGAAGCATATATTATGTATCCCAAATCTCTTGACTTCTACAGTATTCTTGCATAGTTTATAGTTTCATCCAGACTTTTGAAAAAACTGTATGCCTCAAAGTGGGTAAAGAATTCATGAATTAATGGTAATCAGAGACTGAAAGTGTAAGGGAGAATTTATAATGTGATCTTCTGTTCATTTGGCAATAGTCTGCATGTAGTTTCAGACTGGACACAGTGCTCAGAATGAAGGACATAAATTCATATCCCAGTTACAAACATAAACTCACCTATTGAAAGGTTGACCTTACAATCTGTGGAAAATCAAACTGCTTGAAGTAAGGAAAGTGGTTGTCTTCTTTCTGATTCTACTGCTGAGGTTGGACAACAAGCTAAAACAGAAATTAGAGACCTTCTCTAAAATGAAAGGCTCCATAAATAATGCCATGTTGCTATTTGCTTTGCTTGTGCCTTAAATCAGCTTGACTTATAAATCCAAGAGCAGTGCTGATATTTTGTTTGTGACACCAGGTCTTACCTGCCAAATAAAGGAACATCTGATGCTTATGAACTTTCTAGTATTTGAAGTATCTAGGTAAGGTAATTGTAAGCTGGAGTGTGAGACAAAGAGGAATTTGAATAATTTAAAGCCCAGAATTCTCTAGCCATTATTTCCTCTACCATGAAATATATTCCAAATCACAACAACAAAATTTAACACATTAATAAAAACAAGCTAATCAATACTAGCACTAGCACTTAGCTACCTCTAAAGTTCAACACTTAATCATAATTAAGAGAAGAAAAACTGATAAATCCAAGTGTAAGAAATATAAACACAATGAAGTAGGTAACAAACCACCATTAAATCATCAAATTGGTCAAGTCTGGCATTGACTTCAATTATTTCTGTTCGAGTTCAATTGAAGAATCAATTAATCTCTCACACTTAGAATGTATACTTTTTCCAATTATCAAATTAAGATTTAAGCTAAATCAATGAACACAATGATAGTATAATTATATTAAACCACATGCAGTACACAATGAGAGGGAGTGTGTTCATGCAGATAACCACCTGGGTGCTACAGACTGAAAAAATGAGCAAAAATATTAGCCTTTTTTGGCATACAGATATATTATGCTACTATCCCTGCAGCAGGCACTCTTGGTGGGTAGATAGCTATAAACAGAACAGGCGAAATTACATCCTCAGATAATGATTTTTTTTTTTCCTAGGGCACCAGGTGTTTTAAATGCCACCAGAAGGATGCTCTAGGCAACACTATGCTGTCCAAGATAGCTTGGCATAGATTAGCTAAATGCTTTTGTGTCTTTGCATATTTTGATTAAGGGCCAGTGTCAGAACTCCTTTGGGCTTTTACTTGGTACAGTGTAGCTGAAGGATTTTTTTCTTTATCGCAGCTGCCAAAAATATGCCAGTTAAGATAATTATATTTCAATTTAAATAGAAAATTTAATGAACATTTTAAGCCAGGATATAGGCTACATGCCATCTTACACCCCAACCCTTCCCCTACGTGAAGAGTGGTGTTGTGATGCTACCAAATGGCCTAGTCATGTAAGGTGGGCTGTCGGCTTTCAGTTCTCAGTGAAGTTAGTCTGAGGTGAGAGTTCAGGGATGCTCAGAAAACTGTAGGCTTGAGACCCCTGTCAACATCATTTCAAGGAGAAAGTTTGAGGTTTCAAATGGGCAGATGGACACTGAAGAGTGCATATATTGTTTCTAAATTCCTGAAAAAGACATAATGCTCCCATATTATAGAATAGTGGAATATACAGTGGAAATATGTAGAGCATTCATTTGTGTGGGTCTTTTACTCAGTGTTCAGTATTTTACAGTTTCCTACTTTTCATTGGCAAAGGATCCTTATCCCATTGACTGAATTTGTTGCGTTTTGTTGGGAGGAGCTAGATGAATCCAAGATTTTCTGTCTGTCACTTTTTTGGTGGCAGACACAGAAGCTTGGCAGTATCAACATACTGTAGAGGAAGTCATTTTCCTTTGTTTAGAATGCAGTGTGTACAGACATTTACATAATAAAATACTCACACAAATAACAGATGGTGAAGAGGCGCTCGTTTTGCCACATGTTGGAAGCATGATACAGTTCCCTGATGAACTAATTTCTCTTACTTTTGCCTACAGATGTCTAACAGCTATTAAACTTTGAGGGTTATTTATGTGGAGAAAGGTTTGAAGACAGGCACACAACAAAAAATCTGTCTACAGACTTTTCCTGCTTCAGTCAAATGCCGTACCCTGATAGGGGTTCTCAGTACATTGAAAACTGTTTTCACTGCCAGACAAAGTAAATAATAATCCCTTTTCCTTGCAACACTTGTTGGGCTGAAATGATTCACCATGGAGGATGATAAATACCACCATTCTGCCACGTCTTAAATGCCTTTTCCTCTGGAATTTTTAAATGAAGAAATCAGGAACAGAAACAACCTCCTATGTTAATGCTGCATATTCAAAATATAAGCTTTCAGGTGCATTACCATTAATTTTGAGGAGAATTTAGTACCAGAAAACAAATATCTCTCAGATGGAATGGGAGCCTTACAGCCTGTGCATAGTAAAATAAAATAAAGTCACACTTCTAGTCCCTAATTAGAGTTATTGGCTTGATCCAGATCTCCCATGCACCAGATTTTTATTGGTTTAACTCTATTGTTCACTCTTTTGCAGAATTACTCCTGATTTACAAAGCGGTGACAGCCAAATCAATTGTCTGGAGGAACATGGAAGGTCATTAATGTGAGCTGCAAGTTCATTCTAAATGCTTTCCCTCTTATTTGCAATCATATATAGCTGCTTTTCATCTTAAGATTACAAAATGCTTTTCAAACATTGATTAAGGTTCTCAGTGTTGTCTCTGAGAGAGGTCAGGATTGCTATGCCCCTTTTCTTTGAGAATATCATAAGAACGGCTAACTGATAAAGGCTGAGAAAAAGATTCTATAATTATCTTGTACCTTCCTCAGAAGCATATGCTATCAGTAAATATCAGAGGCAGGATACTAGCCTAGATGGCCCAAGCAATCTAGAACAATGTGGCAACTCCTATAGAGGGGTAAACTGAGCATATAGGGAGTTTGTAATATTACTAACAGTGCAAACAAACATTTTTATGGCAGCACAAGGTACAAGCAAACAGACATTCATACCCCTTGTCATGCCATAAATGCCCACAATTTGTGGCCACGATGAAGGCAGTATCAATTTGTGCCTTTATTTAGCAGCAGACATCTGTTTACTTTATGGTGAGGCAACACTGATGGCCTGGGACTGCCCGTGCTCTCTAGTGTCCTAGGTAGGTGCTCTGGGGGCTTGTGGGGCCAGATCCTGCACACCCTGAGAATTCCCATGCAAGGTTTGGGAGCATGTCTATAAGTGTGGAAAGTCAGGCTTTTCCTACTTACCATGTCATGCCCCTTGGTTCTCCTGGGCGCATCTCTGTAAGTGGGGAAAGTCAAGGTTTCCCTGTTTGTATGACATACCTTGAAGGTCCTGGGGACACATCTCCATAAGTAGGGAAACCCTGACTTTTTCCACTTACAGAGACACTCCCCAAGAGTCTCTGCAGTGCATCTTAGTGAGTGGGGAAAGTCAGGCAAGCACTCCCAGGGCTTGAGGAGCCTCATCTTGTGCAAGAATTGCTGAAGTATATAGGACTGAAGATAAAGAGTCCTGGACTAAGCTAGAAATAAAATCATCCACAAAATGAAAGCTACAGGCAGTGCTGCTGAACATTGCAATGAAACTTTTACCTTGCAGACAGACATCAGGACATGCTGTTTCAGTATGTGACTGCTAGGGAAGGATGGGTGATCCAGTAAGGTTCTGTACAGCTCTCAGGAAGTTCTAAGTATCCTCCTGGCTGACTGAATCCCATCAGGATATCCTGGTGTAGTTATTTTGTTTAGATGAGACTTTCTTCTCTTTATTTCTCAGTGGCGTTTTCTGGAGGACTATCTCTATGCTTTTCATTTTCTGATGAGTGGAGCCTGAGAACCTTCCTTAGGTTTAAGCACTGCTACTCTGATCTATGCTTCGGTCACCTTACTAATGCAATGCTCTCAATACAGGCTAGGATTTCTATTCATTTGATAGCTAAACTTGAAGTTCTGGTAACTATCTGGTTTATGATGCTCAGCAAGTAACACAGTTTTCTGTTTTTCAGTTTCTTCATCTGTAAAATGGGAGTGTTACATTATTTATGATCTAAATACATATTCTGGTACCATCATGCCATAAATTGTACAAACATAGAAATAGACATAGCTCCTTACCTAAGCATCATTTCGTCTAAAAAGACGAGGCAATGGACATATGCCTAATTCTAGAGAACCTGCTCCTGGAATCATGTATTGGCACCAGAAACTTAGCTTTCTTGCCAAGAAAAAGACCTTCTGTTTGTAAAAGATTCTTGAATATTGGAGGTGAACGTAACCACTGCAGAGCTGATTGCCTGAGTGTCCAGATAACCTGAAAAATAGCTTTGGGGGTGTGAATTTATATTCCTTTTATTGGATTGTTAACTTTGAAATGTACTGTTCTTGGAACCCCAGCCAGTTATAGCTCAAGACTATGTGTATACAGGGGGAGGGGGTTGCTACTCTATTATATCTGTTCTTGGGTGGTGTTGCTCTTCAGTAACAGGAGAGACTAGAGGGGGTCTTATGACCCTTACCTACTTTGAAGCGCACCCTTTTTTTCAAAAGCCTGGAAAAACTAAGGGTAGAGTACCATCATGGAGGCACAGTCACAGAAGTCCATGTTTTGTATGTACTTAAACCTCTGATTTACTTTAAGATTACAAAGATGGAGAGGGAAACTAAAACTTTTTTTTCTTTATTTGTATCATCATATGCCTAGGAGCCCTAGTCATTTCTCAGGACTCCTTGGTAGTAGGTGCTTTATGAACATGGAGCTACCAGAAACTCACAAAGAGCACAATGCGCACACACTTAAATATAATACTTAATAAGTAAATAATTCTAGGCTTTCCCTGACTGCTGCTGAGTAAAACCATCAATTTTATTTTTGTAGACCTGATGACCAATGCCAGTGCCTTGAGAGCAGCACCAAGGGAAAAGAGCAATGCAAAGTCTTCTTTAGACTTTGGGATCGAAAGCCCCATTTGGTAAAACAATTAAATATTATTATAAAGAATATTATTTAAGTAAGCAAATCAGCAAGTTTTTTTTTTCCTTCATAAAGATACATAATAATATGATAATGACCAAAAATGAAATTAAATCCAATGTACCTGATAGTAAATTATGATGCCGAAAGTGTTTGTAATTAGCTGTGTTTGAACTCTTCCAAACCCACATCAGATTGTGATCCTTCTGTTCTGTTCATAAATTATCTGAAAAAAAAATGTTCATATTTGTATATTGTTTCTATATTATGTATTATTTCTGAAATGGTCTTAACAAGCATGTTTTGAACCTACAGGCTTTCACAAAGTGTTCACAACTGTAGTTGCCTCTAGTACTTGATATTTCGAGTTAAATATTGTAATATGAATGTAACATTTATAATGCCAGGTGAAACTGGGGGAGGGAGGGACAGTCTGCAGAGCTGTGATATCTGTTAATTTGGACTGCAGTTCCCAGAAATCCCCAGGGGTTGGGTAGCAAGGGAAAAAGGAAGAAACAGCTCAAGGCTAGAATTAAGGGGAAGAGAGAACAGCATGCGCGTGGAGGTTGGTCAGCCCTAGACAAAGGGATGCATGGCAGAGCTGGGGATCTCACTGGCTCAGTCAGCTAGGACTGTGGACTGAAGGAGCTGCAGTCAGACATGAGAGCAGCTGCAGGCTGCTGTTTCAGCCCTCTAGGGACTAGAGGCTTGTTTGGGGACATCTCTAGAGGTGTGAGGGAGAACTTAAGGTGCTGCGTATATGTTTCCACAGTGTTGATATTTCTTTACCTTTTACCTGTTCCCTCCCTTTGGGCCATTGGCTCCTTAGGAGTGGTCAGTTTAAAATCTCTGGACACTTCACTGAATTCTCTTCCTGCTTCCTAACACTTGAATTTCCAAGCACATGTGTCAGGGTAACAAATTGGATAGGGATATGCACATGCATTTTCTGTGTATTCATATACAGGAGTGTCTGATGCAAATTCCTTTTGAACAGTATCCTTTTTTAGTACAAAAGTGAACAGAATGGACATGGGTATAATGAGACAGAATTATGAAGTGGTATCACAGATATGGTGGTGAATAATTTTTTCGCACTAATCGGTCATCTTTGGGTAACAAAGTCACTGTTTCTGGTGGATGTGGCAGGCAGAAAAAAGGAAAGAATATTAAGCTAAATAAGTAGCCTGCCAGGACAGACAATTTAAAAAAAAGAAGAAAGACAAAGGTTTGAACACTCTTAAAACATGGAATCCTAAAAAGGAAACTTTCTTGGGCAGACCTGTGGAGATCAAATTGTTGAGGAATATAAAACAGCCTTAAAAGCAGCCTACCCTCTAGCTCCAGCTAATTTGCAAGACTGGGGCTAAGAACAGGTGACAGCTTTAGCCTACAGTAAACTTGTCTGGAAGAAAGATGCATCTCAGCAGATTTTATCAGGCTGCAATAAAAGAATGAGCCAGGGCTAGGACTGTTGGAGATCTCGTGATGTATTAAAAGCACTGACAGGCATCTGTGACAAGAGAAGATTTTTCCCTTTGTGAACATCAGCAGAAAGTAAGAAGTCTCCCCACAGGGAACTCTTGCAACTGAAGACAACTGGGATACAATTTTAAACCTGAAAAGAAGGCTTATTTTGTTCACATGAAGTAGTTACCACTGATTTAAAATCCGACTTCATGTTGTGTTCAAAGAAAAATAAAAAAGTAGTTATAATGTAGTTGGCATTGATCCCTTGTGAAGACACAGCTGATGTAGCTCACAAGCTAAAAAGAGAATAGCATTTTTTTTATAAAGGGACCAAGGATATTGAATAGTATATAGGCCTTAAGAATCACAGTATAGCCAATACAAAGCATAAGCAATGATGAATACTTGCTTTTGTGAATACTGGATGTGATAACAGTATGATATAACAAGTATTTTAGAGTACACCAGAGTAGACACCACACATACCAAGCAGGGATGGAATAAAGACATGCTGGGAGAATTGCAGGGAATTATTTGCTTATGAACATGAAGAGGAGAATAGCACCCAAACAAGAAGTGTAAAATGGCATATATTTAGGCCAGGTACAGACATTACACTTTCACAAGTATAAGTAATCAGAAACTGGTCTGTACTTGTAACAGAACAGAAGTTTGGCACACGCAGACTGGTTTAAACATTGTGAAACCTAGTCTAAGATTTTTCCTGACCCACCAAAGGGTGAATATATGTTCTGTTCACTACCAATCTAAACTACACCTTTACAGAAAACTGCATGATTTGGATCAGTTCTGCCTCGGCCTTTTTGAATGTCTGTACCTAGCCTTTCTTTAGATTGTGGGTCTATCTTATGTTTCCTCAACATGACCTAGAAATATTACAGCCATCCATAGTTCTACTAACTATCAACATGAATAAGGGTTTCGTAATATAGCTATTAATGTGTGTAAAGTACTTTGAGGTTGTGTGTGTGTGTGTGTGTGTGTGTGTGCGCGTACACCAGAACTGAGATTTACTAGGTCAGACCATAGATCCATCTTGCCTAGTATCCTGGCAAGAGTAGATGCTGAAATGGAAAGTGAACAGGGTTTGGACATGTTTTTTTTTTTCCCTGTTCCTCTTCCACTTGCAGTCTTCATAATTTAAGGTCTAGGAAGTTCGGATTCAAAACTGTACACCTAAACTCTCATGCACTGATTCAATAACTACTTTCTTCCAAGAATTTGTCCTATCCTTATTTGAATCTGGCTAAACTGTCAATTTCCACAATATCTGGTAGCAATGAGTTCCAAACTTTAATGACACCCTGGGTGCATCTACATGAGATTAGTTAGTGTGTAGTACAGCAAATTACAGCACAATAAGCATCACCATTTACACGTGCAGACACTTACTGCATGGCAATTTGCTCTGCTCTGTAGGTAGCAAATTAACTGTGGAATAGTTACTGCGCAGTAAGGCACATGTAGATGGCTAACCAAGAGCAAATTTGCTCCTAATCAGTTGGGCATCAGAGGGTAGAAGATAGCCCCTGGGAGCTACCTGCTGAGCCCAGACCAGAACAATGTCTCCCTGCCCTGGCAGCAGGAGCTCCTGGCCCTGGCTCTACAATCCCTAGTTTTATGTGAGAGAGTAAATAATAAATTCCTATTTCCTTTCTGTTTGCTATTTAGTATTTTGTAAACCCTTATCATACCCTACCTGCCACAAGCATCTTTTTTCTAAACTGAATGGTCCAAGCCTCTGTAGTCTTTCCTCATATAAACACCCCTCCATACTAATTATCCTTGTTGTTCTTCTCTATACTTTCACTAGTTCTTCTCTATCTTTTTTGAGGTGTAGGGACCAAAACTGGGCACAGTATTCAAGAAGTAGAAACGCCATGGATGTATAAAGGTGGCATAATGATAGTGATTATTTTGTTTACAATTTCCTTCTTAATAATTGTGTTTGTCTTTTTGATGGCTGCTGAGCATTGAGCTGATGTTTTTAGTGAACTGTCCATAATGAATCCCAAATCTCTTTCCTGTGTGGTAATAGCTAATGTAGAGCCCATCAGAGGGTGGGTACAGTTTAGGTTATTTTGCCCCTATCCATTACTTTACATTTGTCTACATTGAATTTCATCTTCTATTTAGTTGCTCATTCACTGAGTAGTATAAGATCCTGCTGTAGTTCTTCATTACTTTAAATTATTTTGTGTCATCAGTAAATTTGGCCATCTCACTACTCGCCCCCTATTCCAGATCATTATGTTAAGAAGTGTGTCCCAATACAGATCCCTGGAGGACCCTGCTGTTTATTCCTTTCCATCCCAAAAACTGACCATTTACATGCACTCTTTGTTTTCTATCTTTAGGTCAATTTCTAATCTATGAATGAGCCTTCCCTGTAATCTCATGACTACTTAACTTCATTAAGATCCTCTGATGGGGGGACTTTGTCAAAGGTTTCTTTTTGGAAGTCCAGACATACTGTCAGCTGGCTCACCCTAAGCTACCTGCTTATTGACACCCTCAACAAACTCTAGTAGGTTAGTAAGACATGATTGCATTCTTGGCAAGACATGATTTCCCTTTGGCAAAACCATATTGATTCCTCCCAACAAGCCATGTTCTTCCATGTGCTGACTGAAGGTGTTTGGATATAAATCAAAATGTTGTTATCACAACCTCATCTCCTCATGAAAGATGCAGAAAAAACTAATTTTTGGTTCATTGGCTTTTAAAAAAAAATAAAATTATTTTGGGTAGTTGTTGTAAGACAACAAAACTTTAAAAACAAATTTAAATGTGAAAGTGCAGAATGAGAAATCATCCTCAGACTGGGTTAAGTACGGTGTAAACGGGAACTGTGGATTGTTATCCCATTACCTGGATTAGCTTTTGTGACCCCTTTGTCTTGATGGGTTTATTGCGTCTTTGCCCCTCCCAGCACTGCCCTCCCACCTGATTTGTTTAGTCTGTAGGATGCAACTTTACCCTGCCCTCTGTCTAACTTCAGACTAACAGGGTTAGTTACCGCTCTCTTACCAGTTAAAGGCCAGTTACTTTGGCAGGTATATGGGTGTCATTTTCATTTGACTCAGTTATTTACTGTAAGCAATTAAATGTGTGAGAGGACAAAATCAGGTATATGCTGTGTAATTCAGAGTTCGTCAGGCCATTTTTTTGTAACCATATTCCTGTGGTTACTCTAGTTTTCAATAACGGGATGTTCACTGTAGCGTCACATTGATATTTTTGAAGTATGTTCCACATTTTCAAAGGAATGAATTTATCAGCAGCTAATGGAAATGTCTTGAGCTGTTTCAGTGTGCTATTGAAATTCCACTTCACGCTGCTGTGCAAGTGCATTCATTTTTCACCTGCTGGGTATAATATGAATGAGCTCATCATATAAATGAAAGAACAATATCAACAAGGACATGATTCACCCAAGAAAAAAGGGAAGGAAAAGGAAGGAAAAGAGAAAATAAGGAAAGAAAGAATGAAAGAAGGGAGGGGAAACCTGCATTTCAGCATTCACAGCGCTGATTCAGCTCTGAAGAACAGCTATGGAATTCCATTTTAGGTATTTGTCTGTATCCCGTACTCTCCTGTAGCCGTTTAATATCCACAGTTACATTTGTAACGACGACTTCTAGGAATTCCACTGAGTATGTCCACAGAATCCACTAAAGTTTCGTTCTTTGAAGGAGGTTGCCATTATATTGGCAGATTATATCACAGCCATGCTGAGAGCTGAAACATATTTCTGGGAGACCAGATGGCTCACTGGGTTGATTTTGGCTATTAAGCCTCTTACCTCTGTGACATATGATCTGATGTAGTCCGAAGAGGCATAGCTGAAACTTGCTACCCTGTGATATTTTTATTATTTTCCAGAAGTCTGTAAAATGATTTGGTGGGCTTAGTCCAGGTCCTAGTGGATAGGTGTCATTGGCACTAATGAGCATCTTAACATCTTTCAACAGAGAGGCCAGGGACTCAACATTTCAGGAAGAGCAGTTTTTTACACAGTGAAGTAAATTATCTTTTCTCCCTTATAGAAGTTCTTCTACAACAGAAAAAGGTAAATGGGAAATGTGGCATTGAATTATTAGCATTAAGATATTTGCCCTGCCACTTTCTGTGCTGTGTCTATTCTATTAAAAAAAAAACAGCTTTCCAAGGCTCAGTTCAATATCCTTCACTAAAAACTAGTCACACACAAAGACATGCACTAAATGGCAACGGGGAGAGAGAGAGAGCGAGAGAGAGAACAAGGTAAATGATTTTACTTCGGTGGGGGAAATGCTTGATGCAGCTTGGTTCCCTGATCTTTAGATGTGTTAACCTGAAAGTTCACTTTGAGTTTACATTGACTTACAAAAAAAGAAAAAAGAAAATTGTATCTTCTATAGCTTTTGTACAGTATTCATGTAATTTAAGTCATTTAGTATTCACGTTAAGAGGCAATGACATGTAGCTTCAGAAATGATTGTAGGGTAGCATTAGCAACTCTACACTTTTAAGTGCACATATTCCCATTGTAAGTCTGACATTCTTAGGCTCTCCATGTAAAACTCTCAAAAAAATGCTGTACTCAAAATGGTGATAATGTTTAAATACAACATAAAATCTTTACCAAATTTAAAATTAATTTGATTAGATGTTCCTAAATTGACCACTAAAAATGTAGGTGTTCATCAGGATTCCAAAAACCTAACGGTGGAAAAGAAGGTGATAAACTTAATTATCTAGCATTTGCTTCAACTTAACTATATAAGTATATAATGATTCATTGCCATTCAATAAGTCAGAAAAGCTCTCAATGAAGTCGATGAGACTTAAGTAACTATTTTGTTGGACTGTGGCTCTAGTTATGTTTTAGCACACAGGACCAAAGATTAGTAAGTTAAACTCTCATTTTAAAAGTTGTGGAGATTTTAACAAGTAAACTCACACTAGCTAGTCTGCTCTGAACAGTTACTATAGCTACTATAGTTATTATAGTTTTCAGATTTCATAAAAAGAAAAAGCAAGTCTCTAAGCCCATTCCTTGCAAAGAAAAACTGCTATATAATAAGATGTTCAGTTGAAAAGATTGTCAATGGACTGAAAATTATTTTTACCAGAACACAGTTTTAAAAATTGATGATCACCACTAATATGAAATGCCTCTGTGCGATAGCTGGCACCTGGCTTGCAAATGAGTCTTTTATTTGAAGAAAACTTGGGGAAAAATCTTCTGTCTTCTCCCTCATACAGGCACAGTATAGTGAAGTCTGCTGGTGACAAATTTCTCTCTCATGTTGCCTATTTGCCTCACAAGATAGAGAATATAGTTCTTTCTTTGCATCCACTTTAGCATTCATCTGAATAATTATAATAAATTGCTTCTAAATGCAATGGACTTGGGCTATGAGTGCTGCAGCATCCCTAGGCTTTACATTTAAGAAAAAGTAAAATTCAGGAGAAACTCAATGGAAACGCATAGTGCATAGTGAGCCACAAGTCAGTGATGTCTCTGAAGAAACGCAAAATTATGGAAATATTATCTGACTTTTCATGCATTTTCTCTTCATCACTGATGTAGGATTTCTTCATCAATGATGTAGGATTGCTTTGATCTTAGAGTGTTGTTACACATTAAAATTAGCACGTACTTAAGGCACTTAGGGCATTTATGCATATGATCTGGGAGTTGCAGGGGAAGGGGAGAATGCTTTAATTAGAGCAGCTCTGAGATCCATTCTAATTAAAGTTCCCAGAGCATCACATGTATCTGGGTCCTTGCGATGAATAATGGCAGTGAAAGCGCTTTAACTAGAATTAATTGAATGGGTTTTAGCTAAAACGCTCCTACCGCTATTTTTCAGTGCAAGGACACTGCATGCAACACTGGAGTCTGCTGGAGCATCATGATTACCACACTCCAGCAGACTGGATTAATTGTAATTACAACACATCAGAGCAGCCTCACTGCATGTGTATATAGGCACCTTTAATATGCAGACGCCCATGTGTTAAAGAGGGAAAACTCTGCTACGGGCTCTCTGGGCATTTTGAAGTTATGTCACTTTGAGCAAGGAATATCTCTAGGTTGTGCTTCCCAGCTCATGTTACAGTAACGTCACTCAGCTCCCACTGCCAGGGGTGCCTGTACGGCCATGCACACTGCACAGCTTAGAGGGAACTCTTTTGTCAGGGCACAGTCTTGGACCTAATCCCTTGACCTGTCTACATTGCCTACTCACCTTGGGCTGCCACCTTCCCCAGCTGCCCACTCAAATTGGACACAGGTATCTGGAAATTTCTATCTGCGCCTAGTTGTCTGCCCACTCTAGGAGTAGGCAAAATGGCAGATTTGGCCAGCAACTGGACTCCATTTCCCAGCAGCCCCTGCTCACACGGCTGAGACTAGTCTCTATGGAGACCCCAGCCACAGATGCACTGTGATAGTGCAAGGCTGGGGTTGCTGTGGAATCTGGCCCCAGCCACACTGGCAGGGCCTGCAGCAGGGTAGGGCAGAGGACTGCTCTGGAGCCTCTGGGATCTTGCAGTGGAGGCAGCTTGGTCTGGGCCCAAAGGAGAGCCATGATCTGAAGTCTTCATGCTCTGGGCAGGAGCACATAGGCAGCAGATCACTGTTCTGCCCCAGCTTCTTCCAGTGGTGACAGCCTGGTCCTGAGCCAGGGCAGAGCTACAATCCACTGCCTGCATGCCCCTGCCCAGAGGGTGCAGGCTGCAGATGGTAAGAGAGTGTGCCCGATTCCCAGAGTGTAGGCCAAGTGTAAAAGAAGGATTCTAAGTGGGAATCCCAAAAAGCCTAACTTAAGGTAGGTGAAGAAAGCCTGGCCTGCTAAGAAATAGGCTAAAGAAAATCTTAATGAAAATGGGGAAATAAGCTGTGCCTTCATAATGTGCAACTGATATAATTTCACCTTTGTGGGGATCTCGATGCTTATTTAGGCCCAGATTCTGCCCTATGGCTATGCAGGATAGTAGATGGGTACAAATGTCCCCCGTTGAAGCAAAATTGATGTTCCTCTGACCACCATATGACTGTTGCTATCATCCTGAAAGGTACTCTACAAAGCCAGATACATGCTACTTGTAGCTGTTGCAATGTTGGATAACTATTCAAAATATGCAATATATAAAATGTATAGTCTCTTGATTTTGTGACTACTCCATCAGCTCATTCTTATCTCACTAACTGATATGTTTTCTTCACCTTGCATATCCGAATGCAATATTGTAAACCAGACTAAGACACCAGAGGAAATATTCTTTTTTTTTCTGTTTGTACAAAGTTTGTGGAAAAGGCTGATTCAAGCAATGGAAGGAAATGTACATTTGCATTTTTCTGCTGTGTAGAAATCACTTTCAGAAACAAGTAAACTTGTTCTGTGGTTATGGCAACACTGGGCAATACCAAGTCTTCAAGTCAATGGTTCATTGTTTGATGTTAGATTTTTTTACAGTAGTGGTTTGGTCATATTTCTTGGTGAGAGTATACAGATTTCTTCATTAGCGTTCTTCTTATGCTGAGAGTCTTCTGTGTTTGATCACACAGACTTACCCTGGGTATTTATAAAAATATTGCATTGTCCTCTTGCATTGTCCATAACAATTCCAAAGATAGCAAAATTATATGTGCACTTGCAGATGCATTCAGCAAGTACTCCATACAATAGATCTAGCAGGGTTTGTTTGTTTTTTAATTTCCCTAGAAAAGGCAGGAAACAGGACAAAAAAATCTCTCCCAAACTTTCTTCTTGAACCCAATTATAAATATTATAATTTGATAATTTAATATTTTATAATTTTATTATAATATAATATGATGATTTCTTTTATGTAGATTTCAACTTTTTAATGAAAGGTGTAATCATTTTATTCATTTGCTGAGTTTTTTTGTTTTGATTATGCTCATGAAGTCAAGAAAGATTTCGGATTTTTGTTTTTGGTGGGTTTTAGAATTATAGAAGCATAGAAAAATCAGGGTTGGAAGGGATCTCAGGAGGTCATCTATTCCAACCCTCTGCTCAAAATAGGACCATCCCAAATTAGATCATCCCAGCCAAGGCTTTATCTAGCTGGGTCTTTAAAACCTCCAAGGAGGGAGATTCCACTACCTGTCTGGGTAACCTGTTCCAGTGCTTTACTATCCTCCTAGTGAGAGAGTTTTTCCTAATATCTAACCTAAACTGTCATTGCTGCAACTTGAGATCATTACTACTTGTTCTGTTATCTGCCATGACATGAGAACAGTCTAGCTCCATCCTCTTTGCAACCACCCTTCAGATAGCTGAAGGCGTCTATGAAATCCCCTGTCTTCTCTTCTCCAGACTAAATAAGCTGAGTTCCCTTAGCTTCCCCTCCTATGTCATGTCCTAGCACCCTAAACATTTTTGTTGTCTTTCTTTGGACTGCAGTTTGCCTACATCCTTTCTGTAGTGGAGCCCAAAACTAGACAGAGTACTCCAGATGTGGTCTCACTGGTGCTGAACAAAGGGAAAGAATCACTTCCTTCAGTCTGCTGGTGACACTCCTACTAAGGCAGCCCAGTATGCTATTAGCCTTCTTTGCAACAAGGACACACCGTTGGCTCATATTCAGGTCCATTGTAACCCCCCAGGTTCTTTTCTACAGAGCTGCTGTTTAGCAAGTCACTCCCCAGCCTCTACTGACAGTACATGGAATTTTTCTGGCCTCAGTGTAGGACTTTGAACTTGTCCTTATGAAATTTCTTTGGGCTTTATGAGAAATCTTATGAACTTCATGAAATTTCTTTTGGTCCAATCCTCCAATCTGTTGACATCTCTCTGAATCCTAACCCTACCCCCCGTCCCCCCAGCTTGGTGTCATCTGCAAACTTGCTGAGAGATGGACTCCATCCCATCTTCTAGTTCATTGATGAAGATATTTGTAACCCTTGTCAGCATGCTAGGCTGGGCAATATGCCAGATTCTGGATCCTCAGGGTGCCAGTAACCTTGGGAACTCCCTCAGGCAGGTCTGCTGACTGAGGTGTCCGTGTCCCTCTCCCTCACTGCCCAATAATTTACTTTAAGTCCCAATAACGCAATAACCAAATGGGTTTCTTTATTATACACAACTATATACAGAAAATAATTGATTACTCAAGAGAAGAAATATCTACATCCATCTATAATATCAATAGTTAATAAAACCAACAAATTTGAATAAAATTTACAACTGCAACAATAGACAAGTAATTCCACCACACTAGGGTTCGTAGTTTGTAGGGTCGGAAGGGACCTGAGCAGATCATCGAGTCTGACCCCCTGCCATGGCAGGAAAGAGTACTGGGGTCAAACGACCCTGACAATGTGTACATCTAGCCTCCTCTTAAAGACCCCCAGGGTAGGAGCCAGCACCACTTCTCTTGGAAGTTGGTTTCAGATCCTAGCTGCCCT
>NW_017728906.1:24804174-24854577 GCF_001723895.1 Crocodylus porosus
CATCAGAGCAGCCTCACTGCATGTGTATATAGGCACCTTTAATATGCAGATGCCCATGTGTTAAAGAGGGAAAACTCTGCTACGGGCTCTCTGGGCATTTTGAAGTTATGTCACTTTGAGCAAGGAATATCTCTAGGTTGTGCTTCCCAGCTCATGTTACAGTAACGTCACTCAGCTCCCACTGCCAGGGGTGCCTGTACGGCCATGCACACTGCACAGCTTAGAGGGAACTCTTTTGTCAGGGCACAGTCTTGGACCTAATCCCTTGACCTGTCTACATTGCCTACTCACCTTGGGCTGCCACCTTCCCCAGCTGCCCACTCAAATTGGACACAGGTATCTGGAAATTTCTATCTGCGCCTAGTTGTCTGCCCACTCTAGGAGTAGGCAAAATGGCAGATTTGGCCAGCAACTGGACTCCATTTCCCAGCAGCCCCTGCTCACACGGCTGAGACTAGTCTCTATGGAGACCCCAGCCACAGATGCACTGTGATAGTGCAAGGCTGGGGTTGCTGTGGAATCTGGCCCCAGCCACACTGGCAGGGCCTGCAGCAGGGTAGGGCAGAGGACTGCTCTGGAGCCTCTGGGATCTTGCAGTGGAGGCAGCTTGGTCTGGGCCCAAAGGAGAGCCATGATCTGAAGTCTTCATGCTCTGGGCAGGAGCACATAGGCAGCAGATCACTGTTCTGCCCCAGCTTCTTCCAGTGGTGACAGCCTGGTCCTGAGCCAGGGCAGAGCTACAATCCACTGCCTGCATGCCCCTGCCCAGAGGGTGCAGGCTGCAGATGGTAAGAGAGTGTGCCCGATTCCCAGAGTGTAGGCCAAGTGTAAAAGAAGGATTCTAAGTGGGAATCCCAAAAAGCCTAACTTAAGGTAGGTGAAGAAAGCCTGGCCTGCTAAGAAATAGGCTAAAGAAAATCTTAATGAAAATGGGGAAATAAGCTGTGCCTTCATAATGTGCAACTGATATAATTTCACCTTTGTGGGGATCTCGATGCTTATTTAGGCCCAGATTCTGCCCTATGGCTCTGCAGGATAGTAGATGGGTACAAATGTCCCCCGTTGAAGCAAAATTGATGTTCCTCTGACCACCATATGACTGTTGCTATCATCCTGAAAGGTACTCTACAAAGCCAGATACATGCTACTTGTAGCTGTTGCAATGTTGGATAACTATTCAAAATATGCAATATATAAAATGTATAGTCTCTTGATTTTGTGACTACTCCATCAGCTCATTCTTATCTCACTAACTGATATGTTTTCTTCACCTTGCATATCCGAATGCAATATTGTAAACCAGACTAAGACACCAGAGGAAATATTCTTTTTTTTTCTGTTTGTACAAAGTTTGTGGAAAAGGCTGATTCAAGCAATGGAAGGAAATGTACATTTGCATTTTTCTGCTGTGTAGAAATCACTTTCAGAAACAAGTAAACTTGTTCTGTGGTTATGGCAACACTGGGCAATACCAAGTCTTCAAGTCAATGGTTCATTGTTTGATGTTAGATTTTTTTACAGTAGTGGTTTGGTCATATTTCTTGGTGAGAGTATACAGATTTCTTCATTAGCGTTCTTCTTATGCTGAGAGTCTTCTGTGTTTGATCACACAGACTTACCCTGGGTATTTATAAAAATATTGCATTGTCCTCTTGCATTGTCCATAACAATTCCAAAGATAGCAAAATTATATGTGCACTTGCAGATGCATTCAGCAAGTACTCCATACAATAGATCTAGCAGGGTTTGTTTGTTTTTTAATTTCCCTAGAAAAGGCAGGAAACAGGACAAAAAAATCTCTCCCAAACTTTCTTCTTGAACCCAATTATAAATATTATAATTTGATAATTTAATATTTTATAATTTTATTATAATATAATATGATGATTTCTTTTATGTAGATTTCAACTTTTTAATGAAAGGTGTAATCATTTTATTCATTTGCTGAGTTTTTTTGTTTTGATTATGCTCATGAAGTCAAGAAAGATTTCGGATTTTTGTTTTTGGTGGGTTTTAGAATTATAGAAGCATAGAAAAATCAGGGTTGGAAGGGATCTCAGGAGGTCATCTATTCCAACCCTCTGCTCAAAATAGGACCATCCCAAATTAGATCATCCCAGCCAAGGCTTTATCTAGCTGGGTCTTTAAAACCTCCAAGGAGGGAGATTCCACTACCTGTCTGGGTAACCTGTTCCAGTGCTTTACTATCCTCCTAGTGAGAGAGTTTTTCCTAATATCTAACCTAAACTGTCATTGCTGCAACTTGAGATCATTACTACTTGTTCTGTTATCTGCCATGACATGAGAACAGTCTAGCTCCATCCTCTTTGCAACCACCCTTCAGATAGCTGAAGGCGTCTATGAAATCCCCTGTCTTCTCTTCTCCAGACTAAATAAGCTGAGTTCCCTTAGCTTCCCCTCCTATGTCATGTCCTAGCACCCTAAACATTTTTGTTGTCTTTCTTTGGACTGCAGTTTGCCTACATCCTTTCTGTAGTGGAGCCCAAAACTAGACAGAGTACTCCAGATGTGGTCTCACTGGTGCTGAACAAAGGGAAAGAATCACTTCCTTCAGTCTGCTGGTGACACTCCTACTAAGGCAGCCCAGTATGCTATTAGCCTTCTTTGCAACAAGGACACACCGTTGGCTCATATTCAGGTCCATTGTAACCCCCCAGGTTCTTTTCTACAGAGCTGCTGTTTAGCAAGTCACTCCCCAGCCTCTACTGACAGTACATGGAATTTTTCTGGCCTCAGTGTAGGACTTTGAACTTGTCCTTATGAAATTTCTTTGGGCTTTATGAGAAATCTTATGAACTTCATGAAATTTCTTTTGGTCCAATCCTCCAATCTGTTGACATCTCTCTGAATCCTAACCCTACCCCCCGTCCCCCCAGCTTGGTGTCATCTGCAAACTTGCTGAGAGATGGACTCCATCCCATCTTCTAGTTCATTGATGAAGATATTTGTAACCCTTGTCAGCATGCTAGGCTGGGCAATATGCCAGATTCTGGATCCTCAGGGTGCCAGTAACCTTGGGAACTCCCTCAGGCAGGTCTGCTGACTGAGGTGTCCGTGTCCCTCTCCCTCACTGCCCAATAATTTACTTTAAGTCCCAATAACGCAATAACCAAATGGGTTTCTTTATTATACACAACTATATACAGAAAATAATTGATTACTCAAGAGAAGAAATATCTACATCCATCTATAATATCAATAGTTAATAAAACCAACAAATTTGAATAAAATTTACAACTGCAACAATAGACAAGTAATTCCACCACACTAGGGTTCGTAGTTTGTAGGGTCGGAAGGGACCTGAGCAGATCATCGAGTCTGACCCCCTGCCATGGCAGGAAAGAGTACTGGGGTCAAACGACCCTGACAATGTGTACATCTAGCCTCCTCTTAAAGACCCCCAGGGTAGGAGCCAGCACCACTTCTCTTGGAAGTTGGTTTCAGATCCTAGCTGCCCTGACAGTGAAGCAGCGCCTCCTGATATCTAGCCTAAATCTACCCTCTGCCAGCTTGTGACCGTTATTCCTGGTCACTCCTGGTAGTGCTCAGGGGAAAAGGGACTCCCCCAATGCCTGCTGGTCCCCCCTGACTCGTTTGTAGCAGGCCACTAGATCCCCCCTCAGCCTTCTCTTGTGGAGGCTGAACAGGTTCAGGTCCCATAGCCTCCACTCGTAGGGCCTGCCCTGCAGCCTCCTGATCATGCGAGTGGCCCTCCTCTGGACCCTTTCCATGTTGTCCACATCCCTCTTGAAGTGCAGTGTCCAGAACTGGACACAGTACTCCAGCTGTGGCCTGACCAGTGCTGCATAGGAGAGGGAGGATCACCTCCTTGGACCTGCTTGAGAGGCATCTGTGGATGCATGAAAAGGTGCGGTTGGCCTTCCTGCCTGCATCCCCACACTGCCAACCCATGTTCATCTTGACATCAATGATGACTCCAAGATCCTTTTCTTTCTCTGCACTGATGAGAAGGGAGTTCACCAGCCTGTAGGTATGGTGCTGGTTCTTCCTCCCCAGGTGCAGCACCTTGGACTTGTCACTGTTGAATCCCATCCTATTCTCATCCCCCCCACCCCTGTAACCTGTCTAGGTCTGATTGTAGCCTATTCCTCCCTTCTAGCATTTCCACATCCCCCCACATCTTAGTGTCATCAGCAGATTTGAACAGGGTGCTTTTTACCCCCTCGTCCAAGTCACTGATGAAGATGTTGAACAGTGAGGGCCCGAGGACCGAGCCCCGAGGAACCCCACTGCCCACATCCCTCTGGGTCGAAAATGACCCATCCACTACCATGCTCTGGGTGCGGCCCTCCAGCCAGTTGGCGAACCATTTGACTGTGTACGTGTCGACACCACAGTCCCCCAGTTTCTTAATGAGAACGGGGTGAGGGACAGTGCCAAATGCCTTCTGAAAGTCCAGGAAGACTATGTCCACTGCTACCCCTGCATCTAAGGATTTGGTGACCTGGTTATAGAAGGCCACCAGGTTGGTCTGACAGGACCTGCCTCTAATGAACCCGTGTTAGTTGCCCCTAAGCATAATCTCCCCTGCTGACCCGTTGCGGACATGTGCCAGAATAATTCTCTCAAAAAGCACGCCCAGGATTGAGATAAGACTAACTGGCCTATAGTTTCCCGGGTCTTCTTTCCTCCCCTTTTTGAAGATGGGAACCACATTGGCCCTCTTCCAGTCTTCTGGCATCACGCCAGAGCACCACCAGTGCTCGTAAAGTTGTGCCAGGGGTTCCGCAATGACCGCAGCTAATTCCCTCAGTACTCTAGGATGGAGATTGTCCAGACCAGCTCATTTGAATACATCCAGTCCCTCCAGAAGTTCCCCAACTAGTTTCTCACTAATCCTTGGCCTAGGTGCACCTTCCCTGGGGCTTAAGGGGAGCCTGGGGGGGGGGCTGTTCTAGTCCCTGTTCAGGAAAATGGAGGCAAAGAAATTGTTAAATAGGTTAGATTTGGCATCTGGTGTGATGACCAAATTTTCTAAGGGAATTTGCCAGGGGTCCCACGTTACCTGGAACCTTCTTTTTGCCCCCTATGTATTTAAAAAAGCACTTCTTATTGTCCTTGATCTGGGAAGCTAGTCCCAGTTCCATCTCCGCCTTGGCCTTCCTGATTGCCTCCCTGCATCCCCGACCAACTACAGTATAGTCCTCCCTGGTGATGGCCCCTCCCTTCCATTGGGTGTGCGTCTCCCTTTTTGCTAGAAGACATTCCCAGATTCTTTTGGTGATCCATGGGGGCTTTTGCGCCCTCCTGCCCTCACCTTTCCTCCCTGTCCTATCCCTCCTGTACAGCCTATAGCCCTTGATATTCACTGCCCAGTCATGCGTTGGGCCTCACATGTTTCAGTGAGCCCCACTATGTCTGGGTTGGTGTCAGCTAGTAGGAGGGTAAGTTCCTCTTGCTTGTTTCCCATACTATGAGCATTTGCGTAGAGGCATTTGAGGCCTCCTGAGGTTGTTTGCACTGCCCCCCTAATCTCAGCATTGCCCTGGACCCTGTCGCTTACCTGTGTATATGTTCCACTCGTCGGTCTAGGCTGGGCTGTATTTGTGGGTGTTACTTGGTTTGGCAGTCCAAGGCTTCCTCCGCCCTCGTCCTCCCCTTCCCCCGATGAGCCTAGTTTAAAGCCCGCCAGAGGAGATCCACCAACCTAGAAGAAAACACATGCTTACCTTTAGGGGAAAGGTGCAGCTTATCCCATCCGAGCATGTCTCTTGTTGTGATGTGTGGGTTGTTGTCAAGGAAGCCAAAGCTCGCCTCGAGGCACTATTCCCGAAGCCACCAGTTGGTCTCTGTGATGCGTGTCGCATGCTGTCTTCCATGTCTGCTCACTAGTAGGACAGAAGAGAAAACCACCTGTGCACTATCTCCTTCAGCACGCCCCCCAGAGCATGGTAGTCCACCATCAGGTGATCAGGGCATCTCCTGGCTGCATCGTTAGTACCCACATGGATTAGGACCATGGGGTAGTAATCAGTGGGCTGGATCACAGCCTAGGTGTTCCCACTTGCATCAAAAAACCTCAATGATTACATTCACCTGGTTTATAACCACTTTAAAAGAGTTCTCCCCAACATCCAAGTTGACTTCCCTCTGGTCAGACTCCCCTTCCCATAACAATAAATGGCAATACAGCTTTAACTATGATCTATCACTACGTGGCAGGGGCAAAGCTTCTACTGCTCTGGGGAAGGTGAACTCTTTGTTCTTTCTTGGTAACTCAGCAAAAAACAAGTCTTCAATTAGCCACTACAGGTAAAAGGTTTCTTTTCTTTAGTTTCCTTCTGAAAAATACACCTCCTGCAAACACTAGAGGTTAAATGTCCCCTCACACACCCATGCAGATTTGGGATTCTGCCTGCTCCCTCTCTGGAGTGTCTCTCTATCCCCCAGCACCTCTGCATGCAGACATGGGATTCCCTCTGCAGGCCTCTGTCCCTTTCCAGCCCAAACAATGGACTTCTCTCTCCAGGTCCCTGACCAGGCAGCTTCTCCCTTCTCCCAGCTCCCAGCTAGCTTACCAACCCCTCCCCACTCTTTCCCTGGGCACCTGTGTCCCTGATTGTATGTCTCTAACCTGGGTGGGGAATCAGCTTCTCCTGGGATGATTCAGGCTCTCCTCTGTCATGAAGTCTGCTCCCCAGCAAGCCTGAGCTCCACTCCCTTTTCCTGGGAGGGGAGAGAGGGGCTGAGTCTCTGCCCCTCTCTCTAGGCTGCTGTTGTTCTCCTCCAACTTCTCTCCCAGCTGCTTTTCCCTGCGTCAGCTTTTATGGCTCCATAGTAGCCAATCAGAGCCCAGGGTTTGCAATGGGGGTTCTGGTTACAGTTCAAATCCTCCGGTAAAAAGCATGGATTGTGCACAGCATACCCTCCATTCTGAAAAGCTATTTCACCCTCTGCAAACTTTTTGCTGCCTTTCTTGCAAAGTTCTTAGGCACAGCTCACCCACTCAGCTTGCAGCCAAGCAAGCCTTTGCAGCTGTTATATATTGAATAAAACCAGACCAAGAACCAACCCCTGGTGCACTGTACTTGATACTGGCTGCCAACTAGATATTGAGCCATTGATTACTACCCTTTGAGCCCGAAGATCCGGACAGTTTTCTATTTACCTGACAGTCAACCCATACTTCCTTAGCTTGCTTGCAAGGATGTTGAGAGAGATGGTATGAAAAGCCTTGCTAAAGTCAAGATATATCATGTCCATTAGTCTCCCTGCATCCACAGAGCCAGTCATCTTATCATAAAAGGCAATGAGGTTGGTCAGGTATGACTTGCCCGTGATGAATTCATGCTGACCGGAGTGGATTTTATTTAAATCAAATTGATTTAAATTACTGACCATGAAGCCTTGATTTAATCGTTGTTTTCTACAAAAAGTGCATTCTTGTTGTTTGATATCCTTTATTCATTTAACTTCTTGAAACTTTGCTCTTTTAGACAAAGGTAAGGGCTTGACTGTGTGTACACAAACTTGCAGAGAGACAATAGGTCTGATGGGTGAGTAATCAAGTCTGTTATCTCTCATCTCCATAATTCTGTTTTAACAAGGAAGTTATTTCATAGACATGGGAGGGGTGGCGTTGTATCTCTAGAGACAACAAACTCTCCCTATCTCTGGAGAAGGATGTTTGTGCCTAAAAGCTTCCAAAGAACAATTTTGCCAAATGTTTAGTTGGTCTAATAAAAGGTATCACATCTACCCAAAGAACCTTGTCTGCCTATGATCTCTGGAGACACAAATCCACACTTTGAGAACTGAAGCTAAGTATCACAGAGATGCTTAATGGGATCTTCTAGACTGAGCACTGAGTCCCATTAGTAGAGTGGTTTTCTTCTGGAAACTCCATAAGATTGGGCCCCTAATACAGTCCATGGCCTGTTGTGTCATATTTATAAAACTTCTAAAAAGGTTACATGAATATATTGTCTCAAATATTATATAATTAGAATTTATAGTCCCTATTCCATGATGTTATCTTTGAGCTTTAACATAAATTAAAACTGTTGTTATATATATATTTTTAAAAAGCATCTTGTTGGTGTCACTGGGCATAACCCTAGGTAACTCAGAGGGATGGAAGACCATGAGTGTTGATGAAGCCCCTCTGCTCTAGGCCCAGGCAAGCCAGGGCCCCCTCCCCCCCCGAACCTTTGTAACTCTTTCTTTGAACTTTTGTAACCTCCTGTAATACTGGAAAACAGCATGAGTAGCAAGCAAGCTGAAACTCCCTAAAAACTTATCTGTGGAATGCAAGGGCACCACTCAGAGAGAGAGTGAGAGAGAAGGGAGGAGGGAAAGGGGGGGGCAGCTAGTGGAAAACACTACTACAGAAAATGACCAGGATATAAATATACACTATTGCAGGGCTAGGCATGCGGGATTTGAGACCATACAGTCTCCCTGCGCCTTTTACTTGAGCTCAAATAAACTCTGTCTACTTCTCCCCCCAGTGTGTTTATTCGTGCGACGCACACCGGGCAACGAACCCAATTGTTGCCTCCCTCGGGTACCTTGTGCCGGCAACAATCTTAACAAAAAAATAAAAAATATGACTAAATCTAAAAAAACTGATTAATTTTTTTTTAATTGCTGATTTTTATCTACCCTGATGCTGATCCTTGAGGATCTGTTACTTTATTTTTCCAGGGACTGAGGTAAGGCTGGACAGTCTGTAGTTTCCTGGATCCTCCTTCTTCCCTTTCTTAAAGAGGGGCACTATATTTGCCCTCTTCCAATCATCTGGGATCTCTCCTTATCACCACAAGTTTTCAAAGATAATGGCAAGGGGCTCTGCATTGCATCTGACCCCATGGACTTGTACATGTCCAGCTTTTCTAAATAGTCTCTAACCTAGTCTTTCAACGCTGCTGGATGCTCAGGAAGGGGCCCACGCTTTACCTGATCCTCCTTTTGTTTCTGACATACTTGTAGAACCCCTTTCTGTTATCCTTCATGTCCCTTACTTCCTGCAACTCCAGTTCTGCTTTGATCTGCCTAGATTTATCCCTGCATATCCAAGCAATACTCTTATACTCCTCCCTTTTCTTTTGTCCAAGTTGCCACTTGTAAGTTTCATTTTTGTGATTTAGCTTACTGAAGAGTTCTTTGCTAAGCCAAGCTGATCTTCTGCCATATTTGCTAGTCTTCCTGTGCATTGGGATGATTTATTCCTGGGCCTTCAGTAAGGTGTCTTTAAAATACAGCCAGCTCTCCTCATCTCCTTTCCTCCTCAGACTGGCTTCCCATGGGATCCTGCCAATCAGTTCCCCGGGTGAGTCAGATTCTGCTTTTCTGAAGTCCAAGTTTTGCTTTCCTTCCTTCCTTTCCTCATCTCATGATGCCCAATTGGCCATCCGGTACTACATTCTCCACCAATTCTTCCATGTTTGTGAGTAGTAGGTCAAGAAGAGCATGGCACCTAGTTGGCGTTTTAACACTTGCACCAGGGAGTTGCCCCCCAACATTCTCCAAAACCTTCCTGGATTGCCTTCCCAGAAGATATCAGAGTAGCTGAAGTCCCCCATGAGAGCCAGGGCCGGTGATCAGGAAATTTCAACCAGCTGTTTGAAGAAAGCCTCATCCACTTCATTATCCTGGTCTCGTGGTCTATAGCAAACACCACAACATCATCCTTGTTGGTCAGGGGAGAAGCAGGGACCTTATAGTATTAAAGCACTAAACTATTTATTCTTGACTTAACTTTTACCAGAACTGTATTGTCATGTTGTGTGCATATATACCATGTAACATCTTTGGGATCTCCATGGCCTTTGCTGACAGAGTTGTTAAATTAAGCTGGGCACCCCTGTAAATATATCTTTAATAAATATATATGTTTGTCATGCTTTACTGCTCTGTCTTATAAATCAAACTGCATCTAGCTATTGAATATTCTCAGCCCAGTTGTCCTAATCTGACAACTAAAAATTACAGCATCTAAACCCACATCCTTCTTAGAGAATACTTATTCATACTAGTGACATGTCAAGGACATAAAATCCCCCTTTTTTTTAAAAAAAAAATTCAGGAACAAAGCAGTTACCAACTGGCTCAAATCTGCCAGAAGGATAGTGCCAATACAAAGGGAGAATTTACAGTGCAAAAATTAATTAAAACAGCCCAGGTATATGGCATGTAACATTTTCTAACAAAAATCTCATTGAAGTGCCAGAACAAGTTGGGGGAGAAAGAGTGTTATGTTGCTCAGTTTACACTGATGACATGTGATTCTTTCTTTTGTGTCACTTATCCATTTGCTGATTAACCACTTTAGTACTGCTGAATGTACACTTGAGTAAAAGACACCTTCAGCATTGTCCCATATATAGTATCTAGTGTGTCATCTTTTGAACGGATGACATTCTAATGCAGTATCAAGCACTTCAGAAACCTGCTGTATTCTGCCACTTCACAGAAGCCCCAGCAAGCCTCAACAGCAAAAAAGAAAGAGGCTTTCATTGATAGGCTTACTGAAGTCCATTTCTTCTCAAATAGCAGAAGGCTGAATACAGAATGACACTTGAAATTTAAGGGGTGAAAAACGAGAGCAAAGGAGTCTTGTTGAACTCTACAAAAACAAACCATTTTCTCCCAAGGCACGTGAGATTTCAAAGAGTTGATCTCCTGCAGCAGATAAAAATGATTTTAGAAATGTCCATCAAGTCAATTTAAAAGAATTAAGGGCACTTTCAAGTCCAGCAAATGTTAAAACCTAACCCAATGAGTACGAAGCTTAAGATTGCAAGAAAAACATTTCCATTCTTGAAGACTTAGTCCTCAATCCAGGGAAGTAAAAAAGGACATGTTTAACTTTAAGCACACAAGTAGCCCTATTGATGTCAATGAGAATACATGTAAATATTTTTTTTTAATGATGCAATTCCTCAAGTGTTTTATTAGTTGGAATCTATGATCTCTTTGATTCCTTTGAGGGGAACCTATCTTGCTTAGGGATTTATGTAGCCTCCATAATTCTAGTATTGGAAACAACTCTCAATCTTTATTTTTTCTTCCAAAAGTTTTGTGAGGTAGGATATTGCCTTTATCCCTGTTTGAACAGTTTGATCCAATTTCATAGATATGTTATGGATTTTTATGGATTTTTCAACCAAATTCAGATCTCTTACT
Organism: Crocodylus porosus; assembly: GCF_001723895.1. Classification (NCBI taxonomy): domain Eukaryota; kingdom Metazoa; phylum Chordata; order Crocodylia; family Crocodylidae; genus Crocodylus; species Crocodylus porosus. Next base: position 24,815,344 of record NW_017728906.1, read on the forward strand.
TCTTCCGTAGGAGAGTATATGGAGCACAAAACTTTCCAGAATAGTCATTGGGTTCATATTTCACAAGTCCTTCATGTTCAGAGCTCCAGAGGGGATATTTCAGCTTGGGTGTATTTTCAAATACACCAACTGTCTCTTTTAGCAAGGAGATGTACTTAACCATGTTAGTCTTAAGTCAAGCAGGAGGCAGGGTAGACCAACTGTATGTCTAATTTGTCTATGGGTGTGTCCGTATATCACCCTATGGTGATGTAGTGACACATTACATCACTGCATGGTGCACTGTGGTGATGTAGCAATCATGCGCATCTACACATGATTACCAGCTATGTCTCCTTAGCAGCGCACTCCCCAGCCACAGCACGCTGCTACAGCAACGTAGAGGTGAAATCTACTTGTGTCACATGCACAGCACAGTAACCATCCACAACACAGTAACCCCCAAATGGAAGTACTAAACTACAATGCTGTAGCAATGTCACCATACAGTGACTTGTAGACACATCCTATAAGGGGCAAATCTACTCTGTATTCTGTTTTAGCAGGTCCATTCTTTGACCCAATTGCCATGTCTACCAGGAACATAACTCTTCTTTCAGGAATAATCTTTGAAAGAAACTCTCCAGGGTCTTAGATGGAAAGATAAATGTTCATTGAATAGACTCTTTCAATATTAATGTGTTGCTGTCTCTATGACAAAAATTAATAGGGTCCTTAGTGAATATATTTGTGGATTGGAAAGTAGACTGGAGACAGCTAAGAGATGAAGAACAATGCTTAACAATCCCACAAAGAAGTTTATCATTTTGGACTTCCACTGAATTTATGCTAATGGGGTTATCAGAAACTGAATCTCTTGCTGATGTCAGGTGCCTAAAGTTAGTGACTTCTCTGCCACAGAGTCTGGTAGTAGCAGGCATAGATTAATGTTTTTAATTGGTGTTATAATTTGTGTTTTGGTTAAGCAAACATGTGGGGTTTTAAAGAATCCTCTTACATCTAAGCCAAGTTTTTCTGTTTGGTTTTTTTTTGGGGGGGGGGGGGTTCCAGGTGCAATGGCTAGAACTGGAAGCTAGAAAAACTCAGATTCAAAATAGGGTGCATTTTCCCCCCTTAACATTACAACAATTTACCACAGATTTACCATTGCTGATTTCCTCATCCTTCCCCCCCCAGTGAAGACTGGATCTTTTTTTCCTGAAAGATTCAAGTGTGGCTGCTGAAGCTGGAGTAGAAATTAAGACAGAGAAGTCCACTTGAGTTTATGTTCCACCGGAGGCCAGACTAAGGCTGCATGCACACACTAAAATGATCTGGGAGATTCCTTCTAAGTTTGTCCTCTTGGGAGAAAAATGTACCTGAAGATGCCTCAACAGACAATCAGATGCTGAGCTGCTGAAGAGCAGAGAGCTTGTAGTGCTGATGCTGCACAGCCAGGGGGCCCTGTGTACACATCTCAGCATGCTCTGCAGGCTTCACCAGTCTGCATGGAGACAGAATGGCAGCAGATGTGCAGGGCAGCCGTGATTTGTTGACCCTGGGTCAGCTGCGTCTCCCTTCTGCACAATGTGGGGATTCTGAAGGGGATACACAGGCAGTCCTTGACTTACAACAGTTCGAGTTACAATGTTTTGCACTTACAACGTTTATAAATTGACACCCTGTCTCGACTTTATGACGTCAGTTTCAACTTTACAACACTTGCTCCGATCCATGCTATTTACAATATAAATATATTACTGTAGCTATATTACTCATCTATAATCGATTGAGTACAAAAGTCTGGGGTATTTTTAGTGAAAATAGGGTATCGGGGCTTGGTTCAAGAACCAATCCTCCATTTATAACGTTGTTTCTTATGAGAAAATTGGTTCCAAGTTACAACGTTTTGACTTAAGACACGGTTTTCTGGAACTAATTTGTCATAAGTCTGAGGACTGCTCGTATGCTGCTCCCAGCTTGCCTGGAGTAGTAGCATCCAGCAAGCAACACGCTGTCTCTATGGTGGGGAAGTATAGGAACAAAGTACCTTGGGATGGTAGAGGACTGTGCTGTGGCTCCAGAGAATGTGTATAGACATTTACTTTCTCAGGAGAAACTCTTCTGGGAGTGAAACTCTTCTGGGGGTGGTGGAGCATACCATTTTAACCCATGTTGTTTGGGGTTTATATTTTTCCTGGAACAACCATTTTTGCTCTGTGAGAAAAAACCCCTCAATTTCTGTACACTTGTAGTTTCTCTTGGGAGAGCAGTGACTTCCTCTAAAAAGAGGTGGGGAAAGAACTAAATACCAGGGAAGGGAAAAAATGGCATAGAAAATAAACTGGATTATGAAATGGATAACACAATGGAAATGATTGTGGGCCAATCCTATGTTGGCTGAGACTGAACTAGATGACATTACCCCAATTCAGAGAAGTGGAGACCTCTTACATCATTAGAAATTTAATGATATTTATTTAAGATGTGATAAGTGGCTTAGGGTTTTAAAACAACATTTTCTCCCATACCACATACCCCCAAATAAGATACAGACCTTGTTTTTGGAAGGCAGAATGTATTTTAAAAAAATCCCCTGAATCATGCCGTACACAACAGGCAGGAGAAAAGCCCAATGTTAATCTTTTCACAACCACCGTCACCTAGGCAATAGTCTTTGGCTTCTCATTTGGCTACTCAGCCACAAACTGTTGCCAGTTTGACAGTGGCTATCAAAGGGTCAACACTGGATTTCCTCTTTCCTGCTTGCTACCTAAGAGTCTTTGTACAGGCAACAAAATTGGCCTTTAAAGCAGCTTAAATGTCCTTTTATACTGCTTTAATGGCATTGCTGTTGCACACTCAGCAACATATTCCGCTTTAATGGCGTTGCTGTTTGCACACTCTGTGACACATTCTACTTTAAGTGACTTCGTAACGTAGCAAGATAAAACTTCTCTGAGGTGTTTTACTTTGCTACCTAAAAAAGTGCAACAATGTAAGGGGTACTGGAAGCCAATGTGCTTGGGGAAGCTTGGGCTTGGCAGGTTTCCAATGCTCTGTGCACTGTCCCCACTGCCTTCTCCTGCTGCCAGCACACCCAGCTGCCCTCCCACTGCCTTGCTGCCCTGTCACAGGGCCAAGCCAGCCATTCCCAGGTTGTCCCAGGTGGTGGGAAGGTAGCAGGGATGATGCAGGGGTGCTGGAGCATACCTGCCTCCCCCCAGTGCAGGGAGGAAAAGGGGGCAAAGCTGCTGCTAGATCACACAGCCCTTTAGCTGTGGGGGACCGTGGTGTTTTTCACCGCAAAAGTGGCAGCGCCCCCCGGGTCGCACTGGCCCGGTGGCAACCAGCCCAAGCAGTCCCAGGCAGTGCTGCAGTCACAGGGGGAAACACCAGGCCCCATGCAGCTCAGGGGCTGTGCGAGCCGACAGCAGTCCATGCAGGCAAGTTTGACTTATGAGAGAAAAAAGCAAAAAGCAGTGAGGAGCCTGGTCTTTTTTTTTTCCTCCCAGAGCCTGCCTGCCTGAGCTGCACAGGGGCCCAGTGCTTTCCTCCACAGCTGAGGTGGGGGTGGTGCTTCCCTCCACGGCTGTGACACCCCCTGGGACCACCTGGATCAGATGCCACCATGTAGGTGCTGCCTAGGGGCGTGCCACTGAGGAGGGAAGCACTGGTCCCCCCACAGCTCAGGGACCACTCAGTCCACCAGCAGCTCATCCTTACCCCACTCCTGCCACAGCAGAGGCAGGTAAGCTCTAAGGTTGGGCCCCCACCCTTATATACATACCATGAGGATTTAGTTTGGTTTAGCTCTTCCTAAATTGAAACACTAGGTTTTTAAAAACCCACTATTTCCATTTAGGGAGAACTAAACTGAACTGTGTGTACAAGTACCCTAAGAGAAAAGCTGGCATCCATCTTGCAGCACTGCCTCTTCATGCTTCTATTCCAGTGAAGAAAGATTAGCTTCCCTGCTTAGGATATGATCCCCAATTCTGGTGGGCTGATTTTTTGGAGAACGGTATTTGTGTGGTATATAAGTAAATGTGGTACATGCCAGTATGTTTGTAGCAGTCTGTGATGATATGTAAATTGTTTATTTACAATTATAGAAGGGTCTAATTTAGGGAAAGGTTTATAGTGAAACTAGGAGAGAAAACGAAGACCATTTTCCTTATTATAATGAGTTTCATATTCAATTTTAGAAGAAAGAGTTCCTAATTCTCTACCATTGTCCGATGACATGACGCTTTTTAAAATAATTTAAAAATACTGTATATATGTTTATATAAAAGAAAGCATAATCTTTAAAAATATTTTTAAAAATGCTTCATGGACATTTTTGTCTTGTGATTTTTCTGTTGTAGAAAAATATGAGAATTGTTTTTAATGTAGTAATGAACTACAGAAAATTTACCTTTTTTTTTTAAACAGACAACTAAGAGGAAAACCCCCAGAAAGCATGTTTAAATATTCATAACAAATTAGACGGTCATTGTTTCTCTGAACAAAAAAGCTTTCTTCTGCAAAGATTCATTATGAATTATATTGTATCATGTTTAATGAGGCATTATAAAAACCTAAATGTTCTTACTGTAAGTAACTTCCCTTTGACCAGTAGAAAATCTATGTCTATCTAGGAATAGCTAGGTTTGGAACCAGAAGGCCTGATCTGCCCATTGCCTTCAAATGACATTGGGTCAGGCCTAAAGGTTTCGCTTGGTAAGGACTTTGTTTTCTGAAGCAAATATACACATAGAACCAAATTTATGTCCCTAAATACACTTACACAGCTAATATGGATTGTAATGGGAAACATGTGTACATTATGGGGTGGGTGCTTTGCATTACCCAAGCACTTGAAAGGAATTAGTCACTTCTTGCAGTGAAATTAAGATCTTGTAGTAAGGACCAAACAACTGAGAATTTAATCCTGCTGAGCATGCTGCCCAGGTGGTGGCTGACATCATCTCTCACTGAAGTCAGGGTTTTAGCCCTATGGTTCACTTCAAATAGAGTTCAGGGAGCTCAGAGCCTCTCAGGATTGGCCCGTGACTGTGGAAATGTTTGTTTGTTGTTGTTGTGTCTTTCATGCTTGCTCATACTGCTATGTCATATTGTCTACATCTGGAAATGAGTCAGCTCTCTGTATCATTATCTCATGAATCTGTATTTTCCCAGCTGCTTGTGTTGCAATCTGAATAGAAAGAAAAGATGAGCATACAGGCCTAGAGACATGCTGTGTTAGGATTTAGCAAGCTGAGAAAAGTTCCTAATGAGCTCATGCTTCTATCACAGGAACCCTGTTAGTTTTTGCACCTTTTGGAGGTTTTGGAGGTCTCTTGCTTCTAATATTGGATGGTTGCCACCTCATAGGGCATGTCCAGACAAGCGTGTACATGCAGTATGTGGCACTGCAGACGCATCTGTGGCACCGCACAGCCCATGTGCTGGATATGCAGGCTTTTCCCACATTGCTAATTTGCAGTGTGTGGGGGCAGGGGGTGTTGACAGCAGGAGATCCCAGTATCATAAAACCCTGTGCCTAAAAAAAAAAAGGGGGACAGTGCACATGGTGGCCACATGCAGTGTCCAAAATTGGAGCCTGGCTGGCCACAGCCACACTCTGGATGCTGGCCAGACTCCCCTCTGTAGGATCACCGTGGCTACAACCCCTGGACACCTCTAGAATCTCAGGAAAGGCTGTGCGGGCCAGCCCAGGTGCACATTCCCACTCATGGGGACATACCCACAAGGACCAGCTTAACTCCCTTGCTTGATATAAAGTATTAGATTTATAAAAGGAATGATGCTCCCCACAGCGATTGTATTTGGATCTGTCTCCCATTTTTCATAGTTTCATAGTTTTGTAGGGGTTTTATAGATCACTGGGTCCAGCCCCCCTGCACTGGGCAGGGAAGACCACTGAAGTCAGATAACCCCAGCAAGGTAGCCATCAAGACACTTTTTGAAGATCACCAGGGTCGGTGACTGAATCATCTCTGGTGGGGAGCCTGTTCCAACCCCTCGGTACATGACTTGTAAAGAAGTTTTTCTTATGTCTAGTCTGAAGTGATCTTCAATCAGTTTGTGCCCATTATTTCTAGTCCTCCTCTGGGGGGCCTTGGTGAATAGTTGCTCCCCCAGGCTCTGATGTACTCCCCTAGTATACTTAATAGCTGCCACCAAGTCCCCTCTGAGTCTTCTCTTCTCCAGGCTGAACTGTCCCAAGTCTTTCAGCCTCTCCTCATATGACCTGGTCTCTAGGCCTCTAATCATGTGTGTGGCTCTCCTTTGGACTCTCTTGAGCTTCTCCACATCCTTCCTGAAGCGCGGTGCTCAGAACTGGACACAGTATTCCAGCTGTGCTCTCACCAATGCCGAGTGGAGAGGAAGAATGACATCTTTAGCTTTGCTCAAGATGCTTCAGTAGATGCATGTCAGTGTTTCATTAGCTCTGCCAGCTATGGCATTGCATTGGCGGCTCGTGTTCATGTTGTTGTCTATCATGACACCCAGGTCTCATTCAGTTGTGGTGCTGGCTAGCATAGCACTGCTGAGCCTGTAAGCGTGTTGTGGATTATTTCTCCCCAGATGGAGCATTTTGCATTTCTCTGTGTTTTGCAAAACACTCATAGTGTAAACATTCATGTTTCTAGATTATAAAAATTATACTCCACCTATATAAACAGTAATCAGTATACATCATAATTCCTTATCAGTTTTGCATAGATAATAATGGTTTGATGATATTTCTTTCCATCAGATTAGTATTCATCATGTTTATTTTCCCCTGGGCTATTCAGAAACCCTGTTTGGAATCTCACAGTTCTTTTAAAACATCTGTTGCTGGCCTGCTTATTTGTGAAAACCCATTTTTGGGCAGATTTCAGTAAGTGGCGCTACTGAATATTGCAAACAACCTCAAATTTAATTATGTGACTTACGTAGCTAGGACAAACCATATTATGTATTCCATAATTCTTTTTTTTCAAAATGAGGACAGAAAGGGAAAGATCAGCAATCTCAGGGCTTTTCGTGTTAATTGCAAAGTAAAAAAAACCCATAAAGGAAGCAAGCTAAAGACCTGGCATATTTACTCAAATCCAAAATGACTTTGAATTTGAGATGACCCCCAATGATTAGATTGGAAAATGTATTAATTTGTTGTGATTTCCCATGTATAGAATCTAATCTTTGTAGTTTTTTCCTTAAATGTATCCTGCCCCCCAACACCACTGTAGTTGGGTAGATGCTGGGGGAGTCAAGTGGCCTCACCCTGCCTAACAGTTGCCCCCTTCTCCTTGCCCCGTTCCTGTATTCCCCTACTGATTGCCCTCCTTGCTGTCTGCTCCCTGGTGTCTGTACCCTCCACCACACTTTGTCCCCTGCCACTTGCTCTCCCTCCCACCTGCCCACCTCCCCACGCCTAAGCTCTCTGACACCTGCACACGCCTACAGGTGCCTGTACCCATTGGCACCTGTCTCCCTCACTATTTTCCTCCCCTTCCTCCTGCTCTCCATACCTGTGTCCCCTGCTGCCTGCTTCCTGTGCCACCTCCTGCCCCCACCACCTCCTACCTTCCTATCACAGCTCCAGCTCTGTCTGGGACCCCACTCCAGCCCAGGGACCATGCAGCATATGCATCCTCTGGCCCTCGCTGAGCCATGCAGCAGTGGTTGCAGAGATGGCAGCCTTGCCCCAGCCCTGACCCCTGGGAAGTGGTGACAGGAAGCAGAGGTGGAGGTACAGGTGGCTGCAGCTCTGGCTTTTACCCCAGACCCAGCGTCAGAGCCTCAGCTACTGCCTTCCCAGTTGTACTGAAATCTAAAATGAGAGGCTTTCCCCTGACATAGAATCGGGTGATTCCATTGGGGTGCTTTTTGATATTCTTTTCGATTGGGAGGGAAGAGAGAGAAGATCAATAACTTTCATATTTTGGATCCTGCTTTTATGCTTAGTTATGTGTTGCTTAAGTTGTGCGACCTCTTACTGAAGCTAGTGGGACTACCGGTACTTACATTTAAGACCGTATTTTAAAGCATTTGGAGGACTGAGACTTTTAGTTTTTATTGGTAGGTTAATCCCAGGGAACATTACATAATGTCAGAGGCGTAACAGGGCAGCTTGGAGCTGTCTACCAGTGGCTCTAGGAGCCAGCCTTGTGGCTAGCCTGCAGCAGCATCAGTTGTTATTTTTTGTCCTGTCCCTGAGCTGGTACCTGGGGCTGCTGCACAAAATTATCAGTTATTGCTCTTTAGAAAAACCACAGATAGATGTCTAACTAGCTCTACAGCATTCCTGTTTGGGAATGTAGAAGTGAAGTGGCCACCAAGGGGAACTTTTTCACTGGGGAAATGAGCACCATGGTGGCTCTGAATGCATCAGCCTGGAGAAGGATATTGGCAAAGAGCACAGGAGAGGAAGCGGCTATTCATTTTCATTAGGTAGGGAATCTTTCATGGAAGGGAAGAGTTAAAAGACAAGTAGGTGGGATTTCTATCCCTGGCTGACGAAGGTAGCTCTCTGGGCAGCCTCCAGGTTGTGGCCTGTCTTGATTTTTGTATTCTGCTTAGTTCCCTGGAGCCAGTTCACTGAAGCCAGTTCACTCACACTTTGTGCAGATGTTTTAGAGGAGGGAGGGGTACATACCCTGATTTTTAATGACCTTTTGCTAATTTAACTCATAACTGTATCAAATTACACAGTGGGGCAACATCCCAGTCCCATTGTATTTACTGGGAGTTTTTCCAGTGCCTTCAGTAGAATCAGGCCTCTTTATAATGCCCTTGGGAGAATTAATCCTCATCTATTGCCATAAATGAAACACACAAAAATATTTTAAATCTTTTGAACTGTATGTGCAAGATGATTATATTGTTAGCAATTATGGTGTTAATCCACTGGATATTACTGTCATGGTTTATGAATATTTTGAGTTCCGTTAAGAAATTCTTTCAAGAAAATGTAAATTTTAAGACCTCAACAATTTATTTGGCTTGAAAATAGATGAAGATTTTAACATATCTAATATATTACATAGTGGGCTGCATTTCTTTTTGGCAGATATCTATACAGTCACATGGTCTATAAGGAAATGTATATTTATTAGACTCTTCTTGTGGTTTGGTTTTTGGCTTGAATATTAGTGATAACTTGTACACTCACCTTGTAAAGTTCATTCTTTCCTAACTACATTATACAGCCATTATAAGTACTCTTGTTAAAATAACACCTCTTTATTATAGCACTTCCTGCTAGCATAGCTACAGTAAAAGCTTGTCAGCCTTTCCATTATAAATATAAATCCCTATTTTCAGGGATTTATAACTTAGCTATAAATATTCACTCTCGGCTAAAAATTGGCAAAGTTTCTCCCGTTAGGAAAGACTTCTTTAAAAAAAGAAATCAGTTATATAAATCAGTAACCTGCAGTTTTGCCAACTATATATGTGTGTGTGTCTATGTATGTATGTATGTATGTATGTATGTATGCATCACAAAATATATATAATATCAGCATACCCAGAAATTCTTTCAGGTTTTTGGAGGTCTTCTTGTTTCATAGAATTTGGAGGTTAGAGATGGAAAAACATGTTGGATCAGCCCATTCCCTTCCTTTCCAATGTGAGATTGTTCAGTTTGCATCAGTTTCATTTTTTTCAAACTAGTGGGCTTCCAACAACCTTTGGGAAACCACTTCACAGCTTCAAAAGTTGTTGGTGCGCACAAGTCATTTCTGCACTCAGCTCAAATTATTCATCTGTCAATTTACTGTTGAGGTTTTAACTTGATAGGTTATTTCTAGTAAATATAGTTTAGCCTTTCCTGAAACTTGAGTGCTAGAAAGTGGTGAGATCCTTTTTCTCACACAAGTGGAAGACAAAACTGGAGCATCTTACTAGTGGTCTGAAAGCTAGGTAAGATTTCAAAACCAGTGGTTAGCAAAAACTCACAGCAAAGCTGCACATTGTATAACATATCCTGACTGTGGCCGTCATCAAGGTATATATATGGGGTGCATCCCATGAAGTAAATCTGACCCCCACTTATTTCAGCCTTTGTTCTCTGGTACACTGTTAGAGAGGAAGAAGCAGTCTATGATGTACCTGAGACCTTTACTCTGATGATGATGATCAGTAGCCAGCCCAGTGTCAAACCAGACTATAATGTACTTCTGCTCCTGTATCCTGCTCAGAGCTGGTTGACTGGATTGTATATTAACTGAAGCTTCCAGATAACCTTCCTTATTAGTCTCAGATAAAGCATAACAAGGACCTGTGTGACTATGACGAAATCTGTGTGTGGCAACTTGGGGAAGTCTTTTGATTACTCAAAAAGGTATGCTGGTGAGAAGCATATGTGTTCCTGACCACTTCTACATTTTGAGACTCTGTAAACTGCGGGAGAAATTATAAAAGTTGAATAAAATCATGATTGTAAACCACACTGAAAGTAGGTGCGCTGAATAACTCAACTGATAGTCACAAACATTGTTGGTTATGGATATGATACAACATAGTATACATTATTTGGCTATTCCAAGCAGATTCTGCAAATACTCCATCATTCTGGGAATCTGTCATCATAGCCCATTAATTCTTCCCACATGTCCTCCTATGATCAATGTAGCTATCGCTGGTTTCCCTAGACTTCCCTCAGTGAAAGCCAGAGAGAGGTCCATTGTGCCCCTGTGACCAAAAAGTCTTACTTGGCTCAATTCTTATTAGTAGTTCTTCTGGGGAATGGTTTGAGGGATCAGTGGGTGCACCTATACAAGATGCTTAACTGCATAGTAGTGTACTTTATTGTGCAGTAAGCATGTGTGTCTATACATGAACATGCTTACTATACAGAAAACCTCACTAATCATGAGTAAATCTGCTATCTGTAAGTTCATTTAGCAAGTTTATTTTCAATTAGTAATGGTGCAGTAGCATTCATGTAGATGCCTGACTGGAAGCAAATCTGCTCCCGGTCAGCTGTTCACTCAGAGGTAGGAGATTGTTACCTGTCTCCAGAAAATACCTGCTACTGGGGTGGGCTCTGCCACTGAAGCCCAGGTGGGACTATGTGCCCCTGCCCTGGCAGCAGGAAGTTCCAAGTCTCCCACTCCAAGATCGTGATCAGGGAGCACAGGCTGAGATATTATCTCCCAGCACCAGTTCCACACCTGTGGGGCCGGCACTGGTATAGAAAGATCTCCCAGCACCAACCCTGCACCTGTGGAGCTGGTGCTAGGAGATAGGGGTCTCCTAGCACCAGCCCCATGGTGCAGAGCTAGCAGTGCTGGCAGGTGCTGGGGAACCTGTTCCCTTCCCAGCTCTGCGTCATGAAGCTAAGCAGGAAACAAGCTCCCCAGCCTCTTCCCACTGACCTCTGCACTCTTAGAGCTGAGTGGGAAACAGGCTCCCCAGCCTTCATCCCCATGTGTCAGATTGGGGCTGGGAGCAGGAAGTTCCTGATCAGGGTCAAGTCTCAACCCCATCCCCAATTGGGTGGTCAAGGCACAGGGCTTGGAAAGAGCTGCAGGGCTGGGGTAGGCCCCAGCCCCCAACTTGATCTGCAAGTGGGGCAGCTAGTAGTGACCTATCTGGTGCCCCACTGGTGGATCAGGGTGGGACCCGCTCCTCTCCTGCAGCTCTACCTAAGTCCTCTGCCCCAATCAGGGCACCAGGGCAGTGCTGGAGCTCCCTGCTGCCAGGGTAGGGGAAACATTGCCCCTGTCCCAGCAGCAGGCAACCTCCCTGGGGCAGGATGTAATATCCTAGACCAGGCCTAGAACTCCCACTGGTGGCAGCAGGGACCCATTGCAGGGCCCCAGGAAGTGAGAGCAGTTTGCTGAGATAAAGGTGCTATGAATCACCAGGTAAGCCAGGCACAAAGAAGATCCAGGTATTCAAAGCCAGAGGCTCACCCCTCTAGTAGCCACACCAGGGCTGGTTTCAAGGACTCCTTAAAAAGAGGAAGGCTGAACAAAGTTCCTTTTGGGAAGTCCTGAGACGGAGCTTCCCCTGAAACAGGTTGATCCATGATGAGCTCACTCTATCACTATAGATAGAAAAAAGATGATGATGATGTAAAAATAAAACAAAACAAAACTAACTAATTTTGGGTATACCAGATGCCCCTAATTCTTCTCATGGTTACATTACGACCTAGAGCACTGAGCTGTAATGATTCTGCAGGGGAAGAAGTGTTCACTATAGCTGGGACACTGGAAATATTCTGGGTTTTAATTGCTCATTTCTCTTCCTCCTTTCTTTCTCTATTTCCCTTTTATTAATAGAAGCCTAAAAAAAAGATAGAGAGAGAGGTAGGGGGAATTCTAAATATAGTTCTGCACTGACTTAACTGATCTTTAAGATCAAACAAGCCAGCACACAGTTTCTCTTACCCAGGAGTTAAGGGGATATTACAATACATGTAATTATCATAAAATACTCCAAACCAGGAGTTATTTATGAGATGATCCTGATTAAACCATATCTCACCTTAATGAAACCAAAGCAAAATATCCCCCAAAGTATTGATTGTAACTCTCTGCTCCACTGACTGAAGTAAAAGACCCAGTTCTGTCAAGCAGCCTTTCCTTTTAGTCATTCCCTTGAGTGATCACTAGAGAGAGAGCTTTCCTGTATTCCCTTTGCTAAAATGCTGTATTATGAAATATTTTGATTATATTTATTTTATGAATATAAAAATATGAAATATGGTCAAATGGAAAAAGTATTTATGTTTATATTGGAAATATCAAGAAGACAAAATGTGGAAGCTATTTTCATAAATGTATAGCTTACCTATTTGAGACGGGAAAATTTAAGGAGTAGGAACACAAGAAAAATATATAGAAGTCTTTATATAACATCAAAGCCATGTTTCTAATACATGTTTGGGAAGTACCCAGAAACATGGAATGTTACATAAATGAGACTCTGTGGGTGCATCTACATGAGATGTTTACTGCACAGTTGACTAATCAGCTTCACAGTAAAAGTTGTCCTTCTACACATGTGCCCTTGTTATGCCAGAGTAGATGCAGTAACTTTGCAGCAGGATGGAACTTATAAATACAAGTATTATCCTGCTCCAGAGTTTTTTACTCTGCAGCGATGCACATGTAATTGCTGCCCTAGCTGCCTGGGGCATAAGGGTGCTTCAGTGTTGGGGCTACCTGCCCACCAGCCCTACACAACAGCACCCTCATGTCCCAGTCAGCCCCTCCACAGCACACTGAGCCAGGGACAGCTCCCTGCCAGCCTGGGCTGCTCCAACCCAGCTCACTGTGTTGCACTTCCAGGCACAAGTCTGGATGTGGCCCCTGTGAACAATAAACTCCAGTTTATTCATGCACACTAATAGCACATGTAGACACACTCTGTATAGAGTCATTTACTTTATGCTTTTTCTTAATGTATTTACTAGGCATTCTTTTTTTGTTTGTTTGTTTCTCATTACAGGCATAATATGCACCTTTAATAAGCCGTTTCTATGACTGTATGGGAATCAGCTATAGAAGTTTGGGGTAGTATTTGGAAGCATGGACAATATTGGGTCATTTCAGCACATTAATGTATTGTTTCCAAAATGTTTAACTGACAATCTCACTGTTATGTTTTTCAGTATTTTAACACGATAAACTTTTTGGTTTTGTTATTGGTTGCTTTCCAGGAAAATCCCTGAACTACAGTTTTAGTACAGCTAATTTCCTAGGTTTATGAGAGTTAAACAACTCCATTTTCATGCCAAAATTCTCATTCTTTCATGTAATTGTACATTGAAACTGAAGGTTGGAAAGGAACACTTTGTGATTTTTGGAGCCAAGAACTTGGAAAGCCATGGAGAAATAGGGCCTCTGTGGATAAAAATAATTGTAAAATAAATACAACATTAATGGTAGGTGTCTGTGGTTAACTAATATTACGTACCTCACAATTTTTCTTTCCATTTCCCATGTAAAGCACAAGGAATCACTCCTATTAAAAAAGACATATTTTCCATCTCATCAAAAGTTGAAGGAAATTGCATTTGCAACTAATGTTCTATCATTTTATATATATATAAAAAATAATTTCATCACAATAATCCCTATGCATTTACAAGAAAGAGAAGAAAGCTTAAATATTCAGCCTAAATTGCCTACAGAGAACTATCCAGATAAGTGGGCTACATTCAAGGTTTCTATGCATAGATTCCCATGAAAGTTGTGTGGATACACAGTACTTCTGAAGACCAGACTATTTAGTTATGCATATACCTAAGTATAAATTCAAGTGGTTTAATTTGAGAACTTATATTAGAAAATGTGGCCATAATTCGTCCTAATTTTATTTATTTTTATTTTTTTGTGGAAGCATATATAAACGCATTTATAGGAACATTGCAGCCCTTTTGTTCAATGTATTTGTCAGGAAATGTGCCATTGATACTCATCCTAACTAAAATCTAAAATATCTTTGAATATGAAACTTAGATAGTCAGTTGCTCTGTGTGGCTTTTTTATTTTTCCAGTCCTCAGGTTGCTGAGGACCATATCATAGGGTAGTCTGATGTCTTGAAGCACATACCAGCACTTCAGTAGGCACAGCTACAGTAAGAAGAGCTGCAGCAGACCATTCCACATCCCTCTTCACACTGTACCATGTTAGTGGTGTGCTGGGCGTACACCAATAGGCCTTTCCCAAAGAATGTGCTCATTGGTGCATGCCCTATACTACATGAAGGTGGCTACATGACATTAGTCTGGGGGGAAGAATGCCCAGAGTAGGCATGATTTTCTTCATGGCAGAAGTCCTAAAACCAAAAAGATATGCTCTGTCACAGAAAGCGAGGAAGGAGGACCTGGGTAAATATAAACCAGTCCTCCTAACTTCTATCCCAGGGGAGATCCTGGAAAAAATCATCAATGAGTCAATAATGCAATAAGCTTGTAAAAGGTAGGATTCTGAAAGACAGCCAACATGGCTTCATCACAGGTAGGTCTTGTCTTATCAATCTTATCTCCTTTTACAATTAGGTAACTTGCCACCTGGATAAGGGAGAAGAGGTTGACATTGTATACTTTGACTTCCAATAGGCCTTTGATCTAGTATCCCACAATGTTCTTATGAGTAAATTGGAGGACTGTGGACTCAACTGTGAGACAGCTAGGTGGATGGGGAGCTGGTTGTGGGGCAGGGCCCAGAGAGTTCTAATGAACAGATCTGTGTTGTCTTGGCGAGAAGTGGCCAGTAGTGTACCTCAGGGGTCAGTGCTTGGCCCAGTGCTTTTCAACATCTTTATCAATGATTCAGATATGGGGGTAAAGAGCTCACTGGACAAGTTCATGGATAACACCAAGTTATGGGGAGGTGTGGTCACGCTTGAAGATGGGCTGGAGATACAGGTGGACCTAGACACGCTAGCAAATTGGGCATATCGGAATCAAATAAAGTTCAACATTGAGAAATGTAAAGTGCTCCATCCGGGGACTAAAACCCACCTACACACTTACAGGTTTGGCAATCACAAACTGACCAGCAGCATGAATGAAAGGGACCTTGGGGTAATAATAGACCACAGTATGAACATGAACCGGCAGTATGACTCTCATCACCCATTTGTCACTTTTGTGGCATTATTTCTTACAGGACTTGAACTATCCTTCCTCATGGTAATTTGTTGAACTAGTATCCTTTTCTTGTAGGCTGTCTGCCAGTCCCCCAAATCTTGATTTTCATTGTAAAAAGCAAAAGTAATTCTGTGTCTTTGGGTGTGAGGAAAAGTTGAAAATGTGGGCTGAGCATAAAGAAATGCAGTGATACCTGCTTGATTTGGCAGAGAGCCTGAAATAATTGTTGGTAAAGATGCCAACTGCTTCTTTCACCTCCATGGGGCATTAAGAGTGCAAACAAGCATTTGCCACACCTCCTCTAGGCTTAGGCAGCTTACTTTAAGGGTCCATGGGGGCGGGAGGGGAGGGCTCCCTGGTTGTGGGGTCTAGATATAGCCTGGTCAGGCAGTAGGAGCAGCACAACCCCAAGGCTGGAGTGAGCAGCTGGGCTTTCCCAGCCCAGGGGCTGTGCTGAAAACATGCACTGGCATTCCCTAAATGGAAGTTATTTTACCTCTTGATCTAAGTCAGTTGTCCTGAAGTGAACTACTTTAAACTGGGCATGCCATTTTTTGGCTGAAATAAACCTTCCAAATGCCTCCACAAGTATGCATTTAGATTGACCTAACCATTTAGATTGATCAAAATGTAATGTCTTTATGTACCCTAAGTCAGATGTCCAAAGTGTCACAAGTATGGGATTTCTTATTAATCATTTTTGAGCATGCAAGAACAACATATGTAGATCTGCCCAGTTTTCTTGGAGCTATTATATTAATGATTTTACCTCTTTTGCCATCAGCTGGCCCCATTATAATTAATGTCTTCAGGAGGGACCATTGTGATGAATGAATCCTGTAACCTCATAATGGATGACATAGGAAGGTTGCTAAAGTAACCACAAGATATAACTTAAGTAGCTCAGAGGTGACTATACTCTACTGCGTGTTCAGGGTCCACAGAGTCAGGTGATATTTACTTACTGGTGGTAGAGGAAATTGAATACCTGAACCTCCATGAGCACTTGTTAGAAGCTCCAGTCCCACAGGAAACCCAGAGAAATGGCCTCCTAAGCCCAGGAAGAAAGTGGGTAAGAGATCCAGTTCAGGTTTCTTTGAACATTCATTTGATCTGATAGAAGTATAAGAAGGATGATGAGTAAGATAACATAAATAGTCTCTCCTTTCTCTGGGCTAGGTACTTAAGTGATATAAACAAACAAGTCAATGATCCTATAATAAGTAGAGTTGTTCAGGAATTTTTTGGCAAGACTTTTTTCTACCTTGTCAGAATGCTATCTCAGATCTGAGATAAATACTCCTTACCCTTCAACAATGATTTGGTTTAAACATATGAAATATGAAATATTCAGTTTCCTAAATCTGAATTCCTGCTCCAAATTGAAGCAAAGAAGTGAATCTCCAAATCCTAAATCACATGTTCCTTGACCACTGAGTCATTGATCTCAGTACTGTGGTTTTCATTTAAAAAAAAATGGAAGGTCTCAGTTTTATTCTAATATTCAAGAAGACTAAATATTGAAACCTGGATTTTTTCATGAAAGTAGAATTTTTATTTAGCCAACACTAAGGTTCAAGTGCAGCTCTTGCTGTCTGAGTATTTTCATGTTTTTGGTTGTATAGAGTGTGTCTGTTTCATATATTTACTTTGTACACTGGATTTGCGAGTTGCAGTATTCCCCCCAACCCCCATTATCATTTGTTATTTATTTATTTATTTATTTAACAAGTTATGACTGTAGAGTTAAAACTAAAAATAAGAGAATATAAGAAAGGATTGAATTGCTTTGGTTTCCTTTGGCATCAGATCATATTTTACCAAGTCTATAACAAAGGTCAGGGAATTCCTTTCTGTCCTGAATAATTGATACAAACACGAAGAGTATGGTGGCAGTATAATCTTTTATTAATAAACCCCTTAGAGGCTTGCCTTGTTAAGGATGTATTCTGTAAGTGGGTAGAAGTCGGAGAGCCTAGGACTGGCTTGTATCAGTTCTGTTCAGGGAGATGTAACATACAACATGTTTGCTATTTTAACATGCCAAATGTAAATGTTCATTACCTATACAATATTACATACTGGAATTTTTTCTGGAGTATTTTTAGGTAAAGCCACAGGAAATAGGAGGGGGCATTTTTGTATTGTGTTAGGAACTCAAAAATATTCTTCTATTGCTTCTCTCTCTATAGTTTGCATTGTGGATTTTTTTCCCTGCATTTAATTCCCTACTATATCTTGTGATCAGACAGTGATATTAGCCTCAGTTATGAAGGAATACAAAAAAAGTGATTTAATGAACTTTAAATCAGTTTCTTCTTTACAATAAAACAGATCATAGTAAAGGATATGTATTTTAATTAATCTCCTAGTACATTTATCATACTCCTTACTGTAAGTTGCACAGGTTTTCAGGTCTGGTTCAATTTGATCTGCTGATAATCTCAAATCTAGCCATGTAGTTTTTTTTTCATCTGAATAATCCAAGAATAGTAAGGATATAGTCTGGAACCTGTTGAACAAAAAGCCTAGCAACCTAAAATTTGATGGGTGAATTGTTCCAAATATCTGTTTTTATTAATTGGCCTAGAACGTACAGTGTTTCTGTTGCATTCAGTACAACTACTGACTGTTTCCTTTTTGGGAAATGAGTAAATCTCTCCCAGAATAAAATAGGAGGTGTCTCTTTGGTTGAACCCACAGTCATCACCTTGCTATATAATATTTAGTTCAGTTCAGAGCAATTTGATTTTTCTTTAAATTTGATCATTTGAAACAGCAGTGTTATAATTTTGCACATATAATATTCTGTGGTTTTAAACTTTGGTTTTTGCTTTCCCATATAAAATTAAAATACATTATTTTCCATTAGATCTGTCCTCATAATAGAAATATCTGAGACTTTAAAAAACAGAGGGGAGCTGGATCCATTGATAATATTGAGTCTTCTCTCTAGGTTCCAGTCTAAATATTACCATCTGTCAATGTCCTTATTTCATTTTCTGAAAAAATGATGGTGGTAAGGGGGAAATGGGAATATGGGAACAGTTATCTCATAGTTATCTACAGTTTCACTCGCTTTTCCACATTTGATCTTTTTTGAATTTTGTCTTGGATGGGGAAATGTGTGTATTAAGATTTATAGTCTTTTTTTTCTGTCAAAACTCCTTCCAAAAACCCAAGGTGCTATTTACAAGCATGAATAACTGAAGTCTGCTTCTCTCCTAGCATTAAAGCAAAGCAAATCTGTGCCAAAGGAGAAAGAAATTTGTTTTTAAAAAGCCTGGAAATATGAGTGAAAAATGTTAAGTGTAGAGAAGATTTATTCTCTTACTTTTTATGCATATCCAGGCATATAGAAACTTTGACAATACAATTTGTAGTCTTGACATCAGCATTGAATGTTCCTGTTGTATCTGACACTATCTGAAACTATATGCAAGAACATGCATTATACACAGTAAATTGACAAATTCATGTAGTAATTGTTACTATCAGTCTCTGAGAAAGTGAGAGAAATTTTGGCTGAGCCACTCTAAGAAATAAAAAGGTAAGTTTCAAATCCTAGAGCTCCACATGTTTTAGCGGCACTACTTGTATACCTACTTGTGTAGGTAAACATTGGTCAGCATTTCCATTATAAACTCTTTTGATATGTATAAAGTTGTTCTGGGTTGAAGTTTGATGTGTACAGTTACAGTCTGTTAGTGAATTTTCCTTACAAAGCCAGCACAACCAAAAGAAAAAATAAAATGCCATTTTAATTTTCTCATTTTATTATTTATTGCAATTCTATGATCCTGTCATTCTAAAACAGCTTTTGCAGTTTTCTTAACTTTTTTAAAAACTTTTTTTATTTTTAAGATAAGGTGCCAAGAAAATACAATATATAATATACAGTGCAATATCAGATATTTCATATATCAATGCTAACTTCCACATCAAAGGCAGATTTGCTAGGAAATACTAGGAAAATACAGAAAAAAAAATCTCACCAGTAAGCCCTATAACTGTCCAAAAAACATGAACTTTAGGGGTAGGAAATAAATACATGATTCAATTCTTTATTGTCAGGCTGTTAAACCATAATCTGAGTTTGTCATTGTTAAAAGGAAAAATAAATCAGATAAAGCAGAAACTTCTCTAACCCTTTGCCCATCCCTCAAACCAAACCCAAACCAAACCTTTTGTGCTGCCCAAATCCATTCTTCTCTCCATTTTCACACATCTTTTATTCTCTGCACTGGGACTTCCATGTAGATGTAGCTGAAAGAACTGAGTGCTTTGCAAGCTAAGGAGGTTTGGATAAAACACGAACACTTGGAAATCTTTTCAGTCTTCAGGGAAAAAAAACCCAAAACAACCAACAACAACAAAAAACCTACCTGAGCCTCCGAAAATACGAGTGTGGAATAGGAAGCTATCAATGTGGCTTTGCAATTGACTCATAAAAAAAATCAAAGAATTAACAAACAAAAAACCAAAAAAAAAGACAAGAAAAAAAGGAAAGAAAAAAAATTAAACTGAAAATCCCCCCAAAATCCTTGGACCAAAGCTGCAAAAGGAGGGGAGATCACCATTCAAGAACAACCAGTCAGTTAAGGATTGTCAATATGAGAGTTCCCATAAAGCAGTGGGAAAATACACATTTTACTGTTGTACTTCTGAAGAAGGGCATTAAATTAATAATGGCTAAAAAAGGATTGAATACTGAATCTCTTCACTTTTAAATGTCATACAGCGATCATTTCAGTATAAGGTCTAAAAGCATAACCCGTATGTTCACTAAAATGATGGAAAATATTGAAATAACCGAATACAGGAAAATTGTGCCAAGTGTGCATGGTTTTAAAAAGATTAACTCTTGCCTTATAAAGAACAACTCTGATTGCCTTTCTGTAATAGACCTACAAAGGCCTTCATTCTGCAACTTTGGTGAGGGATCCATGAAAGGCAGTTCCTGTAAATAAATGCTCATGTATGTGAAGGTCCTGGAGTCTGACCATAATTAATGAATGAAAGGAAAGTTTTAGATGCAGATATTTAGTTTTTTTGTAAATTATTTGATACAATGTCTCATGACATTTTTCAGTCCTATGGTAATGTTTTCAAAATTCCCTAAATAACTTAGAGTCAAAATCCTGTTTTCAAAAAAGAGCATAAGCATTTAAAAAGCTAAGTCTCATTCACTTTCAGTTCAGTTTGGAAAAGAATAAGCACCATATCATGAATTAAAAACCTAAGTGAAGGATCCTAGAACAAAGATGCGTGTTGTGTAAAGTATCTTTTGCAGTACCACATATATCTGAATTACTTCCAGCCTTATTTAATTTGCATAGCAACCTGCAAGGCGTCTGGAGGGTTACCATGTTTCAATGGGAGGAAGGAACCAGGAAAAAAAAGCGAACAGTTGGGGTGAGAGAGATTTAGGTATCCTAGAGCAGGAAAGTAGACCTTAGTTTAAAAGGTGAAATCAGAGTGGAAGAAGCTGAATCAGTTTTGGGCTGCCTTCCCAAAAACCTAATGTCACAGTCTGGTAAAATTCCCTCTCACCATATACAGCTGCAACACAAAATCACATGGAATATTCTTCGGATGGATTTACCATAAAAGTGTTTACTAATTGCTAAAAGATTGGAGAAGAATAATGAAAAAAGATCTTTGGAGCTGGGTATGTTTAGTTAGGCTAAGTAATGGTAAAATGTAAGATTATCTACAACAACTTAGCTATATCCCTAACCATATACAAAGTTTTGAAGGCAGGAAGGTGTATTAATGAATTATTAATGTAATAATTCATTAGAAGCAATGGCAGGAAAGCTATAAACTGAAGGCCTGGGAGACGTTTGTGGCTGTTTTGCATTCGGTTATTGGGTCAGCACAGTTAGGGTGAGGACATGGACCTACAGAAACAAGGTGAGGACGTTCCACCACAGACTGGCTAACTTAATCATCCATGCCATCGCCTTTAAATGTGTGGCAGGGTTCCCACCTCAGCAGATGAACTGCAAACATTTCTGCCAGAGAGTCTCTCTGCTGTCTTTTTCTCTGCCCTTGTTGTCCAGCGCAGTCCCTGGTTTAAAGCCAGTCACATATACCACCATACCTTGATGCTATTCGCTCTTGTAGGAAGTTGCTTTTTTTTATCTTGCTACATCCAGCTCTGCATTCCATTCTCACATGAGTCAACCCACTGAATTCAGTGGAAATGTCTGCATGAGTAAAGTTGCTCATGTGACTCACCATTACTGGGTTGTACCTTAGACTGGTTTTAAGGTTTTCTCCCCCTTTCACCTTGGGGTAGATTCTTGGAAGTGAATAGTGAGTTAATGCTTTACACTACATAGTATTTGCTTCCTCCTCCCCATGCCAAGCACCTTTAAAGAATTGCTTACTAATAGCCTTTAAGAACTGGAGTCTTTTAAGTGAGATTCATTACTGGGCACTGCAGCAAAAGGGCAGTCCCCAGCCAGGCAATTTGTTAATGTCTAGCTTCTCCTCTAAATGCTATTGATTACATTCTTTAAAATATCTGCTACTTTTAACATGAAATGCAATGTATTAACAGTGCAGATGATACTAGACCTTCTGGATGTCAGAGGCACCACTTTGGTGGCAGAGTAAAGAAACAAAAAGAAAACCATGGATGTTGTCTCATTTGGTCATTGATCTACAATTCAAGAATTGCAAAGAGTATCTAGGCACTAGATCCCCAGTGTGAGGTCCCAGATAAACAGAAGCTGACATACACTGGAAAGAAGGCAAACATGACAATTTTCTTTTGTTAAAGCCATATTCTTGCAGGTAATTGTTATATTTGCCTTGAAATAGTCATTATCAAGGGGTATTTCCCCCTGCTATGTTGCAGGGGGGAAATCATCTCTTTGCATCCTTTTCTCTAATGTAACATTGCATTAAATTGATTTACATTCTATTTAGATTTCTAATAGCTGATTATTTGCTTAGTCCTGCTTCTTCTTGGAGCTGGTCACTGAAACCAGAGTCCTACTGGCTTCAGTGAGTGCAGTCATACATTACACATTTCTAATGAAACATCTGGGATTCTAGCCATAAATTTGAATGTGGGTGTAATTATTCTTGAAGGCAATGGAATCCTTACCTAGGTAAAAGATTTCAGGATTTCTCCTTTACAGTTAGTTTGCAAAAAGCTAAAATTTAAAAAATATATAGAATTTTTCATTGTACCTACAAGACAGAGGTAACTATCATTATTGTTCTTCCATAGATTCTTGTATTTTTAAGCAAAAGCAAAAATAATATCTTAACAGTATTTCAGAAATATTATGGATCTGGAGGCTGTAAAACTATTTTAACAAAGATCTTCTTTGTTTATATAATACACTGGCTTGTGTTAAGATTTGGTAACTGGGATATAACCAAAATGATTGTTCAATTATATCTTAAATTAGATCATTCAGTAGTGAGACAAACAAGCTGACTGGCAGCATGGGATTTTGTTGATGAGGAAATAAGTGAATACAAAAAAAGGCTTTAATCTTCTAGCAAGTCTTTTTCCGGAGCCACAATAAAGGATTGATGTTATATTCTAGACTAATCAGTCAGACGGATTTTGTGGACAAATGTTAATGAATAGACAAAAAAAGAACATTTTCAAGTAACAAAAACCCTTTGTGAAATTAACTATATGGAAGAAGGAGCATTCGTTTATTTGTGTAGCATTTTTCACTATGGATACATAGCGGCAGGGTTTTAAATTGTTGGAAAGCTTTTAGGAAGACAATGTTTTTGGAATATTAAAAGTATATTTCTTCCTTTCAAAAAACATCAGTCCAATGTGGGTCTGCTCCAGTGGGTGAAATTCTCCTCTGAGCAGCATTACTATTCCATGTAAACCCTGTATTGACCTTTTCCTGCAGAATTGCATTTCAGCCAATAAACCATTGTGACTTCTCACAGACTAAGGTTCTGGTCATTTAAGTCTTGCCCAGAGCCAGTGGAAGTCTTCATTTCAAGGATTTTGATAGGGTTTGGGTCAGCTTGGTAGAAAATAAGTATGGCAGAATTTGTCCTAATGTAGGGAGACATAACCCATGTCTATTCTACCTTCCAGCCAAGTTTAGGACTATGGCTGAGAAAAAGCCTTGCCCACTTGCTCCTGTCCCTGAGCCCATCAGGCAGAAGGAATGGATGGTGCTCTGTGTCTTGGGGAGGCTGAGAGCAGTACTGAAGTATGTTCTTAGGACTGTGCTCCTAGTTATCATTTGGTGGGATGTCTTGTTTCTCAGCACTGGTCCAGGGCTCAGTGTATGAAGTAGTTCTAGTTATGTATATAAAAAAAATTGTGTTCAAGTTATGTGCTATTAAGGTTGCAAAATCAGGTGTTCATGTGTTAAGAATTGTCAGAAGAAGCATTGTCCATCCCTAGAGCTTTTAGGTTTGTTGAAAATCCAGAACTCAGCTCATACTGGCTTCATCTGTAGTTGTCGAGTGCATAGGAGATCTTCTAAAATCAACCTTTTTTTGGTTTTCTTTGTTTCAGATTGGGCATGTAGAATAACAGGAGCACACAATACATGGTCATATGAAAAAAAAAACATACAAAGTAATTAACTATCATTGGGTAGGGCATGTCCGAGAGCAAAACGAAGGTGTGATTGTAGCACAGTCAGTGATACAGTCCTAGTTTAACCTACTGATAATGCATGTAACAAAATTGGGAAAGATGGGGAAGCGCAGACTCCCACATGCAATAGTAAAAAGAGTACAAGATCCCTAGAGATCCCAAAGACTTAGACTGGTTGCCTCCCCTATGCTGCTACATCTTAAAGTTAGGTCTTATGTCTTCAGGTTAAAGCTAGCATAGCTAGCCCTATAATCATACCTTCTTTTTCCAGTGTAGGTACACATGCACTGACAAAGCCAAAAAACTAAGTTTTGTTCTCTTGGGACACAGTGAGCTCCCTTAAGTGGCCCATTCTTTCCGGCAGTTGCCTGCTTTATTATTCACACACCTTCCAGCAAATACGGCAGAGCTTCAATAGGCTGTATCATCACTCTTTATTGATATTTTTGCTTGTCTGTTTTTTGCTTTTTTACAGAGCATAGTCCACTGAGGTGCAAATTCATGCACATGCAGAATATTAGCACAAAGTCTGAATACTACCAAAGTCTTATTTAAGAATGAGAAAAGCTCAGGACTTCTGGTACTCTGCACAAGGATGTATTTCACCATGCTAAGGCAGTTATAGCTTACTAGCTCTATTATAAACCTTGGATGTTTCTTTGAATTACCTCAGTGGAAACTGTGGGTGCCCATAACATCAAGTGGTTTGGTAAACTATGCCTGAAAATGTATTTGAAGTTAATCCAGGTCTTTGGCTCCACATAAAAAAGCATCTGTGAATGCATCTGTATATCTCCCCACCCCCTACCTAATTTTCCCTGTACTGGGCAGGAACTAAACTGTTTATCTTTTCAACCCCTCCCCCCTTCCCTCCTCCCCGCCTTTTTGGGTTGGGGGGAGAGAGGAGTCATGCCATTAATTTGTAAAGCAAGTTTATGTCCCCAAATACTGTGAAATGACTGAAATAGTAATGCTTCAAAATCAGTGTTTATATTGGAAACATAAGCTTGAACGTAATTATAACATTACTTATGGTACCATTGTAATACCTTTAATCTCTTCCTCTTTGGGATGCTTTGAAATAAAACACATTTTCTCTATTGAATTATTCTTGCAGTTTGTATCTCTATTACCGTAGAAGCAGATAAGTGCTGTTAAAGTATCTTTCTAAAAAATTCAAGGGAGATTTTTATGAAGTGGTTGAGTTATTAAAACCTTAAGCTGAGAATCTACTATACTTGAGTACTGTTAATATAGAAAGTAGATATTTGAAGGCAGTAGAAAGTCTTTCATTGCACGCAAAACTTGGGTGCTGAATCTTTACTTGGAATGTGATAGGTAAATCATGCAGAGATTAGATAAGTATCAGCCCTCACTGGCAAGCAGTGTAGACTTCCAATTAATTTACAAGTGTTGGTCTCAGACCTAAAAGTGTTGATCCTGGTGATAATACACCATGAATTCTGAAATGAAAAAAACATCATCTGATGAGGCAGACTATGTGCTAAGTGGGTTAGAGTTTTATTTACATAATGAAAAGAATGTATTAGTTGTAAGTGTTGTTCCATAGGCTTGTGAAAACTGCTTTTGCTACCCTATATTGTGAAAGAAGGAATTGCTATAATTGGATTAGGTGATTTGAGTATGAGTAGTTGGATTTATAGTGTATATGTTTTATTTTGTATCATAATTTACAGTGGCATCTGTTTTTAATATTGCTGCATTCACCTGGAATATTTCTTTTAAGACATTAAAAACTGCAAGCATTTTAATATTGGGTGCTTATCTTATTTTCTTATTCAACGTTTCAGTCTCATGGTATGTTATTGCAATGACAAATAAGGGACATTCTGAATGAGAAAATAACATAAACATGCATTACTAATTAAAGTAGCTGCTATTTTTACTGTGCAAAAATGCAATCAGGTTATCATAGAGTTATTGAAAAAGTTATTATTCCAGCATATATAATAATATAAATATTAGGGGTGTGCAAAATAGGCTGTATTTGATTCAGATTCAGCCTGAATCAGGGACAGTAATTCAATTAATTGATTCAGATCACTGTCCCCAGTTTGATTCAGCTGAATCCAAATCTGAAGATTTGATGCTAATTTGGAGAATCAATGATTTGGCCATAGACACAGCTTTAAATGTTTTGTCTACATACCTCGAGGTACCAGGCACAGCTCATGAATGGTGGAGCAGATGGACCATCCCACAGGAGTGAGGGCAGGGGAGCACATGCTCAGTGCCAAACTTGGATGTGTACCGGAAGTGGACTACACACTCTCCAGCAGACCTGGAAGTGGGCCGGAAGTGCTTCTGGTCCACTTCGGGGTCTGCTGCCAAGCATGTTGGGGAGCTCTCCCCACTCCTGTCGGATGCTCCATCTGCCCCAGCATCACAGCACTGATGAGCCACCTGATACCTTGATACATGTAGAAAAAAGCATTTAAAGCTGTGTCTATGTCCAAATCTCTGAATCTCTCTGAATCAGTTCAGAGGGTTTTGATTCAATTCAGAGAGATTCAATTCAGATTCGAAGATTTGGTCCCCAAGTCAGTTTGAAACTCCACTGAATTGAATCAGAGACAAAAGCTTCACACAGCCCTAATAAATATAGAAACAATATTAAAAATAAAATTATTTTATTCCCTAATATGACATGATATGTAAGTAACAGTAATGCAGAGTGTGACATAAGGCATTTTATACAGTACTACTAATGGGTCATGAAATAACAGAAAAGATAGAGAATAAATTTGTAAATGAAAAATGTATTTATACACAAAAAATAAAATTGTGTTGGAATTAACATGATTTATTAAATATCTTTATTTACTAAACTGTACTTTACTAAAAATTATTTATCGGAAATGTTCTGACCTACACATAGTTTGTAGTAGTGACTGTGGCCTTGCTCTGCAAATGGAAGGAATCTAAGACAGTCTGTCCCCCTCCCCTCTCCCAAGTTCCAAATTTGTTTATTTTTTTAATCTTTACACAAATATATGAATTATTTTTAGGTTGATTTCCAAGATTAAAGCATTTTGGGATAAATCTCTTGAAATGGGGATAGTGTAGCAGGGAACCTTTTTAGTTATAAGAAACAGCTAAACTCCTATCTGAAAAATAGTGGCCTCCATTTCCCAACAGAAGCACACATCACCACTCAAACCAAAAGCACATGAGTGCTGGAATAATTTTTCTTGACAGTGGTGAAGATTATGAAAGAAACAGCTGAAAAAAGCCAAGGAACTGACAGAAAGTTGCAGGAAGTAACAGACTTGGCCTAGATGAGCATTGGGAGTGTAACCCTGAGAAAAAAAATAGGAAAAGAAATTTGTAATGAGGTTAAAGTCTGAATTAAAGAGGGTATCCCACACTCTGTGGGATAGATAAACCGTAAGGGTTTGGTTTGGGTTTACCTTTGAAAATGTAAAATATGACTTTGACTATGGCCCAACCATTTGGTGAGGGAGTCAAATAATTACTTATTTGGCAACAGGAGCAGACATAACTGGAAAGGTTACAAAATACTTGGGGATGTATAAGTGTAAAATAAATATTTTTCTAAAATATGTGTTCTAGCTGATATGGAATATTCATGTCTTCAGCCATGAGTCTCATATCCAACGTCATTCTGGCTAAAGGAAGTAACTTTCTGCTTAGGTAGCAAAGTAGTTATTTCAATGATTTTCTCCAGTATCTGTAGCTTGGAAAGCTGTCTCCAAAGCACGTTTTTCACTAATGGGAAGACTGCTGTTCTTCATACTGAGTATACCTTATTCTTGGAGTGTTGATTCAAATGGATTCTTAGCCCTTAGCACCTTCATTGATAATTTGACTACCTTGCAAAGCGTTTTGTCAATATATTCTTGAGAGTTGGCTGAGGCTTAGAAACCTCCCCCCTCCCCCAGTTACTTAGAAAATTAACGTGGAAATAAACGTGAAAATCACAATGTGGTATAAATTCATAGAGGATTTTTTTAGGACTGAATTGTACTTCACCAGCAAGTGCCTTTTAATAATTCCATCAGAACTTTTCCTGAGTTGAATATTTGTGTTGGCACTGAGCAACCTTAAAAGGGATATGAGAGGAACACAAAAACTCTCAAGCTTTTATCAGGTAGGTCTACAAATTCATTTTAAAGAACAGTCTTCTTGTGTGTGTTTTTGTTGTTAAAGGTATGAAAGTAAATTCTTGGAACTCCAGTGTCTTCTAAGCTTCTTTCATGTATTTACATACTGAATATTCTAAATACTTTTTGTGGTTTTAAACACATCTATCCAGGCAAAAGGTATTTTGGTATTCAATGGGGACTTAACTTGGCATTATTTGCACTTTATGAAACTTTTTTTGCACGACCATAGTTTCTTGAGTTTGGTTGTGCACTATCATCTGTGGTGCAGGTTATAATTTCCATCACCTACAGATTTAAGTGACTGAACCAAAAGGGCATGCCCATGTGTAAATTCACAAAATCTTAAAAAGTAAGTGTGTAGTATATCAGCTAACAATCAAGTTCAGGGATAATAAAGAAACAATGATTTAACAAAAGTTCAAATATGACACCTGCCTTTATTATCCCACCATGTTTGTAGTTTTACATTCACATTTCCTTACATTAAAGATTTATTTTCCCATTGTTAACAGACCCACAAAAACACTGGGAGAAAATTGACTGACTGTTCCAAAGACAGGGTGAAAATTAGGGCTGTGCAAAGCTTCAGGTGGTTATTTGGTTCGGAGGAGATTCGGCCTGATTAGGTGGATGACTCTCCGAATCTGAAACAAATCAGGGGACCAATTAAAAAGTCCAAATTGATTCAAAGCCCTCCAAATTTTTGGAAAAGATTCAGAGAGCTTTGATTCAGACAGTCCCTGGTGGCTGCAGCAGGGAGCTGCAGCCAGACTTACAGCTGGTAAGTACAGGGGTGCAGGAAGGGGGCTGGGGGAGTGGGGAGGGGACCATGGGGGGACCCCCCCTCTCTCCCAGATCTCCCATGGCTGCCCCACTTGACCCAGCCCCTGGTGCTTTAAAAAAAAGGCCCACTCAGCAGGTGCTGCCAGGTGGGGGCAATAGCCACTACCCTTGACTGCCCCAACTGCATGGGGGGCTGTGCCATGACCCCCCCCAATGTCTCTGTGCTCCCCCAGCCCCTCCATGGGTGCCCCACCTGGGCCAGCTTTGGCCCTTTAAGGAAAAAAAATGAGAAAAGCCCTGGGACTCGCTGCTCCTGCAGCGGCCTTGGGACCTCAGGTAGCTTGTGGCATGGGGCAGTGGGGAGCAGCAGGGATCACTCCCCTGCCATCAGGAGCAGTGAGTCCGGGGGTTTTCTTGTTTGGTTTTTTTCTTAAAGGGCCGAAGGTGCGGCAGGCGGGGCAGTTATGGGGGGGACAGTGGAGCATGGGGGGCTCGTGCAGAGCCCCCCACACAGCATGGGATAGTGTGGGGCAGTAGGGATTGCTGAGCTGGAACTTTTTTTTTCAAAGTACAGGAGTTGGGGCAGGCAGGGCAGCCATTCCCGGGGCTGGGAGATCCAGCTGGGGATGGGCCTGGCCTGCCTGATCCAGAGATTCATAGAATCAAATCACTGTCCCCCAAATCAGCTGATTCTGAATCCAAAGAGAATACTAGCCGCTTTACACAGGCCTGGTGAAAATGATTAATGTGTGAAGGGTGAAATCCACAAAACAGGACTTAAGGTGGGTTGAACAAAATGTTGTCACATGCACAAAGTAAACTGAGAAGGATAAAAAAGGGCTTTTAATCTAATTGTTCTAGTCTAATGATTAGAACTGGTGTTTAAATCTATAATAGATGCACACTTTTCAGTCAGAAGTGCAATGTAGCTTCCCTCAATATAAATTTTTAGGAAAAATAGAGCCAAAAGGTGTTAGAGGTGACTTTATTAGTCATTTAGGCACCAGTGTAGCAAAGCTCTCAGTATGTGATTTATGTTTCCAGCTAATGTAGGGTCCAGCAACTTTAGCTTGTTACTTAAACAGAACTAAGGGGACTTGTACATGTGATGAGGTTTTAATTCCCAAGGCTTTATTTTATGCCCCCCAAAATGAAACGGTGCATTTTTAATTGAAACCCACCATTTCAATTTTTCCATCACATTATGGCAAGGGGCCTGATCCTTTTTAATTTTCCTGTCAGAGCTAGAGCCAGCCCATGGCCAGGGGAGAGCTGCTAGTGGGCGGAGCAGCCCCTGAGCTGTGGGTGGTCTCCCTTCTCTCCATGAATTGCTAGTGGGCTGGATGCTGCCCGAACTTGGTGGCACCCAATCCAACTGTTCCCTGATCCCACCCATTAGCAATTCGCCTGGGCAGCCCAGGGAGGGGTGCTGCCACTACAGAGAGAAGGACTGGGGCCCCCCACAGCTTGGAGGCCACTCAATCCACTAGCTGCTCATGCCCCAGATGTGGGAAAGGTGGGCAGGCTCCAATGAAAAAAAGAAGAGAGGATTGGGCCCCTCGCTGCCTTCAGCATTTGGCTGGTGAAAGAAGTGGTGACAGGCCTGATCTTTGGTTTTTTTTGGGGGGGTTGGGAGGGATCTGCCTGCCTCCCCCATAGCTGAAGGGTGAGGTGTCAGCAGGCCAAGTAGCCCGGTTCTTCCCTCCACAATGGCAGTGCCCCCTGGTGCTGCCCAGGCAGGCCTCTAGTGGAAGGGTGCTGCCCCAGCTCAGAGGTAGCACCTGGCTGGATCCTAAAAGCTCTGGCAGGCTCAGGGAAGAGTTGGATCAGGCTTTTCAGCTAGGGCAGCACCCACCCACTAGCGGCCCACCCAGGCAGCCCCAGGGAGCACCACAGCTGTGGGGGAAGGATTGGGGCCCCCCACAGCTCAGGGACCACTCAGCCCAGTGGCAGTTCAACCCTGGACATGGGCGAGGTGGCAGGCTCCATGAAAACAACAGCATCAGGCACCTTGCCAGTTTTGCCTTCAGCAGGTGCCTGTGGCACCCAACCACCTGCTGAAGGCAGAAGCAATGAGGGGCTCAATCCTTTTTTTCTGCAGAGCCTGCCCACCTCTCTCATGGCCGGGGGGTGAACTGACAGCTGCATTGTTGTACTTTGCAACATTGCAAAGTCAATTACATCCAGATGTAGTTTAGTTTGCAAAGATGTAGAGTCATTTAAAACCTCCAAAACTGGTGCATGTGTAATGCATGACACCATTAAGCCACACAAATTACATTTTTGTCACATGTATATCATGACAACCGTCATATGTACAAGTGCCCTAACAGAGCACTTTGTGCCCAAGAACTTATCTATCATCTCTTCCAACTATACAGTTCAATAAAAAAATATCACTAATAAAGCCCTTGCTGCTTACATATTTTCTAGACCATCATAGCTAAATACTTCTACCCTATTACAACTAACAGAGTAACATCTTTAACTGAAATACAACGGATGTATCCTTTGGGTGCAAAAGACACCATGTTATCTATAGTATTTTAACCTTTGTTCTTTATATTGGGATCCTGCAGTTTTTGTTCACATCCACTTCCAGTGCACAGGGTATAATAACATTTATAGACAAGGACATTTGGGCTGGGTACAAACATTCAAAAGCCAAAGTGAAGTCACTTGCATTCAAGCAGGTTTCTTTAAGCACCCTAGTTTAGGTCAGAAATGAACAAAAGAGAAGTTTAACCTTTGCTGGGTGGGGGGGAGGAGCGGGTATGAGGCTGGCTGTGCTGGCTTAGGACAGCAGATTGAAGGCACTCAAGCATGCCTCCCAGCATGCCCCATAGCCTCCCCATGCTGCTGGAGATTGCTGAGCACTAATGAGTCAGTAACAGGCATCTCCAGCTGAGTCTGCTCCCTGACACTGAGCTGGCTGCTGGTGCTGTAGGCATCTCTCAGTTGGTGTGCAGGAGCCCACCAAGAGACACCTGTGGTGCTGGGAGCAAGTGCAGTGCCAGTGAGCCAGATACAGCTGAGCCCCCTTCCACCCTCCTTGTCAATGCCACCCTCCTTGACGGGCTTCTGCCATTTTCCCAGTTCCACAGCACTGCACCTGCTTACAGCAGCATGGGTATCTTTTGGTGGGCTCCCACACACCTACTAAGAGACACCCATGGTGCCACAAACCAGCACAGTGCCAGGGAGTGGGGCATAGCCAATCCCTCCTTTCCCCCATCAACAGTTGCATCAGTGAAAGGCTTCTGCAGCCCACCCATCTCCCTACAAGGTGGGACTAGCAGGTGACTCACAAAAGCACCTGGGATGCAAGTGGACAGTAACCTACCCTAATTTATGAATGAACCTGGTACAGAAGTTCAATTCATAAGTCTAACCTGGTTAAGTCTGATACCATATTGATCCAGGTGTAACTTAGACTGGGGTCCACCATTTTTAAATCAGTCTACGTGCTCCAGACTTCTGTTTTGTTACAGGTATAGACTGGTGTAACAGGCCAACAGCAGGCTGCACATATCAGGCTGCATCAGATTGTAGGCTTGCCGGGGCTGCAGCCCAGCTGGAAGCAGACAGAGGGTGATTATGACCCTACCTTGACAGAGGGGGTCATCCAATGCAGATAATTGGCTAGCCACAATTTAAAATGCCCCCAGGGAGAGGAGCCAGAAGGGGGCCAAAAGACAGGGATGGAGATGTACCAGGCCAGCAGCAGAACTGACTGAGTGTCAGTCTTGGGGTCTGGGCAGAGACCCAGGTTTGCAACACAGGAAGCAGTTGCACCACAGCAGGACTGGAGTTATAGCAAGATGGACAAGGAAGACTGCAGTATGGAGGGAGCAGAAGTGAACCAAAGGCATCTTCTCGGAGCTACAGCAGTCTCAGGACTGTGAGTGTGTTTTATATGGACTATGTTAAGTCTAGGCTCTTGAGGATAGGTGTATGCAAGAGGCGTTCTACATTGGCAGGTGTGCCCAGGAAATAAAAGACTGTGCTGAATTTGAAGACTGTAAGAGGCTGAACTGAGCTAAGTGGTTTTCCCAACCTGCTACAACCAGTTTTGACCACCTAAACTGGAAAAGTGAATGTCTGTACCTGGCCTTGTTTGCATTACATTTCAAAACCAATTCAACATCAATTTTTATCTCATTTTATCTCTTTATAAGACACAAGTATGTTTGCTATAACAGTAATATTGTGTTCATTATCCTTTTGCAACATAGTTGCTACAATCCATTTCTCCAGCTTTTAATATAAAACAAATTAATGCAAACAAAATTTTGTTCTTACTGTGTTAGATGGCCAAAGCCACCTATCAGTTTGGTATCTGAACCCCCCATAACTACAATATCCTTCACCTATGATTAGTTATTGCTGCTATTGCTGGCAGAAATGCTGTATGCCATGCCTGTTTTAAATCTTGTAGTTCTTCAAATAAACTATCTTATGTCATCCTAGGAGAAATGGTATAAAAGATAAGAGGCAGTTGATAAAAAAAAAAAAAAAGTGTTAAATCGTCATTAAACCATCATGCTACTTGAAATGTTCATTTCTTTGCCCGTCAAGACAAGACTCGCCAGCACAATTAAAAACTATTGAAGTGAACCTGAGAGCTTTGTAAAAACAACATTGTATAATACTGCATGATCATTCTAAATCACCTCTATGCAGTGGGTAAAAGTCCTCTTTTCTTGGAATCCAAGGCAACTTAAAGAGAGTATTGATTTTTCCCTTTACTGAGAAATGAGA
The DNA here is from genome assembly GCF_001723895.1 of Crocodylus porosus. NCBI lineage: Eukaryota > Metazoa > Chordata > Crocodylia > Crocodylidae > Crocodylus > Crocodylus porosus. The sequence goes on from NW_017728906.1 coordinate 24,849,234, forward strand.
CTCACATATTAGGAGTGAAAGCTGCAGACACAACATAATGACCTTTCTCCTTGGCTTCTCTTTTCCAACATAAACAGAATCATTTTCATTGCTTGAGTGGATATTAAACAGTAAATCTTCTAGCCGTGTATTTGCAAATGCCTCTACTTGCTTTATCCAATTAGCATACTTATCAGAAGAGCAAAAAATATGGAGATACAGTTTCTAATTTTTGGAAGGATCTATTCTAATCACTAGGCATTAGGGGTATCTCCCACTGGCTGGTTGTTTCTTCCATCTGTTCTGGTACTGAGGGGGTGCTGCATCTTCCCTGCAGTTTTAATGCAGATACATGAGTTTAGACTCAATTGGTAATTTCATAGAGGGCCTAGGACCTTGTCTGACCTCTGTTTTATTCAGTGCAGGATGTTTTTAGCACAGCCACACGTATAGATATCTATTAAACAATGCCTCAGGTTGCTGGCATGTCAGTATTATATTTACTGCTTTAATTATATAAAACTTAAAACAAACTTATCAATACCTGACACATTACCTTAGGGGGAAATATCCTAACTATGAAACAGCATGGGAGCCGTACTAAAACCACCAAAAACAAAAACGTCAGTTTCCAACAAAGTCATTAAGGTCAAATTTTGTTTTTACACCTGCTGTGTGTTTCAGTCTAATCACTTCTTGTGAACAATAGGTGGAGGCTGGATGTGTTTCCAACTTTTTGGTGTTAGTTCCTTTCCTCTTGGTTTAAACCAGCTGTGATTTCCCCCATATAGTCTTTACAGTTAGACCTGTTCCTCAGTCAGAAGTGCGTGTATGTGTGTTTGTGTCTCACAAATGACATCTTTGACCTGCTTTCTATTGCTGAGGAAAAATAGCATCTCATGATTGAATACTGGAAATACATTGCAATTGAGTTATTCCTTTAATCCAGCCTGGGAGTCAGAACTGTGACATGGTACTAGAGAAACAAAGAATAGAAAATTAGAAATACTGAATTATCCATTGCCCCCATTGCTTTTAAATTGCGTAAGGCAAATCTTTCCTTTTTTTTTTTTTCTTATGGCTTGTTGATATCTGGATGTGGCGGAAATCAAAATTTCTACAAATCTAAAATAAACAGATAAATCCAAAGGTTACCAGATAAGCATGTCCATTTTCTTCAAACAGCCCAATCCTGTTCTCACCCAGTCTCTTCCAGCGCTAGATGGGAGGGACTGTTGTATCACTGAAACAGTCTGCAGTGGAATTTTTTGCAACTTGCTACAGGCTTCTAATGTTTTAATGTAACTGTATTACCCACTGACACTGTAGTTTGTGGCATCTTCTAGATTTAGAAACAACATAAGATGCCTATACTGAGGATGTGGTCAGTAAGTCATTTTAGATCCTCATAACTCTGATCAAGCTTTTTACCCTAGATCCACAGAGTGTTTTAAGCTGTTTATAAAAAGCCTGGATTTGAGTGAACAGGTTACTTATGAATTTTCTCAATAATTTTCTCACATGGAGTTTACCTGGGCTTGCTTGCCTTTCAGGCAGGGGCTAGGTCTAAAATCACTTTATCTGGTTCCTCCTAGAACAGGCATTTCATGTTGTGTTCACAGGCGACATGGGAATTGTGAGTCTTGCAGTAAGGAATGCTAAGAAAGAAGAGTATGCATAAATAAGATGTTTTATTTAGTGCAGAGAGAGACTGGTGAGGGTATAGGAGCAGGAACACGACTAAGTTCCCAGTCTAAAAAATCATGGAAAGAGAAACCTGATGTAGAAATGTTAGAAGCAGCCTGGGAAGAATGGTTGTATGGGGGAGAAACAGGAGGCACAAGACCTCTTTGTTTCTCCAGACAAAGGGCTTGAGAAGAGGTTAGTGGGAAGGATAGGGAAGCTCCGTGAAAGACCTAATTCATGTTCAGGTAGTGAGGAGTTTGGTACAGGTCCCATATGGGTCCAGAAGACTTCTTGGAGAAGTTGTAGGGGTAGAATTATATGTAGGGAGACCCGGAGTAAACACTGAAGGGAGATGTCAGAACAGTGCATGAGCCTTGGGAAAGAATCAGCTGGGAGGTTTAGGGATTGATTATTGATTATATCTTTTGGAAGTCAGGGCATGGGAGCAAGCTTCCTGTTGTCTCCAAAAAAACTACTTGGGCCATAGCTGTTAGACTCTGGAGGAGGTAGCTTTCGTTAGTTAGAAAGCTAAGCCTATCTACCTGTAAGAAAAACTGGCAGTCACCACATTGCCACAAAGAAGAGGTAAACCAGGAAACTATCAGTTCAGCTACATTTTATTATGACCTGTCAGTCATGCTTTCTCTTTGGCTAAGTGCAGATATTGAAAAAGCTCAAGGAGAAATTGATCTAACTTACACAGGTCTGTAAGCAGCCTAGGTTTGATCAGTAGTGAACAGTTTGCATGTTCACCCTTTGCAGGGAGGTGGGGTATTCAGACTACCTATACTGGCTGAGGTCAGCAGGTTGGGGCACTCCTGCATGCCTCCCAGCATGCCCCATGAGCCCAGCTACTAAAGACTGCCAAACATAGTCAAGCACCTGGACCACCCCTGACTGGCAGCATGCCTCCAAGCCCCTGCCATGTCACCATGGACCCTCCACCATGCCCAGCCCTGGGCTTCTAGAAAAGTCCCCGAGCAAGCATCCTCCATTATGAATTGCATGTGCATCTATGTCCTGGCCTGCCCACATTCTGCCATGGCATCCTGCCACCCACATCTACACAGGAGCTGTGGCATGTCCAGCTTGTTTCCCTACATGGCTTTTGCTGGAGTCTACACGACATCAGATATGTCTACCTGGACATGACCCAGTGGCTGATCACCATGGCACACAGCTCCAAGGCCCTGAGCCAGTACCTGGATGTCCTACTCAGGGCTACCCACTGCACCCTACACCTGCCAAGCATCCTGGACTAGGCCACTGACTTTCACAAGGCCCATGAGGACAAGGTCACCAGGAATCTCATGGATGCCAGGGTGCTCTGGCACACCTCCAGACTGTCAAGCACCAGTTCTGGGCCTGTGCTACAAATACCAAATGGTTGGAGTAGACTGTCCTGGGTACCTGGGACAATGAAAAGTAGGTCCGACTTTCTGCATGTACTGAGCTACCTTCATGGACATCATCACCTAGCTGGCCCCCCACATCATGTGCCAGGACATCAGCATGCAGCCATCCCTCACTCCAGAGAAGTGGGTGGCCATTACCATCAAGAAGCTGGTCACCCCAAGCAATCTTTGCTACATCACTAACCAGCTTGGTGTGGGCAAGACCACAGCTGAAGAAAGCCAGCCAGGAGGTGTGCCTGGTCATCTAGGACATCCTGGTCAACCACTTAATTTGCCTCATCAACCTGCAAGAGGTGGTCACCAGCTTCCATGCATGGGCTTTCCCACTTACGTGAGGCCTGTGGATGGCACCCACTTCTGCCCAGCCCAGGCCACCCAGGTCACATTCATCAGTCACAAAGGGTACTTCTCTATCATCCTGAAGGGCATCATTAACCACAAGAGCTGCTTCATCCACATCTTTGCTGACTGGGGAGGCAGTGCCCATGATGTCCACATCTTCCACATCTCTTGCTACCAGGCTGATGGAGAGTGGGCACTATGCTCCTGGGCCCCCCAATTTCATCAATGGTTACTTCAACATTCCATTATCATTGGGTAGCTCCTCCTGCTCATGGAGACCTATGGGGGGCATCTGGACCTCTGGGAGGAGCACTTCTGCTCAGGCACTAGTTGCTGCCACATAATGATGGAATGTGCCTCTAGTCGCCTCAAGGCATGCTGGCAGGCTCTCAGTATTTGCCTCAAGGTGGATGAGGAAAACCTGACCCAACTCTTCCTCCACAATATCTGCAAGATCAGGGAGGAGGGCTTCCATGAAGTCTGGGGAAAGGAGGCACAGTGTGTGGACCAGACATGGCAGACTGGTCCTAGCAGCACAAGGATGAGAGGTAACTCTCATGTGCTGCTGTTGAGGGCATTGACACCACACAGTGACAAACAATCCAGATATGAAAAGCTCTGGCTGACTACATCCTCACCCTTGGGGACCAGGAGCCCTCCCTGGATAAGCCAGAGGGCTTTGAGGGCCTGTGCCCCGGCACTGGGCCCTGGATCTCCTACCTCGGGTTCGGCTGGCCCTGTATACTGGGCAGCTCTGCCCACAATCCAGGCTGGGTGGACACCATTCTCATTTCCCTCTTCCCCCACTCTCCCAACTACTGCCCAGTTGTACACACTGGGATGTGGGAGAATAAGGCATGAGAAAGAGACATAGCTCAGTTTATACGTTTGCAGTTGCCAAACTTATCTCATTTTTAATAAAAATCTGTTGAACACCGCACGTGTCTCATCTTGGTACTTCTTCCCATTGATACAAATTAACAAACCTTTGGAAGGGGCAGGGGAGGTTTCTGAAAGAGGCAAAATAACCTGCAAAGGGTGGTTAGGATAGGGAGGGAGGTTGGGGTCAGGGTCAGGGGAATTCCGCAGTGGCTGAAACAAAACCTTGGAAAGGAGGCACAGGGTAGGGGAACCTTAGACCTGGCACACTAATTCCCAGACTCAGGAGTGAAGACAAGGAACTTCTCCTTGTCCGAGCTGGACAGGTAGGTGATCCTGGACCCACTGTCCATCTGAAAGAGCTATGAGATGGGGTCAGGAGTGGGAGGTGACTGCTGGGCTGGGAAGGGTTAAGATTGTGGGGTGGGAAGCTCTTGGCTCTCCTTCACAGGACCCCCAGCCTGTCAGTCCCTCCTTCTGGGCCCCAGTCTCCCCCTTCGGGGACCCCAGCCCTGTGATCCTCGGCCATGTCTGGGGCTCATGTCACCCAGAAGGACTCAGCTTAGGGGCTTCCTATCCCCCCGAGGCTGTTCCACTCCCTTGTAGTGGGACCTGAGCCAACAGGGGCACCTCAGGGAATGAAAGCTGGCAGGTGGATAAGCTGGGCCTGGTGGTATCTGTTGCCAGATGCAGTCCAAGTGAAAGCCTGGTCTGGTGGGGTGCACCCTCCCCCTAGTCTCTTTCAGGACTCTCCTGGGGGTCCTGCATACATGGGGTGACCACAGAACTGATGAGGAGTGGGTCAGCTCTGGGAGCAAAGTAGTGTCCCTGGTCACCCCCACATGGCAGGGGGCAGTGGGGACTGGATCTGGCCTCCTGGCACCCTCGCTGCTGCTGCTACATCACGCAGGTGCAGCACAGCTTAGCAGGGCAATGTGCAGCTCCACACACTGTCAAGCATCTGGGCCACTTGGGTTGAGTGTTGCCGGACTCTGGGTCACAGCCTTGGTGGCCCCAGTTGCCTGACAGTGTAAGGAGCCACA
>NW_017728906.1:24854727-24911990 GCF_001723895.1 Crocodylus porosus
GGAAGAGGGTGGAGTTTGGCTCAGCCACTGAGGTGCCCCAGCTATGCCCACGCTGAGTAGGTCCAGGTGGGACATGATGGCAACACGAAGGATTATGCAGGGCACAAGAATGTAGAGGTGGATGGTGGACATGAGCAGACACCCTGTGATTCTGGCAGTGCCCTATGCCTCAACCTGGAAATTTTCAGTGTTCTCTACCTGCAACATGGAGTCAACTGGCCATGCCCCACCTGCTCCTGAAGTTTCCAGGGGCATCCTCTTGCTTTGCTCAGTTTGAATGCTCAGTGCCCCCTCCCCTACCAGTATAAAAACTCCTCCTCAGCAGTATAAAAACCTGCCCTGTGCTGTCCTCAGCAGTATAAAAAGCTGCCCTGGCAAGTACCTCAGGGCTACATGCTCTCAGGAGGTTCTGAGGTCTCCTGCCCCTTCTGCTGGCAGAGGAAGACCCTGGTGCAGCTGACCCTCAAATGTGACAGGCTGCAGCCCCTCCATCCCCAGAGTCTCCTCCTAAGGTTCTGGTTGAATTTCATGCCCCACCTTTTTGGGTAGCTATGGGTCAAAAAAGCCTTTGCAACAGCCCAGCTGCCTGAACCATGAAGGTCACAGTGTTGCCTTCATGGAGTCCCAGTCGCTATGTTCTGCCCCCTGTCACCCCAACCCACCAGTGGTGACCCACTCACACCAGCTCCTGCTCAGGTGCGGGTCCATGCTGAAGTTTGGGTGGCAGGAGGCCTGGCCCTTGCCACTGAGATCTTGCATGAGGGAGCTAGAGTTGGGGTCCAAGGGGCTGTGCCTGAGTACAGGGTAATGGGGATTCCTGGATGGATGTGCAGGAGCCAGGGTTGCGGTCATGGGCTATGCCCAAACAGTGGGATTTTCCTGGGCTGTGTCAGGTCTGTGTGTACATTGTGGGGTGATTTGTGACTTATGTGCCCAGGGGATGCAGATGCTTCCCTTCATGCAGGGGATACAGATGCTTCACTTCCCCCTGATGCCTGCCTGTGGATGACAGGTAGCTGGAGGCAGAAGGAAGAACTGGAGAAGAGTCTGTGCAGGCTCAACTCTGGGAGAGCTCAGGGGCAGGGCCCACTGGGAGCTCAGCTGGAGTAGCCAAGTGCTAGCACACCTCCCTGTGAAGGGGTTGGGTGGTGGGGAGGCTGTAAAAGTCTGGAATGGCAGAGAACAGCTTTCTAATTCGAATCCTTAGGGGTACCGAAGTTTGATTCATTTTTCTAACCTAAATCAGTCTTGGACCTGGTTCTACCATTTGTAGACTGAGCTACGTGCACCAAACTTCTGTATGGTTACAGGTTTCATGGATTTCCAGTCACTTAGAGCAGTCTAAGTGTAATGTCTGTACCAGGCCTTTATTTCATAGCTCCCTTCATCCTGTCTTAATCAGTCTCTTGTTCTTAGAATCATAGCTGGATTTATCTTTTATATGCTTTTCTTTTCTTTACATAATCAGTTGTCCATCAGCATTGTTAGCATATGAAGGTGTTCATCAGTAAGTAACACATGAAAGGAGTACAACATATTATTAAAAAAAAATGCAAAGAGCTTACTGGAATATAAGCAGGATAGTATTCTGTTATTTAATCCTAATAAGTGAAACACTGTTTGTTTTCTGTTACTAGTTGCCTTGGAGGTTCATACTTGCTTTGGCATTAAGGGCATAAGACTGATACCAATGATTGATTTGCTGTGGTTGAAGCTGGCAGCGATTATGCTTAAGATAATACAGTAAATATGTTCCATTTTTTAAAGTAAATATAGAATTTTAATTTTGCATTGCATTATGTGGCTGTACCTCACATACAGAAGAAAGCTATTTTGTCTTACAATGGTTTAAAAATAGGCACTTCCCAAGCCTCCATATGTCCTTTTCCCATTGAGCTGCTATGCGTTGAATGCCTAGCAGATGGAGAACAAGAGGGAGTTGCAAGGATAGCAATGGGAAGTGGATAAGGGGAAAAGAATATATGACCATGTCATTAAAGATATGAGAGTTGACAGCCCAGAGGTTGCAAGTTTGTGGCCATAGTAGAAGTGTTCATGGCTTGTCCTGTCAGATTCCAATGAATCTACAAATTCTGCTAAATATCTTGTCACAAGGACACAAAAAAGGAAAGGATTAAAGACACCATCCTAATTTTTGTGCTCAAGCAGGCCAAGTGAGGGTTGTACCAGTAGACATATTTTTATATTTCCCTGCTCTGTGTTTTTTGGAATGTTATTTTAAGTGCAGTTTTTAATTTCATACCTGATATTGCTAAGACTGAAAAATAAAAACAAAAACCCACATCCTTATGTGAAACCAAATTCACCCATCTATGTGTCATCATCATGGTCAGGATGCACACAACAGACCTCTGCTACCTGAGATAATAGGGTAACTGGTAGTTGGTTATTTTTCTCTGTGTTATCTCTCTTCAGAAGGAGATGAAGTCATGAATCTTGCCAATTAATTTACCAGTTATTTTGGAGGCACCAAAAGGAGAGTTGAGACCCAGGAATTATGAGTTGAGTTCCACTTTCTATAGAAAAGTGTATTCTTTTAGTCACAGACCTTTACTGCTCATCTCTCCCAGCATCCCCTTTCCTATTCTGCTGCTGGCTTCCTCACCCTTTAGCTCCTGCCTATGTTTTTTCTGTTGCTTTTTTTTTTGGTCTCTGCTTAATATTGGTCCTTGTTCTTTTTCAACTCCTTTTAATTTCCTTCAGGTATTGTTCCTGATTCAATTCCTTTGCTTTCCTCCTGGGTTCCTGTCCCTAGATCCTGCCACTCCTTTTCCTCTAGTCTGTCTTTGTAGCCTCTGTGAGAGGCAGGAACATGCTCAGTACAAACAGAATATTTAAAGAATTTATCTGTCTACCTTTGAAAAGTCTGTATATGTGAGGGAGAGAAGGAGCTGGCAGGCTCCGGGGCTCCATGCCCAAATGAAAGCTCACTAGGCACACGCACACAAGCCCAAGATGCGGGGCAGGAACTCACCTTTTCCAGGTGTGTGGGAAAGGGAGGGGCCGGTACTCCCGGGACCGACATAAAAGAGAGGCAGGGGCCGGCAAGACGGATGGAGGCGGAACCAGAAGAAGGCGGTGGTGGAGTGGAGGCTGGCTGGAGCACGTTGCGGTGGCTGTGAGCAGCTCTCAGACGCGGTAGGAGCCTTTGGGGAAGGGATAAGCCCCAGCAGGGCTTTTAAGCCCATGCGGCTGGCCCAGTGGGGCCTTGGACTGTTGTTTTGACTGGCCAGGAGCGGCTGGGATGTGGCAGGAGCTGAGTACCTTATAAACTCTAATATAAGGGCACTCCTTGACGGTGGGCACCGTAGCTCCGATAATAGGGGTGGAGTGGCCACATGGAGCCTTAATTAGAACTGAGGAGTCAGACAAATCCTCCTGAGAAGCTCGGGGTACAAGTCGGGAACCATCCAGAAGACCCCAAGGGTGGAGATCAGGTCCTGGTGGGGAGGCAGTTGAAGACTAAACAATTACAACAATTGCACGACCTAGTGAAGGAGTTTAAGGATGTCTTCGCTGACAGGCTGGGGAAAGCAGCCGGGGTGGAACACAAAATTATAACCAAAGAGGGTCAGGTGGCACGCGAGAAGTGGTGCAGAATCCCGTACCATAGGTACCAGCCTATCAAAGAAGAGTTAGGGAAAATTCTGGAGAAGGGATTATCACACCATCTTGTAGCCCATGGCGCAGCCCATTAGTGGCCGCGACAAAACCAGATGGGAGCCTGAGGCTGTGCGTGGACTTTTGGAAATTAAATGCCCTGACGCAATTCGACGCATATCCTATGCCCCAAGTGAGTGAACTAGTGGAACACATAGGACAGGCGAAGTTCATATCTATGCTCGATTTGTCGAAGGGTTATTGGCAAGTCCCGTTGAGAATGGAGGACCAGCCAAAAACAGCCTTCGGTACACCTTGGGACCTTTCCGAATTTAAAAGAATGCCTTTCGAACTTAATGGGGCAGCAGCCACTTTTCAAAGGCTGATTGACTGGATCCTCGCACCCCATCAAGGGTATGCCTCAGCTTATATAGATGGCATTGTGATCTACACAGAAACGTGGGAACAGCACCTCAGAGCGTTAAGGGCCGTACTGCTCGAATCGAGGCAGGTGGGCTTGACAGCAAACCTAAAGAAATGTGTCCTGGGCAAGAGGGAGACCAAGTACTTCGGCTTCTTGGTGGGACAGGGACACGTAAGACCCCTTGCGGACAAAGTAAAGGCTATTAAGGACTATGCAGTGCCAGTAACTAAGAAAAAAATGTGGACATTTCTGGGGCTTGCCAGTTATTACAGGAGATTCATACCCAGGTTCGCGGAGATAGCCAACCCGCTGGTTGAGACAACGAAGGGCCGGAGGATGTACAGCATAGAGTGGAACGCGAAACAGCAGAAGGCCTTCGAAGAACTCAAACAGGCTCTTTGCCAAGCAGTAATCCTCCATACTCCCAACTTTGCTCTGCCTTTCACTCTACAGACAGACGCCTCAGCTTTCGCGCTCAGAGCAGTACTATCCCAGGAGATAGACAGAGTGGAGCGACCGATAGCTTACGCCAGCAAGAAGCTAAACGAACATGAAATAAGGTACTCCACAATAGAGTGGGAGTGTTTAGCGATCCGGTGGGGGGTAGACTAGGTACTATCTCTTAGGGTGGGAATTTAAGCTAATAACCAACCATGCCCCTCTAAGATGGTTAAATACGGCCAAGACTGATAATGCCCGTATTATGAGGTGGGCCTTGTCTCTCCAACTCTTCCAATTCCATGTGGCATACAGACCGGGGAAGTCGAACACCGTGGCAGACTTCCTGTCGAGGTGTAGTGAGGAGAACCCCAGCTCGAAGCAGAAGAACAGGACAATGGAGACGGAGAAGGAGCAGAGCAGGAGGGATTAAGGCAAGAAGGAGAAATGCCTAGCAGCATCTTGAGGGGCGGGATATGTGAGGGAGAGAAGGAGCCGGCAGGGTCCGGGGCTCCACGCCCAAGCGGAAGCTCGCTAGACACACGCACACAGGCCCAAGATGTGGGGCAGGAACTCACCTTTTCCAGGTGTGTGGGAAAGGGAGGGGCCGGTACTCCCGGGACTGACATAAAAGAGACGCAGGAGCTGGCAAGACGAACGGAGGCGGAACTGGAAGAAGGCAGAGGTGGATTGGAAGCCGGCCAGAGCGTGTTGCGGCGGCTGTGAGCAGCTCTCAGACACGGTAGGAGCCTTTGGGGAAGGGGTAAGCCCCAGCGGGGCTTTTAAGCCCAGGCGGCTGGCCCAGTGGGGCCTCGGACTGTTGTTTTAACTGGCCGGAAGTGACTGGGACGTGGCAGGAGCCGAGTACCTTATAAACTCTAATATAAGGGCACTCCTTCACTGTGGGCACCGTAGCTCCGATAATAGGGGCGGAGCGGCCACATGGAGCCTTAATTAGAACTGAGGAGTTGGACAAATCCTCCCGAAGAGCTCGGCAAGAGCTGGAGAGGGGATTTAGATCCCACGGCGTACGGGGAATATCAGCAGTCATCTGCAGAAGACTGAGGCAGTCGCCCGATCCAGGGAACCCCTGGCCTTAGCATTTTGTGTTGACCCTTACATTTTCTTTTATGAACTATCTGGGTGATCCACGGACACGTGGCTGGGCCAGATTGGCGGCCACCACCCGGTGGAACGGGCGACGGTGTAGGGATGGCGGAGCCCTCATCAACGTGGGACCCATGGGATGCTGAGGAGTCTCATATTTGGACGACACACGCCGGACCATCCGAACCAACTCAATTAACATCAAAGTCGTGCCAGGTGAGGCAAGCGCGTGTAAAACGCCCAACCCCAGGTGAGCCAATACTTGGCGACCGGTAAGCGGCCCCGACGCGGGGAGGCGGTCGAGGCCATATCCCGACAGTATTGAACAGATGTAAACTGGTATTTTTCAGAGACATGCAGCTTGCCCAAATGTGAGCAGACTTTCATGGAAATAGAAAAGCTAGATATCAAGTCATTGATCATAAGCATACAGGCATCATGACTTAGCTAAATAATAATTGTGAAAATGGCTTAACTGGGGCAAAATAAAGATATTGTCAAAGGCACAAGAAACTGAAAATATGGTCTTAATGGAATTATCAAGCAAATTTAAGTATAAGCAATACTGCCCATGTCACCTCTAATTCACAAGGACATGTGTGTGTGCTCACACACACAAAATTTACCCTGAATATATCTAAAATGTGCCGTTTCCTGTACCTCTCCAAAATCCAGCATCAACACTTTATTTGCTCAGGTGAAGCTTTTCTCCAGACTTTTGTTATCCTGAGAAGGAGGCCTCCTCAGGCATCTTCAGGTTCACCAATGACTTCCCTATCTACTGGAAGACTGTTGTCCTCATATTGTGGGACTGCCAATGATGACCGTTATTATGTATCTTGACTATTGCAAATTCCTCCTGTGCCTCTTCACAAATTGCATCTTCCCTATTTAAAGAGGTTTGAAACATGGCTCTTCTTGGCTCCTTGATTTATCCAGGTCACCTCACTTTTTGCCTTGCTTCTCTAGCTTCTTTATCCTGTCACAACAGACATAAACTGTGTATAGTTTTTAAAAGTATTCATGGTCACTATGTACCCCACTTATCATCTTTAAAACTGTGCAATCCTAAACGCTCACCTTTGCTCTGCCTGTAATGCACACATATATTTGCTAACTTATATGACAAATTCCCAGGCAGGTACTATCATATATTTTATCTTTCTAACTCTCTTGGATTGAAGAAACTCTCTGTAAAAAGCCATGAGGGCAATATATCATCCTCTATTAAATCTCTCATAAAAATCCACCTATGCTATGATGGCAACAAAGCACATGAATGTGTTAGGCAGCTGGTGAGTTGCATCTATAGTGTTTTCCATTTATTCTGTGGTTCATAACTGTCTGATTATTCTCCTATGCCTCATCACGGTTATATCTACCTATTGCTTTTCATCTTAAATTTTGCTTATAAATTTTTGGGGGTTCACACTATCTTTTTGTTTTATGATTGTACCTAACACAGGAGGGGTCTGACTTTGAGATATTGTGGTAATGCTAATAATAATAGAAATAATTATATTGATTATTATGAAAAATATGTATAAGAATTCAGCTAAGATCAAAATGCAATAAAACACTTTATTTACAAAAATATGTACATTTTTAAAAGTTCGAACATTAAAGTATCAGGAGATGAACAGTTCATAGAATCATAGGAAAGCAGGGCTGGAAGGGACCTTATAAAGCCCAACTATAGAAAGCAGGATCATCCCAGACTAAATCATTCCAGTCAAGTGTCTATCTACCCTCTTCTTTAAACTTTCCAGGGATGGAAATTCCACAGCCTTTCTAGCTAGCTAGCTTGTTTTAATGCTTAACCAATGCTTAGTGAGAAGGTTCTTCCTAATCTCCAAACTAAATGTCCTCTTCTGCAGTTTTAGGTGATTGCTCCTGGTCCTGTCCCTTGCAGACACAAAGAATACTCCATCCTTTATATAATTACCCCTTTAGGTATTATGAAGACTGTTATCAAATTCCCCTCAGTATTCTTTTTCCTCCCAACTAAATAAACATAATTTGGCATACACCAAACTACCCTGAACTTTTGTTGGGAAGGGCAGTGTATGAATGAATGAATAAATGAATGAATGGTTGTTTTAGATTTCCCTCGTAAGTCACATTTTTGTTGCTCTCCACTGGACTAATCCATTCACATCTTTCTTGAATGTGGGGTCCTAAACTTGGTGTAGTATTCCAGATGAGGTTTCACCAGTGCCAAATAGAATGTAAGACTTACTTCCTTTGATTTGCAAGTGATACTGCTTGTGCCCAGGGAAGATCAACTGGGCACTTGGAGCTCCTATGCCTGAGATGGATCTCCCTCCTACTTGTCTGCCATGACTTGATGGTTTTAAGAAAAGAATGGCAGGTTCCTCTGGAGATAGACTGTCCTTCCACCCTCAGGCTGGCTGGGTGCAATAGAGAGTGGCCTGGGGCTCCACCTCCCCTACACCCCATCTATTTGCCAACTGAGATAAAGCCATGGCACCAATCAAAGATTGGCTGCCTCATGGTTTTAACTTAATCAATTGCACCACTTCAGGGCTTGAATGAACTCTCTCCCCTGTCTGGGTCAACATCCAGTGTAACCAGCAGAAGCTGCCCTGCATTGGCCATCCCCTTTAAAGGGGAAAGTCTGTTACTACCAGCTCTCCCTGTCAGGTTTTCTTGTGTTGTGCTGGGTTACTCCCTCCACTTCTTACAACTAGACTATTGAGCATGATGATCCAACCAGTTATGTATCTGCCTCATGATACTTTTATCTAATCTATATTTTCTTATCTTATTTATGAGAATGTCATGGGAAACAGTGTCACAAGTGTTGCTGAAATCAGCTTATGTCACATCAACTGCTGCCCCCTGATCCTGTCACTTTATCATAGAAGGAAACCAAGTTGGTTAGGCATGACTTACTCTTGCTGAACCCACAGTGGCTGTTCCTTATGTTGTTCTCCAGGTACGTCAAAAGAAATCCCATAATGCCCCATGACTTTTTCAGCTTTGGACCCAGTGGATGCATCTATATGAGATGCTACCAAGTAGTAGCTTGCTGCTACTGCATAATAGCATCTGAAAAAATCATGCGGGGATGATACTGGGCAGTAATGCTAGTTACTGTGCAGTCATAAGCAAGTACTAAATGACTGTGCAGTAACAACAGCACAGTTCACCGCTTCTATAGATTTCATAGACATTAGGGCTGGAAGGGACCTCGGGAGATCATTAAGTCCAGCCCCCTGCCCCAGGGGCAGGAAGTCAGCAGGGATTGTAGGATCCCAGCAAGATAAACATCCAGGTGTTTCATGAAGGCATTCAAAGTAGGTGCTTGAACCACCTCCAGTGGCAGTCTATTCTAAACTTCAGGGGCTCAGACAATAAAGAAGCTCTTCCTTATGTCTAGCTTGAAACGGTCATAGCGGAGTTTGTGACGGTTCAACCTTGTCATCCCTTGGGGCTCTCTGGTGAAAAGATGTTCCCCCAGATCCTGGTAAGCACCCCGATAAACTTATAAGTGACCACCAGATCACCCCTGAACCTGAGCTTTTCCAGGCTGAAGAGTCCCATAGCTCTCAGCCTCTCATCATAAGGTCTGTTTTCCTGACCTCTGATCATGTGCGTAGCTCTTCTCTGGACTATCTCAAGCTTCTCCGCATCCTTTTTGAATTGTGGAGCCCAAAACTGGATGCAGTACATCAGCTGCGGCCTCCCCAAGGCCAAGTACAAGGGTCTCCCCTTGAATGATGTCCTGGGATTTGCTTGAGAAGCATCTATGGATGCAAGCCAATGTTTTGTTTGCTTTACTAGCAGAAGTATCACACTGAAGGCTCATGTTCATATTGTGGTCAATCATGACCCCCAAGTCCCTTTCATCCATAGTGCTAGCCAGCGTAGCACTGCCAAGCCTATAAGCATGGTGCAGGTTTTTCTTCCCAAGATAGAAAACCTTGCATTTTTCACTGTTAAACACCATCAGATTCTTGTCCACCCATTTCCTGAGCCTGTCAAGGTCAGCCTGGATCACCCGCCAGTCCTCAAGTGTGGACGGTTTACCCCAGTGTTTGGTGTCATCAGCAAACTTGGCCAGTCCACTTCTGATACCAATATCCTACATCATTAATGAAGATGTTGAATAGTATAGGCCCAAGGACAGAGCTTTCAGGGGCCTCACTGGTCACAGCGCACCACGACGATTGACTTCCGTCAACCACCACACTCTGGGTCCTACCACAGAGCCAGTTCCCCAGCCAGTGGATCATGGTGAGGCCGAGGATGCAGTTGGCCAGTTTTACTAAGAGGTAATCATGGGATACCAGGTGAAAGGCTTTTTTAAAGTCCAGATATACAATATCAATCTCTTTTCCCTTATCCAGGTGATAGGTCACCTGGTCATAGAAGGATATAAGTTTGGTCAAGCAAGACCTACCCACAACAAATCCACACTGGCTATCCCTTAGGATGTTGCCACTGGCTGATCTGTTAAGAATGGCCTCTTTGATAATCTTTTCTAAGACCTTCCCTGGGATAGAGGTCAGGCTGATGGGCCTGTAGTTTGCCAGATCCACTTTCCTCCCTTTCTTGAAGATAGGCACCACATTGGCCTTCTTCCAATTGTCAGGCACTTCACCAGAGCTCCAGGAGTTCTTGAAGATCCATGCCAGGAGCTGAGCTGTGATGCTAGCCAGCTCCTTGAGTACCCTGGGGTGTAAACTGTCAGGGCTGGCTGACTCAAAGGTATCCAGCCTCTCAAAGTGTTCCTTCATGAGCTCAGCATTGATGGAGGGTAAGGAATCACCCTCACTTGGTCCTCCTGGTCCCATAATGGGCAGGGGTGTCCCATGGGACTGGTGAAAGACAGACACAAAGTACCTATTTAGCAAGTTGGTTTTTTTCTGGGTGTGGATTGTAATAGACGTGGCCATTAACTCCTAATACCATACCATCCTTCATTCCTCATTGCAATCCCACATACTTTACAGCTCCACCAAATCATCTTTGATTCCATTCTCAGACAGCCACAGTGGCATTCAGGACAACAAGTAAGTCCCAAACATTCTCAACTCACTGAATTCAAAGACTGCACCTACCCTATTTATAGTCTTATTTATAGTTATGAGTTATGACAGAATATTTAACCTGCTGAAATATTCTATTTTTTCTATTGACAAATAAACACTGGGTGCATCTGCACATGCAAATGCTGCAGGGTGGGTTTACTCTAGAGCAATTTACTTTAGAGTGAACCCACCCTGGGCAGGATGCTACACGTGCCAGGACTCCTGGCAGCAGTCTGGTCCCACCTCCTCCAGCCTCCTGCAACAGCCAGGGGGAGCTTTGGGGTAGAGAGCATGGGGCCAGGAGACAGCTGTCTCCTGGCAGGGTCTGGGAGATTGTTTCCTGTCTCCAGGAGTTGTCTGATGCTCGGGCGGAATCCAGTGGTGGAGCCCATGCAGAGACAATATCCCTCTGATCTGGCTCCCCAGTCAAAGGCAGGGGGCTTGGAAAGAGCTGTGGAGGAGGAGCAGGTCCTAGCCCCCAGCCCCAATCTGCCAGTGGGGAAGCTGGCAGGAAGTCCCCAGATAGGAAGGGAATCCCTGCCCAGCTGGGGGCTCCCTGCTAGCTGCCCCACCAGTGGATCGAGGCAAGGGGCTGGGACCTGCCTTTCCCCTGCAGCACTTTGCAAGCCCCATGTCTTGATTGCCTGATCAAGACATGGGACTGGGAAAAATCTGTGGGACTGGGATCTGGCCCTGACCAGAACAGTTCCTAGCCAGCCCCAGGCTGCACAGGAAAGTCTGCACATGCAGCCAAAATGGGACAGTCCCCAGCCACCTCCAGTCTGCATATAAAGACTTCCCCACACAGACCAGAGCTGGCCAGGAAATACCCTGATCAGGGGCAGGTCCTAGACAACTTCAGGCTGGGTGGGAAACTTTCCCTGTGCAGGGAGCTCCCAGGCCTCACTCCGTAATCATGGAGTGGGGTCTGGGAACAATCACCCCAGCTCCTGTTCTGCAATCACAGAGCTGGAGCTGGGAGCTCCCTGCTGCTGGACAAGGGGACATTGTCCCCAGCTGGACTCCAGTGGTGCAGCCCGCCCTGGCAGCAGGCAGCTCCTGGGAGCAGGGAGCTGTCTCCTGCTTCCTGCTACTCGGCTGGCTATCTCCTGGTCGGCTGTCTGTACGTGTTTCATTGTGCAGTATTTGGCCATTAATTTGCTACTTGTGTTTGCAGATAGCAAAATTAACTGCTGAGTA
Organism: Crocodylus porosus; assembly: GCF_001723895.1. Lineage (NCBI taxonomy): Eukaryota > Metazoa > Chordata > Crocodylia > Crocodylidae > Crocodylus > Crocodylus porosus. The sequence continues at coordinate 24,866,575 of NW_017728906.1, forward strand.
GGGAAATTACTGTGCAGTAAGTATCAACACGTGTAGATGGTGATGTAAATAGCTCTACTGCACAGTAAAGCATCTCGTGTAGACACGCCCACAGATTACTAAAATTTTGTTTCTTTTTAGTGAAATATGTATTTGCAGAAAACTGGCTTTTCAACATGAGTTACATTTTACATGGAAAATGCTCAGTTTTGTTCAAATATTCCTTTTTCAGGGAGAGGTCTGAAAGACAAGAGGTATAATTTTAATTTTTAAAAAATGGCCACTGAAAAATGTTCGTGTATTGTTTTCCATTTTTCACTGGAAAAGGGGTTGGGAGGACAAGATAATTGTTAAAAATTAAACAAAACTCTTACTAAATAATTGGCAGTTTTTGTCTAGCTGTACTGATTTCATCTGTCATTGAAGCTATTTTATGTTACACTATGCTGTAGTCCCTGAAGGGCTAATTATGTACTTGTAAAGTTGGATAAACCAATGCTGCATATAGTATCTTAGCTGATATTGAGGTATCGTGCTATTCTTACTTTAAAACATATGCACATGCAAAATCAATCATAGTATTGTATGATTTATTTTCATTTTATGAATTGCAATAAAAATAGATATGCTGCCAATCAGAATTATAAAAAATTTGTTGCATTCTGTGTTCTAGACCATAACAGGTTGACTAGGTTATATCATTATAAATGCATGTAATTTATCATTTGTAACGCATAAAGTAATGGGTAGAATGAGTTGTGGTTTTATTTTCTTGTTAAATTATGATGAATATATAGAGAGAGATATGTAACACAAACCAAATTTTGAACCAAAATTCTAACTTTCCATTGTTTCTAGGCACTGAGACTAAGCTGTACTCTAATAAGCATCAAGGGACTTTGTACTTGAAGGCAGGTCTCAACATGAGAGCTTTGACAAATAGATATAGGATCCCAAGTATGTTGCAACAAGTGAATTGTGAAAATAATAAGGAATTTATACTCAAAAACATGACATAAATGTGCCTGTGTAATATTTTTCAATTTTAATACCTTTTTTATTTGTGGTGAAACCTACAATATAGATACTCCAAGACAGTAATATAGGAACATGAAGAGAATTTTAAAATAGGTGACTTATACCTTATGTTTTCCATTACTTAGAACACAGAATAAAGAAGAAAAAGAGCATAAGAAATGTACCTAACAAAAGCTTAAAGATTTTCAAAAGTCTAAAAATGTCTCTCCATGCTTTTTCCATTGTACGTTGGCTTCTCTCTGCATTTTACTGTGCTGTGGCTCACACAGCCAGTAGCGAGACTTTGATCCCTGAGCTTGCATTCCGAGAACAAACCCTGGCTAGCATAGGCAGTGAACCAGTGACATCTGCCAGTTCAATACAGTTTTTCTCTCTTTTTCTAATTGCTCTGACATGTTCAAAATTGCTGTGCGCCAAATCATGTATTACATAAAGTAATGTTTCTTGGTTCCATATGCCTTGGCATATCGCCATCAAGAAATGAACACCTTTTGCACTACAGCTGGATGGTTCAAAAGGACAGGTTTGAACTGAATTTGGGATTGGAACTGCTCATGGAAAGTTCACTTCTTCCAATCCAGGCTAAAAGCACTTTTCCCTTTCTCTTATAATCTGGATGTCAGTAGAGTTGTGTTTTATGTTACTGTATTTTATCTTTTTTATGGCATTAAGAATACAAATTTCCCTTCAAAATCTTCTTGATGTCAAATGGTCAGTTTTTCACTCATATAAATGTTGACAAGTGATTAGATTTCTAAACAATAGAAAAATTGCTGCTTTAAATATTATGTCTGCCTGACTCCATATTTTTTAAGATGTAAAAGAACGAGAGAGAAAGAGTGTTAGATCTTTGGCTAATGACTAGATCACAGATTTTAGAATACCTTGGTTTTATCCTTATTGGTGGAAAGTTCATAATAGACCCAACTTGCTAGCTGTAGGGCAAATTCTACATCTGATTTTCCCTTGATACACTCATGCCTTGAGTGGATGTGCCATAAAATCTGCAATGAGTATTTTCTTGTGAATATATTCGTTTTTTTGCTACAAATAATGACTTTTCCACAAACTGTGGTGCAATAGTACAAAGAAAGACAAAGTGGTCAAGTGCTTGTATGGGATGGAATCTCATCCTTGTTGCACATTTTGAAGTGGGCTGGTTAGATTGTGGTGCTAATATTTTCAAAGTCATGGTTTTGATCACATGGTCTTTGAGGGTTGAACCAGATGAACCCTTAGCATTCCTTCCAGTTTTAAGATGCATAATCTATGTGTTTCCAAAAAGTAAGGAAAAGGGAGTAGGAATCTAATGGGAAATCTGATATAACCAACATATTTGCAAAAATAAAAAATTACTGTAATAGCTTTTTTGTGCATTCTCTATAAATAATCTAGCTAAGAAGTTTATTGGTAAGTGTTTCTGCAAAAAAACCAGTCACATTTTAAACAAGTATTGCAAAATATTTGTAGAGAAAAGGTAATTAGCTGTTTTAATCTGAAGTCAAACAGAAGGCAGGGCAGCTTGGTACGTTTAAAGACTAATGTATTCAGAGGCATAAGGTTTTGCAGGCGACACCTCTATTTGTCAAGTTCTAATATTTGCAGACACCACATTTCAGACTTGTGATTTCTGACCACTGGAAAGCAAAACCTGATTCTAAATGTTGTTTTCATCCAACCAAGAAACAGAGACAACACTTTGGGTTAGATATTGTTTCTGTTTCAGGGCTGTTGTGCGTGGATCTGATGGTGACGTTAGAAAGCAAGCAGATCTGGGGTCCTATGGACATTCCAGGAGATGGAGCACTCTGAGTGCCTTGGGCACTTCAGTGGCTTTTGCATTTTGCTTCATTTTCCTTCTTTCTGTGGCATTATGGTATGTTCTGGGTATTACCGTGCCCCAGCAATCCTTAGGTGTCAGAACTGGCCTCTGGTTTAGGCATCTGAGAGAAAATAGCAGCAACTTTCAAGCTAATTTAGGCCATAGGTGTTACCTTTCTAGTGCTAAATACACCCTTGTAGCAATACAAAAATTAAGTGGACAGCCATTCAAGATTTTTATACCACTACAAAGAGGGTGAAAGTCATACAAAATATTGCTTTTTCAAAGAGGAACTTCTTGGTAGGGCTGTGTCTTGCAGTGCTGTATATAATGTCTGTGAAGTACACATTGGAGGAAGAAATGAGGGAGAGGGAGTGCAGCTGGCTCCTTGCTAGCCTACCCAGCAGTGAGTTTTCAGGGAGCAGGGTTAGCCAGAGATCCTAAAATAGTGGCAGCAATTTTCCACTACTAGGAAGAAGTGGTTGCAGCTCGGCAAGTGCAACAGAACCCATGTTGCCTGGCTCTGCTCATCAGCTGATTGGTGGAGTGCACAAGTCAAGTGGAGGGTGGGAGCATGGGGGAGAGGGTTAGTGAATTCCTGTTTCCAGAGCCCTGGGAAGAACTAAGGCTCTGGCAGAAGCAGTGGTGCTACTGGGACTGCTTTTTAGCAGCTGCCAGCTCGCCACGGATGCCCTGCTCCCTTCCCCAGAAGGGGAGAGAGAAGGCTGTCAGTGATCAGGGTCCCATGGGGGAAAGGGGACACAAGGAGCATCCCTCTATAGTCCCCAGGCTGGAGAGCTCACCTTTGTGGTGAATATATTGCTCTCATCCCAGCGGGGTGGAACGTATTTATGCCCCCATAGCCCTATATTTTTGTGGTAGTACAGAGTGCTGAGACACTACAAATGAACACCTCTCCATACTCTTATTCTGGGACCCGAACAGGCTCCCTTCACCCCTTCAGTGGGAAGCCTAAGGTTATTTACAGGCAACTTTGCTTATACTCCTTCTGCAATCAAAATATCTGCAGGTGGAGTCTATCTCTTGCAGCTTGTCTCTATCTGTTCACTCAAAAAGAAGGAAACTTCAGATTTTGAACTTGTAAACTGTCTATAAAGATCAGGAATTATTTGGAAAAAAATGCTTCAGCAAAGTGTCTACAACTCAGAATGTGTCATCTTACTTTCTAGTAGCTATTCATGGAGCTCTTAAAGAGTTAATATCTGTAGTATTTAAGGATGAAACAGTTAAACTGGTTTAATTTTTGGGTAGGGGGGAAGCTTATTTCCTGAGACCTTATAAGCCATGGTTCAGCCTGGAGTGACTTTCCACAGCTGAGTTATAAATCCCTGTAAATAGGGGATTTAAAAAGGAAATGCTGACAGACTCTTATCTATATGCAGCACCAGCAGTTTCCAGGGTAAGATAATGCTTTCCTTTTACTCCTTTCCTGTCGTTATCCATAATTTCAGTCTTTTGTCCATTACTTTTATTAACTCTTTCCAGTAGTCCAGTCAAGGACATCATTTTCATGCCATTGAGTCTGCAAGAGATGCATGTGCCAAATGGATAAGGAGAGTTGCTTCATTCTCTGCTTTTCTAGTCTTTGGAAAAAACATTTTTTGGTTTGCTGTTTGTTTTTTGGGGGGGAAGGGGGTTAAAAAATCCAGTTGTTTTATACCTCTTCCTGCTCCCTAGTGCCTTAAAGCAATTCCTACAACCTGAAGACCCCCTTGTATGTGAAGCAGAGAAGGAGGGCCATAGTATGTTTCTTCATGGCTACTTGAAGTAGCTTGCATATAGGAATTCCCTTCTATAAAGCTGCAGGATGGTTACAGCTCTTTTTCTGTCCCATCCCTCCCCTTCCCTGGAATGAGATGTGTGAGTATGCATCGAAGTTAAGACCGTCTGCTTATATACCTCATTCAACAATGTAAAACAAGACCAGGACTAAGCCTATTTTTTCATGCCAAAAATCCACATAAAATTTAATATGTATAATGGTGTATCTGTAAAATAATGATATAAATAAAAAACATCTCTTTCAAGTTTGTGAACAACATGTTACAACCTGAATAGTATAGAGCAGGCATTGTTTTCCATTCACACAATTAACAGGCAGTATAGCTAGAAATATCTGCATCAGAGATGAAATGAGGATACCTGGCTTTGGTTTAGCAGAACTGTTTAAATGGGATATGGTTTTCTAAACCTGTGTCAGGTTGAGACACAGTCTGGAGACAGTTTTTGTTTTTACTGAGCTGGTTCCATTTTGCCCCATTTCTTAGCTGAGCTGATGATGTTATTTTCCAAGAAGTAAATAACTTTGCTTAGTTGACAGAGTCCGTCTACATTTATTATAACTTCGTTTGGTTGATAGAGTCAGTCTACATCTATTCTCATTCTCAGTTATCAGTTCACAGCAGGGACATCTCGGCAGTTGCTGGCTGAAACAAGCTATGTGAGGGTTTTATTTTCCTTTCTTTTTCTCTAGCTCAAAGGAAAATCAAGCTGTGCCTCTTCCTTGCATGCTTCTCCTTAGGCTACTTGCAGATTTTGCTGTACTTCTGTTCTCCGGAGGGCAGATGTTGGTCTCGTGACCTGTGGCATTTTTGCAAAGGTGTAGATAATTAGCTCTATTGTGATTACATTCTTAATTGAGTTAAAAAGTATTATCCCTCCCTAGAGTTGCAACTGGTTACTGTCTTCTCTTCACTTCCTCTCCTAAACTACTGTGTAGTATTGCTGCTTCCCACTGAACAGCTAATGTTTTGTCCTAAAGGTAGGTGACAGCTTTCTTCATAAATTGTAGCTTATGAAATCCTTTGAGCTTGATAGAGAGATGTATAACTGTAAGGTACTATTTTTAATCCTTCTTTTGTGCAATCTCTCCCATGTTCTGTGCCCTCAGATCCTGCTGGATTCAAACCTGATGCACTCAGGGTTTCCTCGGATCAGGCCGTTTGTATTTAATGGGTGTTTGATAGCAGCACATTTGAAACACATTTCATAAATGCAAAAACTAAGTATTCATGTCCTAGTTCATCAAGAAACCTAAGTAGGTGTTTAATCATGTAGTGCTCAATGGGACTTTGCAAGTGCACCCTGCTGAATTGGGACCATAAGTAACAGTAAACCACTATTGTCATGGAGATTCTCATTGTGGAGTCAGTGACTCTCTCTTTGTGAGAATGGCAGCACACCAGCTAATAAATTTCCCTCTGCAGGCATTAATTTTCATTGCGCAGTGGGGTATCAGTAGACAGCCCGATATGTGATCACCTTAAACAGGTTCGGCTCATTCAGGCTGCTGCTTTCTGGCTGCCAAATGCAGAATAAATTTCTCTAGCCATTTCATTTCCTGAAATAAGAATGGTCAAATAAATAATGTGTGCCATTTTTAGAAATAACACCACATCCATATCTAGGAAACAAGTGTCCACAGTCCATTTTGAACTGCACCATTGTTCCTTTGGAGGCTGTCTCCTCTTCTGAAACCCCTTATTTATGAGTAACTGGGTATAGCTGATTTGCTCCAAGTATAACTTGCTATAGCCACATTCCAACTCCAGGAAATATCAGAGGCAAAATTTGCAAGATGATTTCAGGATTTAGTGGGACCATGTACCTCATGGTAATGTATACTATACTTGAGTTCACTTCACATACAGCACCCTGCAGCTGGCTGATTCTAGTTTGAACCTAGGCTTTGTTGGTCTTCTTGCTTCTCTGGAAAGTAACTGAAAGAGAAGCAGTCTTTGAGACAACACAGTACTGGCTTGTTTAGAAACCTGGATACAAGGATCAGGCTGTTGAACTATACCTTGGACTGAACTGGAAGGCAGTGAAGACAATAGGACTCTTACCATTCAGATTTAACTACTTCCAGTTAACTCAGCAGAGAGGATGTGCAGAGGCATATCCAAGCAGCTCCATACCAGGGGCAGCCACACAATGTCCAGGGCAGCCCCAACTGTCATAGTATCCATCACAGCAGCACAGTTAGCCACCACTGCAATCATGACTCTTTTTCCTACTCCCCATTGCCCGCCTCCTCAGTTATACTACCAAGATTGTGGGCTTTTTTGTAGTTTGAGTGGTCTTCTGGTCAGGTCAAGGTTCAGCATGTGAAGGACTGCCTTAGGTTACATGAACCCTGCACTGGACACATCATCCAACTGTATTTATTGTCAATTTTTGTCTTGTGGTCTGAGGATCACAGATGAAGGAGCTCTCTGCTGTCAAAAGTTGATGAACAGATTGACTGTTCCACAGTGTATTCCAGTACAACTATTTAGCAGTACAAATATTTTGATGATTTTAGTTCAAATTAATTTCAATTTTGGATGTACAGATTATGAGGGGTTATCCCCATTGTATGACTCCAGAGCTGCAGATCTCTACGTATGTGACTTGAGATCACTCTCACTGATACCTCATTCTTGGAGGCTGGGAAAGTAAACTAAAACCAATGAAAGAGAAGCGTGATGAGGCGATCTGTTCTTTCCAATGTCAACTTAATTTCCAAGGCTCCTAAAGGTTTGTGTCTTTGTGTTTGAAGTCTTTCCCCAGACAGCTCATGGATAGGGCTGCAGTTTAACAGTGAAGTTGAATGGGCTTCATTGAGTCTGTCTTCTACTACACTTAAAATCATCAGAACTGAAAATGCTAAGTGGGCTAAGAGACAGCTTTAGAGGTTTCCTCACATTATCTGTTAGCAGGCTAAATAGGCCCTGTGGTGAGTGGCCCTCTTCTTACCCATTAACCTTACATTATTTGGGAGTTTTACAGTGTTCAAAACTGAGCTTGCACCACTCTCCTGCCTATCAGTGCGTGGTATTCTGGTGCGTTAGCTACGGTGACTCCAAACAATTTTTCCTGGTTTTGTCTCTCTCTCAACAGTCTCCATTTCCACTAGCTTAAGAATTATTTTGTTGTGTATCACCAGCACTTAGTCACGTTTCTCTTGCCTAATGTTGCTGGTTGTCAAACATCATTTGGATTATGCTACAGCTGGCTTCATAACACCACTGCAAATACGGCAGCTAACTGGTCAAAGAGGGTTGCAGCATTGTTTTGGCAAAAGGTACACATATAATTGAAGTGCAAATACATCAAATGGCTTTTTTTAAATGGGACATACCATATAAGACTAGTCGTAAGGCAAAACTTGACAGCAGACCAAAGTAAAAAAGCAAGTGAATGAAATGTTTTTACTTTAGCACAATGCTTCCATCTTTACTACTTTTTCAATTACTTTTTGATGGCAACTTTCTGCCAGTTCTTGTCAGCAGCAATAGGGACCAGTTTTAAAATCTAAGATTTATTTATCAACTTACAAAATAAAATTGGCTTAAGCCCTTTCCAAGACATGTGAGAAAGCTAAATTACTCCCATCAGGCCTAGAATAAGCAGTATTCAAGTGTTTGTCAAAAGCTGGGTCAGCGTATCAAATAAGTACAGCTTATCTTTACAGGAGAGGACCATAGGAAAGGCATCCACAAATCAATATTACGTGAAAATAATTAAAAACAAACCTTGATAAGTAACTTGGGCAGTATTCCTTTGCTTCAATTTTCCCACTTCCTGGCATGATTGTACAGTGAACAAGCAGTGCCCCAGTGATACACTGAGGCAGGTTCATCTCTTGCCTAAAGGAGAAAATTACTATTTGGCTTCCAGGGATACAGGTTGTAGCCATTTTGGTCTACAGGCAAAAGAAACCTGAACATGTGGCAGAGATGATATCTTTTATTACACCAACTAGATATTTGCAAAAAATATACATTATTTGCAAGCTTTCAGGTACACTCACCATTCCTCAGGCACAGGAGGGTGCAAAGATTGTAAACTTCCTCTTAGCTGGAAATGAAACTTCATATTTCACAGGAGGGCTGAAGGTGTTGTAAGATCTCCTGGTTGTAATGATTCGTTTTGTGCAAATAAGGCTCAGATATCACCACACCCTCCTGTGAATTATGAAATATAACAAGAAGGAAACATAATTCAACATTCTGCTTGACACTAGACAACATCAAGGTAAATAGACTGTTCTAACTTTTATCTGAGCCTAATTTGCACAAAATGAAATATTCCAACCAGGAGATCTTACACCACCTTCAGCTCTCCTGTGAAATATGAATTTTCATTTCCCCTTAAGAGGAATTTTACAATCTTCGCCTTCCCCTATGCTGAGGAAGGGTGAGTGTGCCTGAAAGCTTGCCCTTTTTTTTTTTTTTTTTTTGCAAATATCTGGTTGGTCTAATAAAATATATCACCTCTGCCACCTGACTTCTATGAAGAGGTGGTTTGATGTCACTTCTATGATGTCAAGTCCAGACATGATGATGGCTCTATTTGGTCCAGTCACTTCACTGCTGTCTCCCATCTGACCTCTCTGCCTGTCCAAAACAACCCAGACACTGTTATCTAGTACAGCTGGGACTAAGTACAGATCTAAGATTGCTGCTGAATTACTATCTTTCATCACCATGCTTTCTTCATGTGCAGTGTCAAGACGAAGGTTAGCCAGATAGCTAACTTCTCAGTGCTTTCAACTATTGATGTACCCACTGGTTACATGGAGATAGGTCACTGTTGTCTCCTGCGTACTGTTTCTTATCCTAACACTATCTGCACACCCATGCAAGGGATCTCGGAGCCAAAATGCTAGTGAGACTCCTATATTCTGATGTGAGGATAATGTATTGTCCAGGAAAGTCACTACTGATTGGAGATATGAATGAAGTTGTACATGGTGGAAATCTAGGATTTTGAAAAAGGGGAGTGCAGTGCATCACATATACCACAACATATACACCCTAGTTAAAAATAAACTATGAACTTTACCAATAGGCTAAGGGCTTCAGGCTATATTATTCACTTTAAGCAAAAATACTTTAAGTAAAAAACTTTACAGGAATGTGCATTAACTTGCTATATCTTGCAGGCAACAATAAAAGATGTTTCGTAAGTTCTGTAGTTACTAGAATTAAATATACATCTCTTTCACATTCATAAAATACTAATCTAGCATTCTTAAGCATCTTGATAGCACATCCAGTGCTTCACTGAAAGTCATTTCCACACCTGAGTGAATGTTTGTAGTTAGAGTTAAAGGTAGTCTTCATGCCTGTAATATAGAAGCTATATTACCAGGAACAGGTAGCAGAGAGCAGAACTGCAGAACAAAGGATAGCTTGATTAGTGGAACCATTGTAGACCATTAGAAAGGAGAGAGGGTTATTAACACCTGTGGAATGGAGATGGCCATTAAACTGCGGAATGGTTTAAAAGGAAGTGCGTGTATTATAATGAACAAGAACCTCAGTTGACTCCCTCTCTGCTGCCTGAATACAAATACTGCTGCTACTACCAGGCAGTTAGTTTTAAACTTTGGGTGGAACAGGAATTGAAGAGGAGTGCACGTGTGCAACTGAATCCTCCCTGGATCTGCCCCTGAGGACATATATCTAGTGCATGTCTTTACACGAGATACCAACTGCGCAGTAGCCTAATTTTACTGTGTAAAATGCATGCAGGGCAAAACCCATGCTAATACACTAGTGTGCAGTAGTATTAGGCTACTGTGCAGTTTGCATCACTAAAAAGCTGTGCACCAGCACTACTGTGGAGTCACACCTGTTACTGAGCATGGATTTAGGACTTGGTTATATAAGTACTAAACTTAATGCACAGTAACTATGGCACATGAATAAACATGTAGATATGCTCACAGTTGTAGAGGTGAAACTGTCACAGAGTAGTAGCACTCAAACCCAGACTACTAGCAAACCTAGGGAGTACACGAAGGCCAATGTCTTAGATAGGGGGCACAGAAAAAAAATTAACCATCAGATGGCCTGATGTTGATGAGTCAGAAGAAACAAAGAACAAATCACCATCCATTAGCAGTAACGAAAGAGTTTCTGTAATCAGACAATACTCACGCTACAAAAACCAACAACATATGCCATAAAGACAAATGTAGCCACCTGCAGAAAGGAATATGGTTTGCAGAATGGAAGAGTATGGAGAGGCACCAAGGAGTGAGACCATGTGCATGTTAGTAGAACACAAGCTGCAATCATGGCATTTCTGTAAATCTCTCTCTTAGTAAAGGCAGTTTATTTTTATGAGCAGGGAGCCCTTTCTCGTTATTTCCCGGCATGTGGTACATGTAACACCTGGGGTGATGAAGTTTATGAAGAACCCCTCACTCAGTGTGATTCCAAAAGGAATAATCTAGCCACCAGGATTATATTGTAACATATGAAACTGATGACAAAAAGGAAAAGAATCCCCTTGAACTGTGATGTCTTTTTTGCTTGTAAAAAACAAAGTAAAGAAAGAGCAAATGAAAAAATTAGACTCAGACCTTTGTTGCTTTATTTGAAGAACTAAGGGGTCACTGCTGATCAGCATGGTTCATTTCTTTCAAGAGTTCTTGATACCATTTCCTAAAACATATTAATAGTCTACTAAATCATTATTTAATATCCCCCTTCACACAGTCCTATTGCCTATATATCCATAGTTTAGCTATTAATTTAAAACTACATTACTCAAGAAGCCACTTATTTAGACCTTCAGTGTTTTTAATAAGAATACTTCAACTTGAAGGCTACTACACAATTGTAAAATGCATATTGATTGAAAACCTCTTTTTTCTTAAGGCTAAAAGTATTCCATGCTCTAAGTCAATCTTAGAATTAAGGCAAAGAATATAAGAAGTAGGACTGAGTAGTAACTGGAGTGTGACATGGAGCTATCCAAAATAGCTTCAAACTAGGAAGGATAGGTAATAGTTTTGCTGTGCCAGCACAGAGCTTAACCTGGCACTGAATTACAGTGCCATGAAGGAAGGTAACATACCCAAGAAACACTAGATAAATAGACTACCACCAGTACCTGAGCCCAGTAGTTTAAATCTAGACCAGATATTTCAATCCCATGCTTCACTAAACATGTCCTTAGTGTTCTGAATTTTTATCTTGACATCACCTTTTTAATCACTTTTTACATAGCTTCAAAGTATATTTTAAGCTGTTAATCTGAAGCCTTTGGCACACATTCATTTAAAGACATGATAGACAACAGAACAAGGAGCAATGGTTTCAAGTTGCAGCAAGGGAAGTTTAAGTTAGATATTAAGAAAAACTTTCATACTAGGAGGGTAGTAAAGCACTGGAAGAGGCTACCCACAGAGGCTGTAGCATTTCCATCCTTGGAGGTTTTTAAGACTTGGCTAGACAAAGCCTTTGCTGGGATGATCTAGTTGGGGATGGCCCTGCTTTGAGCATGGAGTTGGAGTAGATGACCTCCTGAGGTCCCTCCCAACCCTTGTTTTCTCTGATTCTGTGATTGGGATCTGATCCCCAGTCCCAACAATTGTGCCTCCTGTCCCTGGGATTTGGGATAAAAAATGCCTGCATGTGGACATCAAAATATGCGTTACATTAGTGGTCATTGATACTTTGGCAAGCATCAGATGCAAAAGGCCAGAAAGTTCAGTGACCACTAATGTAATGTATATGTCCATGTGCAGGCATTTTTAAAGCCTCTCCATTTGTTTTACCTTTTACCCAGATACACCAAGTCTCACACCTCTTCCATCCAACAGTGAACTGTCCAGTCTCCAAAACAAATCACAGAGTCTGGAGATGCTGACATCCCCTTGGACCTGTGTAACAGGAAGCCAAAGGTTCCTATTACTAGAAAGGAGATGGCACAGAAGGCTAGCCTGGCTATGTGGGTAAGCAGGCAGCTGGTGACAAGCCTAGCTGCACAACACTAGGCAGGAGAATACAGTGGACTCCCAGGCAGCCATAAGACAAGGGCTGCAAGCAGCTGAGCTAAGGAGGACAAGCAAGCTGACAATTAGACCTAAAGCTGAACATCTCTACAGGGCTAGGGAGTCACCAGATGCAAAGGGGCAGCACTTCATGGCACATAAACCCAGTGTCTAAAGAAAGGCAGAGAATGGTTTTAAGGAGACAGAGCTCTCAGGAGACAGGCTGCCTGAAACACCCTGGCAGGCATTGAAATACAGAGAGGTGACAGCCCCATGGAAGGAGGGCTGACCAAATATTGTTTTATATTTGTTCTAAAGTGGTTTCTTGCTTTTTTTGTCCTGATTAAGCACCAGAAAGAATGAGTGAGGAGAAAAGGAGGCCAATATCTGATGCAGTCAACCTAGGCTGAGGAGGCACAGCCAGAAAAAAGGGGCCAGGCCAGGAAGGTCAAAGCCTCACCAAAGGCTTTGAGGCCTGAGTGATCCAAGCATTGCAGTGGGGTGGGCAACCCCACTGAAGTGATAATATATATCATCTGCAAGGTATGGGCATGGCCGTAAAGGTAGAAGGAGGTCACAAACACAGCCCTTCAGGCAGTTGGTGTCCCAATAGGGCCAGAAAGTCTGCAACAGATTCTACAGAGGCAGATTGTCTATTGAGACTACCCTCATTCTAATACTGGTAAGGGATTTTTTTGTGTAAAAGGCTCATCTCTCACAGCTTGGGTTGAGTCCCAGGCTTGAAATCCTGCTGTTTTGGTTGGTGGAGCCCATCCACCAATGAGGAGGCAGCAGGAGAAATAAAGTCACACCTCTTTCCTGAGGGAGGAGGAGAAGAGCTCCTTCAGATCTGACTGAAGGCTGTAAACTGTCAGGTCTGGAAGACTTCAGGGGTGGAGTCCTGGAGCTGCGTGTCTAGCACAAGAGGCAGATGCAGCAAGGGACTCAAGAAAGTGGAGCCAAGAAAAGCTGGGGAGCTCTCTCTCAGCAGGCAATAGGCCCAAGGCTCCTGAAGCTGCCACTGGAGGAGCAGCCTTAGGAGCGGTGCGAGACCTCATGGGCTGTTGACAGTGTACAGGGACAATGCACAGAGACCCAGCCCTGGGAGCAGTGTGAGACTGCTCGGGCCCATCCCGGTGCACAGTTCAGTGCATGGAGCCCAGGCTTTGGAAGCCGCAAGTGGTGGCCATGGGGGCTGCAGTGAGGCGGCTCAGGCCTCATCTCCCAGCAAGCAGCCAGGTCTCACAGTGCACAGGGCAGCTCATGGGCCTGAGCCTTGGGAGTCAGGGAGCTGTGGAAGCTGCCTGGGTTAGCCACCTGGCATGAGGATGGCTGGCCAGAGCCTGAAGGGCCTGGCCTGTGCTAAGAGATCCCTCAATGCTGACTCAGGGCATGTGGAAATAGTAGTGCTGCAGTGTGAGGCTCAGCATGCAGGAGCTAGCAACAGTGGTGCAGCAGCTGAAAGGAGCTGAACCCTTGGTGCCCAGAGTGGGGCACAGGGTAGAGAGGAGCCCAGCAGCATGGGAGAGGCCTGGAGAGGCACTCCAGCAGAGGACACCCCATCGAGCTGTGCCCTGATCACTGCCACCTGAGGGAGCATGAGTCATTGGGTCCTTGGGTCCCACAGGGGAAAGACGTTTGGGGTGGGCAAACCCAGAGAAGGGGCTGAGTGAGCAGCCTCCTGCCTAGTCAAGGCCCTAAAGGGAGGGGCCTCTGGTGCTTCCTGGACAGCAATCACATGATATAAACAGTGTGCTGACTCTCCTGCTCTGAACCAAGAGGTTTTTTCCCTCTGAAATAGGTTTTTGTATTAAATTAAAATGTTGCTCGTAGCAGCCTCCTGTCCCCTCTGTGCCTGATAGAGGGTACCGGTAATGGAATGATGGCCTTACAAAGTGAATGATTTTATCAGTAGGGAGGAAAACACATTTTCTTTGTGAAGATATTTTTAATTACTTGTAGAGATTCTTTAATGATCCTGTCCTTTGCACATCCAAAGATTCCACCAAAATCAATGGGAAATTCAGATGCCCACAAATGTCAAATTAGGGCATGGGTTAATATTCCTTTTAACCTTCTAAAAGAAGAGGGGGACCTGCCACTCAGGGACACGCATCAACTACTGTGCTTGCATGATCCTATAGCAATACAAGTTAGTGAAATCCCCCTCACTTTTACCTTGAATCAGACAAAGTTAGAGTTGCAGTAGTTTTGCTACATTTACATGGCTGCAGAATTATGCAGATGTGACAATTATAGGCAACCCCCGCTTAACGCTGTTTCGCTTGGCACTACTTCACTATAACACTCATTTTAAATTGATACCTGATTTCACCTAATGCTCAGCAAGTTTCATTATAATACTCATGGTCGCCATGTTGGGCCATTAAAAAAACTTTTGGTCGCCATCTTGGGTAGTCAAATACTTTTGGTTTTGCTTAATGCTTGTTTCGCTTAATGCTCACTTTTCCAGGAACCAATTAAGAGCACTAAGCAGGGGTTGCCTGTATACATTGTAGGCTTATTTCAGCATCCTTGAATATTGATAGAATTGTTACCTCTGCCTGGGCCTTTAGACTCCGTGGCCCTGGTTCTATTCCACCATCTCAGTGTAGTTTGATTCTACACTGTTCAAGCTATGAACATCTTTAAATTCCTGCTTTTGTAACACACCTGACTTTTAAGACTGAGTCATAGAAAACAGCAAGGAAGAGGATTCATTCATCTTTTGCATTAATTGCTTTCAGGGACTTGAGAAGGGTTGAATAGAATTTCTCTCCCCATGAGTATTTTATATGAAGCTGGCTCTTTGAAGGGACAGAGCCGGGAGGGGGAGGATAAGAGACTGCTAAGTACATGTACAGAAAACCAAAAGGAAACTTTTGGTGGGAGAAGGTAATGGAAGGGTTGCACTGGCAGTTTGTGTTGGCTATTGTATCGAGACAGGGCTCTGAAGAGCTATTAAAAGAACAGGTCTCCTTGAGACAGCACTGTTGATTCACTTAATGTATCTTCTACCTACTCCTAATTGTTACTCACCAGGTAGCCAGTTTTGCGGACTGTATTAGTAGAGTTAGCTAAACAGGGCCATTGAGCTTGATTGGCACTAGGGCACAGTCTATGAGGGGGAGTCTGGTGTTAGTGGTTCAAGCTCGGGATTGGGAGTCAGGACTCTGACTATTCCTGCTACTCAATTGGCTCACTTTGTGACGTTCACAAAGGTACAGGGTTGTTGGTTATAGCCATCTCAATGCCTGAAGAAGGGTGTTTGTGCCTGAATTTTTTTCCAACCATTTAGTTGGTCTAATCTACCCAAATAACTTTGTCAGGAAAGCTACCACATCTTGCTATGTTTTAACCAATGAGCTATGAATATTAATTTCGCTGGGCACTTTCCTTACAGGGTTGGGACTTTGACATGTATCGGCATAACATTATTTTCATCCTATAATTGAAAGAGCTGTATAATTAAATTTTATACAGGATTCCCTTGATATATGTGGTACATCTGTTCCTGGAAAACTGTGCATAAATCAAATTTGCATAAAGGGACCCCAGTTTACAATGTAAGAAATAGGGATATGTTTCCACAGTGGTGAGGGTATGGGGAGCAAGCAGGAGGAACTCACCCTCCTGCTAGCTAACATAAACCCAGACATAGTGGGGCTCACTGAAACTTGGTGGGATCCAGCGCATGACAAGGTGGTGAGCATCAAGGGCTATAGGCTGCATAGGCGGGATAGAACGGAGAGGAAAGGTGGGGGTGTGGCGCTCTACATCAAAGAGCAATACACATCCTCAGCAAACAACACTGGCTCTGAGGTAGGGAAGACTGAGGTGCTCTGGGTCAGAATACAAGGGGGTTGGGGGGAGAGGGACCTAATGGTGAGGGTCTACTACAGGCCACCTAACCAGGGGGAAGAGCTGGACCGGGAATTCTCAGGTCAGTTCACAGAGGCAGTTAAGTCAAGGGACGTGGTCATCATGGGTGACCTAAACTATCCGGACATCTGCTGGGAAGAGCAATCAGCCAGGTCTGACCGCTCATGTAGGTTCCTAGCCAAATTACAGGACCTCCATCTAACCCAGGAGGTACACTGTCCTACCAGAGGAAATGCCTTGTTGGACCTGGTCCTGGCCACAGGTGATGACCTGGTGAGGAGACTGCAGGTGCTCAACCACCTGGGCATTAGCGATCATCTGGAATTCACCATCCAGCGCACGGTGTCAAAGGCCTGCAGCAAGGCAGCAGCCCTGGACTTCAGCAGGGTGGATTTCAATGAGGTAGAGAAACTAGTCAAGGAGGCACTGAGGTCCCGGAGAGGAGGGGAGTTAGGAGTCCAAGAAGAGTGGTTGTTCCTTAAGGAGACGATCCTCTGAGCCCAAAAGGTGACAATCCCCACACAGATCAAAGGGAGCAAGAGCACTCAAAAGCCCCCAAGGCTCACCAAAAGCATCCAGGAACATCTCAAAGCCAAAAAGGAAGTGTATACCCAATGGAAGGGAGGGGCCATAACCAAGGAGGATTATACCTCTTCTGCTCAAGATTGTAGGGGGACAAGCAGGAAGACTAAGGCAGAGATGGAACTGGGACTAGCGACCCGGATCAAAGATAACAAGAAGTCCTTTTTTAAATACATAGAGGGTAAAAAGAAGGTGCCAAGCAACGTGGGGCCTCTGTAGGACATGCTTGGTAATCTGGTGGTAGCACCAGACGACAAAGCTAATCTCTTTAACAGATTCTTTTCTTGCATTTTTCTGAGTGGGGACAGGAACATCCCCCCCACTGGGAATCTGGACAGGCCCAGAGGAAGCACAGCCAAGCCCAGGGTCAATGAGGACCTAGTCAGGGAACTTCTCAAGGGAGTAGACGTGTTCAAATAGGCAGGTTCTGATGATCTCCACCCCAGAGTTTTCAACCTGGAGAGGGGTCAGTAGAGGGGTCCCGCAGGGCTCGGTCTTCGGGCTGGCACTGTTCAATATCTTCATCGGCGACTTGGACGAGGTGGTGAAAAGCACCTTGTTCAAGTTCATAAATGACACTAAGATGTGGGGAAAAGTGAGCATGCTAGAAGAGAGGAACAGGCTACAACTAGATCTGGACAAGTTACAGAGGTGGGCGGATGAGAATAGGATAGGATTCAATATGGACAAGTGCAAAGTATTGCACGTGGGGAGGAAGAACCAGCACCATACCTACAGGCTGGGGAACTCCCTTCTCATCAGTGCAGAGGCAGAAAAGGATCCTGGAGTCGTCATTGATGCCAAGATGAACATGGGCTGGCAGTGTGGGGATGCAGTCAGGAAGGACAACCGTACCTTGTCATGCATCCATAGATGCATCTCAAGCAGGTCCAAGGAAGTGTTCCTCCCCCTCTATGTGGCACTGGTCAGGCTGCAGCTGGAGTACTGTGTCCAGTTCTGGGTGCCCCACTTCAAGAGGGATGTGGACAACATGGAGAGGGTCCAGAGGAGGGCCACTTGCATGATCAGAAGGCAGCAGGGCAGGCCCTATGAGGAGAGGCTACGGGACCTGAACCTGTTCAGCTTCCACAAGAGAAGGCTGAGGGGGGATCTGGTGGCCACATATAAACTTGCCAAGTGGGACCAGCAGGCAATGGGAGAGTCCCTGCTCCCCCAAGCACTACCAGGAGTTACAAGGAATAAAGGCCATGAGCTGAGTGAGAGTAGATTCAAGCTGGACATCAGGAGGCGCTTCTTCACTGTCAAGGCAGCTAGGAGCTGGAACCAACTTCCAAGGGAAGTGGTGCTTGCCCCTACCCTGGGGGTCTTCAAAAGGAGGCTAGACAGTCACCTAGCCAGGGTTGTTTAACCCCAGTACTCTTTCCTGCCATGGCAGGGGGTTAGACTTGATGATCTGCTCAGGTCCCTTCTGACCCTACCAACTATGAAACTATAGTAGTTCTTTTTCAGAAAATGCTTGAATAATATTTCAGTTGCTCACACTAGTTTTTTTTGCCTTTTACATTGGTTTGAGTTCAAAGTAACATCTTCAAAAATATGCATTCATAACAGAGTCACTTTGGGATAGCTAAGTGTAGGTTTTGGCTCTCTATATAAAGTTTGAAATTGAAATCTCCTAGATTTCACACAGTGTTCATCAGTGTTTATCAGCCCATCAAGAAAACAATAGCTTCTCTCCATTAGTTCAAGCTCTTCTTAACGAGCTTTTCCCAAGGAAGGAATGGAGGTACAATACCAGCTACCTATGGATTAGCTCTAAAAAACCCTAAACCAACACTGTCCTGTCTGCCTTTGTACTGTCTCCCACAGTACAGACCATCGGCAGCATGTGGTATGGTAGCTAATGTTAAGAAGTTTCTGTGTAAGGCAGAAGGGAGGGGGGAATCCTTGCTTGAGCGGGGGATGGGGAGTGGGAGGAAGCCAGGCAGATGCCTGCCATCTCTGCAAGAGCTGCAGCCAGGGAGCAGAGGGGTGGGACCAGCTTTGCTGTGGAGCAGAGAACCCTACCCAGCCCAGAGAGCATGCTAGGATGCTGGGGGACTCTGGTTTAACTTAAACCAGGAAGGGGTCTGGGACAGACATTGCATAAACCAGTTTGACCCAAATCAGTTAAATCTGATACTACATTCAGCCAGGTTTATCTCAGACCAGTTTCCACCATTTTCAAACTGGTTTATGTGCATTGAACATCTGTTCTGTTACAGGTTTAAATTAGTTTCTGCTCACTGAAATCAGTTTATGTGTAATGTCTGTCCCTAGCCTTAGAGGTGGAGGTTTGCAGCTAGATGGCAAAGTATCTCCCAAATGTTTTCTAACTGAAGGACAGTTTAAGGAGAAAAATCTTAGGTCAGTATTTACAGTATTTATGTTGAAAATATAAATATCTGATACCATACTTTCAATCCTAAACTTAAAGGTTCTTTTTAGTTTTCCTTATAATGGAATCAGCCTTTTTCAGCATAAGAACAGAAACATTTGCTTAACTCTCATTGAAGCCAGTAGGAATTAAAGCTTGCACGTGTTTTCTTCAATCAGGACCTGATTACAAAAGTTCTGTGACTTAAAGCAAGAAGGTTGGCTATGCAAACAAAGGATCTTCTTTCATAAGCAAAATATTCACCTCAAATTATTAATTTAAAGCCAATCAGGCTTTGTTTTTGAGCCAGTCAGCCAGGTTTGAAAACACCACCATTATCTTATAAGGTCCACTGTTATACATGTCACTCCCATAAAAACTTGCATCTTAAATATTATGCCTAATCTTAAATGTCTATGTGCACTTAAAGTTAGCTTGGGTTTTTTTCTGAGACATTCTGAATATAACTCTCCAAATATCCTTAGTAGGGTGTTTATTTACTCAGTTCTTTTGAAAGTCAAACCATTTATATTTGAGGTCCATTATAAATTGGCCTCTTTAGTACATATAATCAGCTGCTATAAACAAGCATATTGGCTCAGTTAAGTCCATGTAACTCCATGGGCATTCCATTGAAGTCCATGAAATCCCCACATTTGAATATTCTGGCTATGTTACCATTTGAGAAAATCATAAATCACAACACTCATAAATAGTTTTATTTGGGCAGGCCAATTTATTTGAACTTATACATGAGTAATATTCTGGAAAGCAAAAAACAGAATCAAACAATTAAAAGTAATTATCTAATTGAGTTAGTCTGCTATCTCTCTGCCAGGATAGGATTTTTCTCTATAATAAGTAGGAAGAGTGACTATATGGCAAAAGCATGGAATTTGGAGTCAGGATATATGCATTCCATTTTCAGTTCTTTCACAATTTTTTATCACTCTAATTTAATCTCTCTGTTTCTATTTCTCTTCTCCAAAATAAAGATGATAACGCTTTTGTACATTTTGAGAACCACTGATCTTTTATAAGAATTTCAAATATGCTTCATGCAGCAGGCAGCTGGGTTTTGGATTTTTAAAATATTCTATAGTTTAGTGTATGCTACTAGTGCTCCACTTGTATAAAAATATAGGATGACTTTCAACTCGTCTCCTGCTATGCAGACTTTTGAGAGCTGGGAATTCTGCAGATGGCATGCTGAGCTGTTGCAGAGGGAAATGGACTGGTTCAACAGTGGTATATCTCACCACAGGAGAAACAGTAGAATTCCTCAAAAGGTCTATTTTTAAGATACTGATGCAGCAAAAAGTGCAGGGTAGTTTGCATTTGCACGTTGGTAAAATGCAGAAAACTGGTGGGAATCCTAAGCACTCTAGTTGGTTTATTGATGAAGATACTGAATCTCATCCATCCCCCCATATATGTAATAAGTTAGGCCACATTGTAACTGGCAATAATTAGTGTGGCTTCATGAACTTCAGTGGAACCAATATGCTTGTTTATAGAAATTGATGATCCATACTAAGGAGACTAGTGTACCCCTGACATAGGTATGGTCAAATTAGTTAGACTGGCAGTGAATTTAGCCTGATACATCTGGCTTAAAACAGGTTCTTAAACAAATAACACTATTTTAAGGGGGTGATTCATAATTAGTATATGAATTAATAAGCTTATTCTCTTTTTCTAAAGTCTAGGGAAAGATTTTTCTCCAATATAGCCAAAACATATATTTGCCTTATGTTGGCCGCAGTTAAAAGTACAGAAAATCTATCATATCTGTTGGTAAATAGATTCAATTTTTAAGGACAATGATCTGTATCATAGTCATTCCAGATATAAGATGATACAGAAATCACTCCTACTCTATTTCCATATGTATTAAATAGTGATATAAACCTTAACCTATGCAACGAACATAAAAGCTAGATCTTTGCCTCAGGCCAGCTGAGCTTTAAAAGTAAAGACTTTTTTAAAATAAAAATATTTTCATAAAAAAAACCAAGGCAGCATGACAGATCTCTAAATATATAGGGGTTAAACAGACTGCATAAGACATCTTCATGAGTCTGGAAGCCTTGTGAATAATAAAGGCTTTTGTTTTCAGACCACCTATGAATTGTACTCTGCTATTTCACACTTTATAGCGGTATAACCAAGATTCTTATAGCTGAGGCTTAGCTTCCAATTCTATTTAAAAACACCTTCTCTCCTGTTTTTTATAAGTAGTCATCTTCTAATTTAATAATAATTTAATAAAACAAACATATATACCAGTATTTACGGTATGAAACAGTATAACGTAGTTGTTCATTTCATATAAAATAGTCTTCCAAATCAATTTTATCCTATATCAGATGTCACTTTAAATTACATGTTTATTGTGCATATGATTCATGCAAAACATGCAGGTGTGCTTTCCAAAACCGTTATATATATATATTGTATGAGTGCCCAGAGGCATGAGAATGGGGAAAAAGAAAGTGTATGTGGCTGGGGGGAAATACATGTCAGGAGAGAATTTGATTTGTTATAAGAACCTATATTCAAGGATGTTCCAAAACAAAAACAATGCTTAAATTAAAACAACATTATTTAAGTTTCAAAGAAAAGCATACTAATAATGGAATCCCAAAACTAAGGTTGCCCATGAATTATGATATACTTTTATGTATATAATCACAAGCAGAGATGTAACAAGCAGAAATGGTGCCTTGGGCAAATCCTGTGGGAAGTAGGGAGTATTTGTTTTTGGAAGCATTCCAGTGCATGGGTTTTGAGAGTGGAGGAGCTAGCCCTGGTCCAAATCATTATTGAGAATATTAAACAATACTGGATTCAGGACAGACCCCCTGAGGAATCCCATATGGTACCTCCAGTCACTAAGACACTGAACCATTAATAACTACTCATTGAGTATGATGAGCCAAACAGTTATGTATCCATCTTACAGTACTTCCATTTAGTTTGTACTTTAATGGCCTTCTTCCCTGGATCTCTCAAGCTTATCTTAACAACCCTTGCATCAGGACACTGGCCACCATTGTTCTTCTGCCTTGACTGTGGCAAGTTAGGGTGTTATGCCTTGTGGTGGTGTCACAGTCGACTGCATAATTCTGCTAATAGGCTAGGAAGTGGTCTTTATAGAATGGTTTGGATAGGGACGATCCTACCTCTGATGGTGGGGATGGAGGTTGGACTAGATGACTTTTGTGTCCCTTCAAGCCCTAGTTTACAATTATTCTATTTCCCTAGCTTGTTAAGGAGAACATCATTGAAAACAGTGTCAAAATCCTTGCTAAAATAAAAGTAGATTACATCCACTGCTGTCCACCACATCCACAGAGCCTGTCACCTTACAATGGAAGACAATCAGGTGGGTCAGGTATTTTGTTCTTGGTGAATCTATGCTGGCTGTTCCTAATCACTTTGCTATCCTGTACATGCTTCACAACAGTTCCACTGAGGATCTGCTCCATGATCTTTCCAGGTATCAAGGTCAGACTGATAATTCTGGAATTATCCCAATCGTCCTTCTCTTTAATAAAAGTGGGAACTATATTTTCCCCTTTCCAGTCATCTGGAACCTCACCTAGCTTTCATGAGTTCTTAATGAGGATACTTAATGGTTCTGAAATTACCTCAGCCTATTCCTTCAGTATCCTTGGGTGCATCCCATCCAACTCTGCTATCTAGCTTCTTGAAGTCATTCCTAACCTGTTCTGACATTACTCTAGTCTGTTTGATTCCTACCTTATCTTTGCTATCAAATCTGCTCAAATCTTCCCTAGTTGTGAAGGTTGAATTTTAAAAAGGCATTAAATAGTTTAGCCTTCCCTGTAGCATCTATAACTAGATTGCCTTCTGAATTCTATAAGGGACCTATGGTTTCTTTGCAGACTTTTTGATCTTCCTCTTTGTCTTGACATACAAGCTTCTCCTGATAAATATCTAAACGTTATTTTGAATCATCTTCTGTAATATTATATATAATATATAAAACTGGAATTCTTCACATTTATGTCAGTGAGAGAATTGCCATTGACCGTAATAGGAGTAGGATTGAGCCATAGCTAATTAATATGATCCTATAATTGTCTAATTTTACACTAAATTTAAAGCCCGAATCTTGACTAAGGTCTTCACTTTTGAGCTAGCTGGACATAGGTTTGTGCATGTGAATATACTTGCTTTCAGGTGTCCAAGTTATATCATCCTGCATGCTTTCAGTCATTTCACTCCTCCTCCCTTCATTCTACCTTTGATGTGGGATTTTAGTTTGACTTGGAGGTATGAGTTCTCTCTTTTATGCCATTCCTAATTTTCAATCCCTATTAAAAGTGAAATTCTTAAATATTTGTCTCCTTTACCTTCCAGGTGTCCGGTGTCTTGTCATGCAAGGTGAAAGAGAACATAAATGGGAAATATACTTTGCACTTTCTTATTAATATTGTATCTGTGCCATTGTCACCTCCTTTGTTACTATAAGTGCTGTGCAGAATCTCATTAGTGGCCATGCTTTCTGGTTTCTGTCCTCTGTTTTAAATCTGTTTCTCATTTCCTGGCTGTTAGTTTTTGCTTGAGGGCTGTTTTAATTTATGGTAATGTCATTCTGACTCTATTTGATGATGCCCTGCCTTCATTTGTAAGAGTCCTCCTAGTTCTCTACATTCATGTAATCCTTTCAAGGACTCCCAAGTTCACATGGTTCTGCATAATATAAGTAATGTGTGGGCAAATCTTGTCTTTCCTTAAACAGGCACTTTTTAGACCACAGTAAAGATGAATATCTTCTGACTTATGGTTGTCTTTATGTTTGTGTTTTAAATGGAATTTTGACATTTGGTTTTTTCCATGCAAGTGAGCAAGTAATTAAACAGCTGTGCAAACTTTTGATTGAGAATTTGAGGAGGCCATTCCACTCTACAAGCAGACACTAGAGAACAGAGGATTAGTGACAATGTGACAGGCAGACTGAAAAATGGAATAGTACACTACTGTAAGAGACCCTGACATTAAGTCCTGATCCTGCACCACTGAGGTCCCAAGGACTTTTACTATTATCTTCAGCAAGTATAGGATTGAGTCTGTATGAAAAATGCCTTGTGTCAGGCAGTGGCCCCTCTAGCATGCCATGTTACTTCAAGTTATCTGACTCCTAAACTGGAATGGGTATAGCCAGATCTATCAAGTGCTTCATTTGAGTTCATTAGCACAGCTGAATGATAAGGCCATTTAATCCTTCCCCACGCAACTTAGCATACATGTTTTAAGCAGCAGCTGAAAATAAGGCCTTATAAGGCGTAGTGTTGGGCAACTTTCAAAATAGGCAGTGCTAGCATTCCAACCTGTAATTATCTTCTCTGTTTTCCTCTGACTCATGAAGAGGTAGTCCTGACCCCACTGAAGTCAATGAAAATTTCACCATTGATTTCAGGGAGCAGACTGCCACCCTTTAATTAAACTAGAATGCACACAAAAATAAGAGCTACAGTCTAATGTGACTTTCTTCAAAGCATACTTTATTATTAGAGATGTTACAGTTATTATTAGAATGGTTTAGGAAGATGCCTTCAGATGTGGTAATCTAAGCATTAAAACCAAGTCTTAGTCTTGTGGTAGCAAATAAATCATTATTATTTTTTACCTCAGTTGACCAATTTAGCTGAATTATATTTTGTGAAATATGGATCGCATCAAAGATGCTGCTTTTCAAATGAAAAAAAACACAAAGTATAGGACCAGAAGGGACTACCCTGTCCATAGGGTCCTGTCCCTTATGACTTCAGACAATTGTACAATAAACACCTGTCCAAAAAGATCAAAGAAATAATTTAGTTAAAAGTATATATGTTTTTAAATCTGGAACTTCACCAGCCCACAAGAATTTCCAGTATTGTTGAGGTTGGTCAGTATTTTACATATTCAGGTTAAAGTCAATAACCTAATCATGTATTTTCTTATTTTTCTAAACCAGAATACTTTATTACAGTCATAAATAAAGAAGGGGAAAGCTGAATTGTTACCAGAGAAAAGAAGTATTTTGAAAATATAGAAATTGGATAATCAATGACAAATTAAGAACTGATGAGATCCAGATCTATGAGATTGGAGATGATGAGGTGGTGGGTGATACTACTGCAAATTGGCTGATTAGGAGTACTAGTAGAATTAAACACTGGGGTCACAGTTCTGACAGCCTAATAGCAGGAATGAGGGTGTTTAGGGTTCACGAATGACAGAGTTCCTGACCAAAGAAAATGTTAATTTTTGTTTTTAGAACAATGGTTTTCTACTCCTGTTTGGACATGTTTTATTGCTGATAGCTGGCAACTCTGGAGTAACGACATTAATACAGTATTAAAGAAAACTAGTATAAAAAGGATAACAAACTAAAAAAAAATTATCATAGGCCGTGAAAATAAGAAACATTTATTAGAGGAGAAAATATTTCCAGCAAAGTAAGCCCTGACACTGAATTGTAGCCAAGGGAATTCACAGATCTTGGTGATGGGTGCTCTTGGAGTCTAGGGGTCTGATTTTCAGAAATACTGAGCATTTGCATCTTCTGTTGAGCTCAGTGGGATTCACGGGTGCTGAGTATTGTTAAGAAAAAGGATCATGATAACTAGCAGAATGATAAGATAGGGGTTGATGCTATATGGCAACGGAAGGCAACCTTTTCCAGCTGCAGGCTGGAGTGACACACCTCAGGTCAGACATAGGCGGGTGCTACAACCCTGCCATCTCTGTTACTGCTTGTCTCCCTGACCTCTCATGGCAAGGACTGGCAGCACAGGGAGAGCACCACAGAAGGTGTCCCCCACTGCCTGCTGGATGCTGCTGAAGCCCCACATCTGCAGGCCAAATTCAAACATTTGGCATGCCATGGGTTGCTGACCCATGCTATATCAGATTCTTAGCCAAGTTGTAATGAAGTAGGCTGGTCTCCACATTACAGAGATTCTTCTGTAAGAAATGAATTATGGGTAGAAAAAAAGAAAATAGGTAGGAACAGACACTTTAGAGTCTATATTTTACAATTTAAAGTGACTTGGAATTACAATTTTTCTGACCAGTTCTGACTTTTTCCCTCCTTCCTCCTTCCTAATATGTTCCCTTCAGCTTCTTCACATCTGCCCCTCTAACCTTCCTCTCCCTTGCTTTCTCATCACTCACATCCCTTTATTTTCCATTTCATATATCTCCATCTAAGTAAACTTGCCTCAGAAAATTGTGGAATGAAAATGATGTTTGTTGACAGTATATTTATCTCTCTGCTGATATGTTGTATACTCTCTCAGCCTTGCATCTGTCTTGCTTATTTAGCCCACAAGTTCCATATTTATTTATATTCAACCTAGCACAATGGGTCCACATACTTGGTTGATCATTAGGCACTACTGCAATACATATGATTAATAATAATCCACTGGCCATAATTTTGGTTTACATGGACTAAAACGAAAATAGTAAGATCAGAATTCATAAAATGAATGATTAAACTGCTCCATGCTTACTGTGAAACCCCAATTTCTTTCTGAAATATGAATATTTAACTAAGCCAAATCAATGTTACATATTAATTTAGTGTTTGGTTGGATTTTAGGCAGACTACTACATCAGGGTCACTTAACCACTGTTTTCTTTAATGATTATTATATCTGTTCTTGGAGCATATGCAAATAAAGGTTAGTATGAATTTGTCAGAATTATCTTAATTGTTTTCCATTTGTCAGGCATAGAGGGTTCTTATCTGGCTTATTGTTTTGGAAAAGCTTTAATGCATGTGTCCCTAATTTCATTTTCCATACAAATCTAGAGATTTCTGCACTATAGCCCATGTTTCCTGCAGGGGTTTTGTTTGCTCTCAAAATGGTCTCTACTGATAAAACTACATTTCAAGACTTGAGTGTGCATCTCATTATATACTACTGTGTCATACTCAATTCTGAGTCATATGCTACTATGTTACTTTAAATGGATACATGATTTACTGTGAGAATAAAAATAAGATGCACAGACAAGCTTTAGGGACAGAAATTTCCTTTCTCCCAGTGCTGACAGTTTATGCAAAGAGGAGACTTAATATAAAGGTAGGCAAATCTCTATGGGCTTCTGTACTCTTGTTTACATAGATACAAGATAGATATAATTATGACAGCAACGACTGTTGCTTATAGCTACAGCAAAACTGCTAAAAAGTGTTAAGCATGATCTTCTGTCTCATTGCGCAGAAGGAACCAAGGGGGCTGACTTGCAGGTAAATTGAAAAAGAAAAGGTAAAACATATAGTGATATTCACCCTGTGGAAATACAGCTGCATGGTTCCTCAAGCCCTGATTATAGATCTGTACATGGATTGGAATAAAGCTTTGCATAACATTCTTGTTACAATATTCTTGTTTCCCTGAGGGAAAAATGACAGTTTAATAGAACAGGGAGATAATTGTGGGTGGCAGTGGCAGCTATAGAACCAGGCTTTTTGAAACTAAAAGACAGACTTCAAATGCCAATTCTCTTCTTTCCAGGCATGTAACTCCATTGATTTAACTGAAGCTGCTTTTCATTCTCACTGATGGAAGTGAGAGTAGAACTCTATGTATCCTCCATGCAAGGATGTGGAAAAAGTAAAACCACTCCAGCAGAATGGGGGGACCAAGGAAAGGAGAAGGAGAGGGTCAGGATTTAGAAAAGGAGGGTGTGGGAGCAGCAACCTGTGCTGCAGGGGTGGCTACACACATCACCACCAGCCTCTCTACCTCCATCCCCCCCAGCCCTACAACTGGTGCAGGCAGACCAGGTGGGGGAGCCTTCCAGAATTTCTTAAAACCCTGAAAACAGGTAAGAATCCCCTGCACTTCCCCTCCATGGTCAGAGTCATGTCTCACCCTTAGGTGTTAGGAAGGGTTCCCCCACCCTATCTGGTCCTCCTTGAGCAGATGCAGGGAGGGAGAATCCACCATTGCTGCTGCTGCCACTGTTGTTGTCCCTGTCCCAGCAGAGCCCAGTCCCTGTGCATGTCATCATCTACAGCCTCTGGTAATTTATTCTGTTATTAACCTGTCTAATTGTGCTGTTATTATGGGTGTAAATTTGTGATGGCAGTTGCAGGAAATCTGCAGTGTTTTGAGCATCAGCAACCTGAGCTAACTCCACTTACTGAATTAGGTGAAAACACCTATACTTTATTGTCAGTCCTTTATCTATTCAGTTGCCACTGAAACTGGATCTTCCAACTGCAGGAACAAGTTTGATTTGTTTTAATTTTTTTTTTTTTTACAACTTAAAAATAAAGATACCCTGAGACCGTGTCCAGATGAATTCAGACATGTGGTATGTGGTGCCACAGACCCATCTGCAGCACCACACACTGCACATGCAGGTGTTCCCCATGCTTCTACCTTGCAGAATAGGGTGGGGGGGCAGGGTTTGACCCTGAGAGATTAAAAAAAAAGAAAGAATAGTGGGGCGGCACAGATGGCAGCAGCATGCACCACCCAAAACCAGAGCCTGGCTGGCCAGAGACACATTCCAGCTGCCAGCCAGGCTTCCTGCTACATCTGCAGTCCCAGGAGGCACCCAGGGTCCCAGGTAAGGCTGCTGGGGCCAGCACACTTTGCTGTTCCCAGTCTCTGCTACCCCACCTGGGGTAACCTGCCACGCGCCAGAGTACGCATGGCATGGGGATTCCTCAGGGACAAGTAGCAGTGGCACAAGTTGTGCAGCTGCTACTAGTCCCCAGAGAAACAAACTTCTATGCTCATTTGGATGTGCCCTCAGAGTGCAAAATTTGTCATAGCAAATATAAAACTAAAAGTGAGTGGGCTTCATTTCTTAATTCAACTAACAATGTCTGTAAATCAGCTAAACTGTATGAGATGTGGTTTAAGAAAACCAATACTATATGAATGAACATTAATGGACTAAGTCACAGAAAAGCTTTGTTCATTATGACAAAGCCAAAGTGCACCTTATACACTTGGCCATTACCTTACCTGTACCTCTTACTGACATATCATAAGAATTAATTGCAAAACAATAGCCCTGTTTTCCTTTCTCAAATATTGCCTGTATTAAAGCTTGATATGCAACTACATACACTCCAAGAGCTCCACTACAAACTTACATTATCAAAATCAAACACTGCTTCATTAAAAAAAATGAAGCTATAGATGCCTTTTTGATCTGCCTGTAAATGAAGTTTGAAATTCTCTTTCACATTGCTAGAAACAAACTTTCAGGCATAGAGTCATAGAGAAGTAGGCTGGAAGGTATTTTTAGAGGTCTTCTAGTCCAACCCCTTGCCAGAGGTAGTATTGTCCCTATCCAAACCACCCAGTACAAATCCATTGTTTCTAACCTTCTAGCAAAACTACCCAGTCCACTCAGATATAGGCATCTATGACTGTAAAAACAAAGGCATCTGTGCAAAAGGGTCTTAGTCTATTTCTGTGGCTTGGAGGTGCTACCATAAATCTTATAATAATAAGGAATAGTAACTTGATTCTGATCAGACCTATACCATACTTATTCCAAGTTTTAACTCTACTTACTTTAAGATAAGGATCAGGCCTTCTAATTTGGCCCCAGTTCAATAATTGAGCTTTAAGTCTCAGTTCTTTGAAGAAACAAGACCTTGGAAAAGGGAGAGGGTCAGAACTATATTTCTGTAATGACAATGTCTGCCTCTTGTCAGAAAACTTACTATACAGATTTACAGGAAAACAATAGAATACACAGTGGAGTTAAGTTACAAATTAGAGGAAATATTCATATTATTAGTATAAATCAGTGCCATCATGGCTTGAAAAACATTTTTAACTTTAAAACTCCAATGAAATAAGATGTTATTTTGTCTTGAAAGTCTAATTCATCCATATCAGAATAATTACTAACATCTGGATTTTGCCTTTTTACAAGAGAATGCATGTGCATCAGATGTCTCTGTCGTAATCATAATCGGAAAAGAAACATTTATTGCTTTGATAGGTAATCCTCAATTTTACTGAATATAAAGTATCCCTCAACTTTAATGTTATAAAATTCAAGTTTCAGTTTGGCAATCTTTTGGTGGTATGCTTGAATTGGTTTGTCCAAATCATAAAGCAAATATTTCCTCCTCTTAGCAAAAAAACCTTAGGATTATTTTGGGTTAGCTGGTCAAGCATAGAGCCAAAAAAAAAGTTACTAAAGTAACTGCTTCTTTCCTAACTTGAAAACTTCAGCAGTTTGCACATGTTTTCTGTTGAGCAAGAACATTTTGGGGAAAAGATTTTTAAAAATGTGAATGGCAATTAGTTCTCTAACTTCCATTGAAATTCAGTGTGTATGGCAATTTATTTTGAAAATCCTTCTGTCAACCTTTTCCTATTGATTGAAGGACTGAAAAAAATCTCTAGAGCTTAAAGTACCAATAAAAATTTTAAAAACAATGTAATAAATCACCACTTTCCAAATTTGCCCATCACCCAGGTTCCTACTGGCCAGGGAGAAAAAAATGTACCTGGCAAGACACCCAGAAGCTTAAAAAATGCCCAAGCTGTCACAGATGAAGTGTAGAAGTGTATTTTAAAGGCATGGACCATAATGGAGAATATCCTTGGAGCAACCTCCTTTCAGATATTTAGACCAGGCCACCCTTTAAAGAGACCACCTTTTCCCTCTCCTCCCCACCTCCCCCAGTGAAAGCAAAAGTAAAGAAACAAATAAGAAGAATGTTATCTACAGTCAGTAGCATAATTAGGGGTAGTTTGAGGGGGCACCAGACTTAAAAGCTGACTTTAGATGGGTGTAGGGCAGTAGTGGACAAAGTCTGGGTCAGGCCCCCCAAGTAGGGGCATGCTGGCAGTGGATTGCAGCTCTGCCCTCACTCTGGATCCTGCTGTCACCACTGAAAGATCTCAGCTTCAGCCCCAGAGCAGTTCCCTACCCAGCTGCATGTCCTACCAGCACTCTGCTGGGACTAGTCTCCATGAAAACCCTGGCCCCACACTGTCTTGGCCCTGCTACTTCTGGGGTCTTCATGGAAGCCAGCTGCAGTGATGCAGGCAGAAGCTGCTGGGAAATGGAGTCCAGCTGTTGGCTGGATCTGCCATTTTGCTCATTCCTCATGTAGGGACACACCATGCCCCTGCTAAAGCAACAGCCATAGCCAGGATGGACAAACCACTACTTCAGCCACTCTTGGGTCCTGTAACAAGGAACCCAAACCCTGTTACTTGGGCATAATGGAGGGGGAGGAGAGGGGGACTTTAACAGGGAGCCAGGGGGCTCCTGTCACTTCGGGCACAGATAGAACTGACAGTTTTCACCCAATCTGGCCCCAGAAAGTGGTCTATAGCCATGACCAAACACAGGTGCATGGCTACAGACAGTTAAAAAATGGCCAATTGAGCAAAAATCTGAACCCTCATTGCATGAGGGGCAGATGAAAACGTTCCAAAACAGAGGGTCTTCCGTAACTTGTGTTTGCCTGCCTGCCAGCCTCAAACTGTTTTCAGAATGGGAGGGGGAAAAGGGAGTGGAGGGAGTTTGGTCCAGTGGTTTTTCATCCCCCAGTGGAGGGTAGGGTGCTTGTATCCCCCTCCCATCCCCCCCTTCCTGAAGTAGGAGGGTTCAAATTCACCCACCTCACCCTCCAGTGCCTGCTACGAAACCCCTAGAAAAAGCTCCCATGGCTTCTTTCCCCCCTCCCATTCTGAAAACTTTGCAGCCTTGCAAAGAAGGAGGCCATTCCTAAGGGAAATTGCCAAACAGCTAGATTTCCTCCCCCCCTAGAACCAGCAGTGAACTTCTGTTGGCTCCAGGCAATCATTGTAACTCAGAACACTTCCCAGTTACAATGGGGAGCTGCACTTCTGTCTGCACCCTTTAAGAGGATACAGGAGACTAATCCAGCTGTGTGGGGGCCACAGTTGCAGGAGTGCAGGCTGGCCCTTAATTAAGAGAATAAAACCTCGGCATGGAGCTAGGGAAGACACATGACAGAAAGGGGGCAAGGCTTCCAGGCATATAAGCCCAGGGCCTGAGCTAGAAGAAGCAGTCAGACTCTGTAGGTTTCAGAGAGAGGAGCCTTCCCCCAGGGAAGTTGACTATGGGAAGCAGTGCCTAGGGTTGCCCAAGCTCAGGGCCATTCTTGCGGGGAGGGGAATTGGGGTGACCACCCTGAGCCTCATTCTTGGGGGGCCCCATGGAGCTGGGTGGAGAAGCAGTGGTGCAGAGCTGGGTGAAGCAGTGGCTCCATGTCCAGCCACTCACTCCTTCCACCCCACCACCGCTACCTCCCTTCTTCAGATCTGGGATCGGAGTGGGGGCGGGGCCCTGCATGGGCTGATTGGTCCTGGGCCCCATATCCTGCTTGGGTCACCTTTACCCAAGCTACCCACAAGGGTAAGAGCAGGCCTAGCCCTGGGAATAATAGCTTGTGGTAGGTCTCCCAGTTTGCCCTCCCCTAAGGCGGTCACTGACATCGTAATCATAGGTGGTCACTATGGGTCATTGTGGCCGCCCTTGGGTGCCATCCTGTTACAGGGTCCCTGCTCAGCTGCTGCTTCTTTTGCTACCCATTACAACAGGCAAGGGGAATGGGCATCACTCAACATCAAGCTAAACAATGGCAAGGGAAGCAGTAGTGGCAGCTGCAGTAGAGGGCGTATGAGTTCCTGCTACCCTATGGTAGGCCATAAACCCACCAGGTATGGGAAGTGCTGGCCCAGAGCACAGAACATACTAGTTATGCCTCTGGTTACAGTAACAAAATTGCATAGCAAATTAGGTTTCACCTGTACTGGTTTTGAATTTTTGGTGCTTATTTAAGTGGATTTCTCACAACAGGCAATATGAGAAATTCTCCAGTGCAAAAATTCTCAGACTTTAAGAGTGTGGACCACATTTTACTAGAGAGAATTCCAGGTGGAGACCTCTCATCTCATTTAGGTTGACCATTTCCCCTGCTATTCACCTCCTGGCTCATTAGTTATCGAGCAATATCCTTACAACAACTATAACAACTGTTCACATGGGAAAACTTTATTATAAATATGTTTATGTATGTTTAGCTGTCACTCAATGTAAAGTAATACCTGGAAATAAAAACCACCACCATCTGACCACCCAGGTCTCTGTGGAACAGAAATAAGTGTTCTCCAGTCATCAGTAGTCTGTGAACCAGTCTCCAGACTTTGCTTCACTGATTTCTGTAACTGCTCACCTCTTTCATGGGACATAAAAAATCTATTTTTCTCCCATGAGCATCATAAAAATGTCAGTTACACTTGAGTATTTACAGTAGTTCCAAGATCACAAGTCAATGATAAATTATTATTCATTTGCTCCTGTACTGTGATATATAGAACTGTTTCAGATTTGTACCTCTGCCTGTGTTGGAATCAATTTTTATTTTCCATTTCCTGAAAAGCTTTGCCTGTAGCTTTTTTTGATAAGATACTTGGACCTTTATCCTTTTAAAGCATTCCCCCCTTAGCCCCCAACGTCATCCCAAATCCAATTAATTTTAATGGTTAATGTCAGACGTACGTTGTGGTTGCCTTGGAGTTCCTCATTTTGTTGTCTTTTGGAATCTACAACTTCATATTTGAAAATGAATATAAGCAAATGGGAGAGGAAATATGATAATAGAGAAATCTTGCAACAGGACTACACACATGAGTTAAGGCAGTAGGACTAGGCCCAAAATGTTGAATAAGCCTAATGAATAGATGCAAAATTAGGCAGAAGCATAGATAGCTAATGAAGAAAAGTAGCAGAACAGCTGATTCTGAGTGAAGAATCTACTTCCATGAAGGAATAATCGGGAAGCTTTCACCTTCCCTGGTTTAAAAAAAGACAATTAAAATAAGTGGAGGCTGAGTTTACAAAGGTCAGGTCTTTAAGAGCAAACCCTATTACGTTCAGCACAGCAGTACAATTTAATTTTCCATTTTTATTAAAACTAGCAAGGTTGCTGTTTAAAAACTCCCAGGTTTTACTATACTTCTATGACTCTTCCCTTTTCACCATAACCCATAAAAATGACTCTTCCTAAAAACTGTCAAGACAAAGTTGCAGTCTTGCTAATTAGAAGGAGCTGAATGATTAATGCTAATGGTATCCCTTTGTCATCTTTCACCTTCTAAGAGACCTAATTCACATAATGGAAAAAGTCCGTAACACTTTTGGCTAGACCACAGGTTTTACTTCACCTTCATCTTTCTTGTTAATTTTTTCCTTTCTCCTTTTTGTTTTTCCTACTACTATGATATTTTAAAATGTCTCCAAAGAAAAGAAGCCTCAAAAAACCAAGTAGGCTATAATCACGCTTAATGCAAAAAATGGAAAAAAGAAGTTCTAAATTTAATGGCCCTTGTCTGTAGCACTAAATACACAAGAAGTTTTGAATGCAAAAGTGCATTTAAAACACTCAGTCGTGATTCCCATATGGTTTCTCTCCTGCACTCTCTTACTCCCATGCTTAACTTTACTGAAATTATCCTGCCTGTAGGAAAATTGAAAGGAGAAATGCAGAGGTATAACAAGCAATTTTTACAGCCTGATCAAAGGCAGTAGTGGCCAGGTCAGAGGTCATGGCCACCAATCTTGCACCCTCTCTGAATTGGTACCCAAAGGTCATGTCATACTTACCCCCTCCCTAGTTAATGCTACTGAAGAAATAATTTCATATGAATAAAGTACTTGTTTGTAGGACTGGGACAAACATTTTTTCTTTCCTTTCAGGTCAGTCAGCCCTCTTTGAGAGCGCATTGGCTTTTCTCTTTCTCAGCCTGGAAATATTCAAATATATTTTATATTTAAAATCTGGATGGTGCAAATAGCATGTTCTGTGGTTACAAATAAACCTCAGCTTCTATTCCAAGATGCATTTTCAGTTGCTCATAAATTTCTTGAACCTGTTTCCTTAGGTTGAAATTTTCCATGAAAAGTTTTAGCCAAATCCAGAAAAGTTGTTTGGATAGTTTTCCTCACTTCAGCTGTAATGACAAATATTGACCTCATGATTTAAAGTGATATTAAAAACTTAAAATGTGGCTTGATTTGTATCTGCAACTGTGACCTAAGTTGGCCCAATAGTTTTGGCTATGAGGCTTTAAAACAGTTTTCAGGCATGCTAAGCAGGACTTCTCTGCCTTGTCTCTCTGACAGCTTGGCTGAGTGCAGGATGCATTTACAGAATATAAAGTTCATAACTTTGAAGAAAGGGATCTGATTTTTTTTCAAATACAATCCATGTTTTCCTTACACTGAGATTTACACACCCATAAAAAAAAGGTTGGAAGCACATTGGCTAGTGTAGACCACATGTTTACCCAAGCAAGAAAAGAGTTAACTGCCCCCGAAGGGGACCATGTTGAGAGCGCTCAGATTAAATGTTCAGCCTGCAGGGTGGACAAAAGTAATCCCCACCTGTGCTCATTAGGGCAGAAAGGTGAACAGGAAGAGGCAGGATCTTGGTGGAGGGGTGGTGCTGAGTGAAGAAAGGAGGCTTTCTGTGTGAAGGGAATACAGCTAGAAAAGTCTCAGGGTTAGCACTGAATACAAAGCACAGGGAACCTGGAAAACGGGCTGGTTTCTTGACCTTGCTCCCATGACAGAAAATAAAAGATATGCTTTAAACTCAAGGTGAAATCCCAGTGAAGATTTGGCAGTTTGTCATTTTTGCATGACTTGGCAGCTCAAGATGAGGCTTCCACATAACTTTTGTTAAAGACTGAACCATTTCCCATAAATACAGATAGATGGATAGAGCTTTTTTAAGGGAAACCCCTTTCCATGTGCAAGCAGTCCTTGGATCCCACAGTGTGTTTCTTTTCAGAAAACAGATGTTTGCAAATCAGTAATAACTTCAGTTATGTTTACTGGGCTGTGAGAGTTTGGTTGCTGTTCAGCCAGTGTTTCTCTGCATTGGGAATTTTCCATCGTTATACAAATCCAGGCTTGTTTTCCAGTCCACCTTCTGTGGTTTTGACTTTCCCAATGCAGATTTCTCACAGCTGTACATTTCTCTAAAATGTTCTTATCTTACTGCTTCTAGTGCTTTTGATAGCAAAACTGCTACAGTGAATGCAAGCTGTTTATGTTTTTCAGTGCATTTTACAGCTTGGCTTATTAGCTATATCTGTATATCTGTGACAGATTTGGAGCTATTTGAATACCTGCACATAATTCATACTTGTGAAAACTGAACAATGACAAGGCAATGTTAAAGTTGTATATATGGGCAAAAGTATTCTTGTACAATCTTACTGTCCCTGCAGTGTTAGTGGAGAGATTTTTTTAAAATTAAAATGCTACCAACTTACTCCCCCTTGACCCCTAAACTTAGTAATCCATGTGAATGTTAGTTCAGTCACTGTAGTTGCATTTGTAGCAGTAGCCTAGATAAACTTTACTTTAACAAGAGATGAGTTCAAGCTGCAAAAATTGGATCTAGAATCAGGCTTCTAACAGACTAAAGCTCTGAGATGTTGATATCTAGGATTTTGGTTTGGATGATTATAGAGAAAGGCACCTTATAAAATTTAGTATTATTATAAATGCTCTCTTTCCTCTGCCCAACATCTAGTAACAGTATACCCAATGAAGTAAAAATATAATGCAAGCCTTAGATTCCTTTATATATATATCTATAACTTATATATATAGTTGGAAGGACCTTTGAGGCAGAGAGATGGACTAGATGACCTCTCAGACTATACTTAGACATCTGTCAGGAGTAGTTTGTAAAACTTGTTCTTAAAACACTGCACTGATGGAAATTTTACAGCTTCCCTAAGTAATTGTTCAAGTGCTTAATTAGGAAAAAAATTCCTTTAATGATAATGTCCACCTTAAATTGTCCTGGCTGAAATTTATGACCCTTCCTACTTATCCTAATCCCAGTAAACATGGAAAAAAATATATAATCCTTCCTCTTTGAAGCAACCTTTACACATTTGAAGGCTGTTATCCTGTCTCCCTTTAGTTTCAGTTTCCTCTTTTCTAGATTATATAAACTCAGTTTATTCCACCTTTCCCCCTTGTTCATGTTTTCTAGACTTCTGATCATGCTGGTTTCTTATCCCTGGATTTTCTCCAGTTGGTACACACAGTCCTTGAAGTATGTTGACCAAAACTGGACACAGTAGCACAGTTGAAGACTTATGTAGCTAAGTGAAATGGAAGGGTTACTGAATGTCTTCTACATGCGATACTCTAGTTTATGTTCCACCATGATGAAGTAATATGAACATAAAACATTTCAGTTTGTGATCCACTATAACTTCCAGATCCTGAATTATATTAAAGTAAAAACTGAATATAAATCAACAATTTTGTAATGTATCAAACAAAAAACCACTATTTTTGTCTTAAACACTATACATGTCTTAAACATTATAAAAATCTTAAAACACTATAAATGTCTTAAAAGGAGTATCATATGTAGGACACATGAAGTAAACTGTATACTTAGTGCTAGCAAAGAGCCATCCCTCTGAGGTCCAAGGTTAGAATAACACTGTTTAAAGACAGCTCTGCCATCCATGCACAGTAGAAGGTACACTTGCAAGATCCCCTGAACTGAGATTCTAATGTTATGGACAATGCCACTGGAGCCATTCCACGACTTCCCATTAAGGACGGCCTTGGGGAGCCACTGTCTAATCAAGAGGCCTTGAAAACCATTAAGCAGATGAGAAACAGCAAAGCATGTGGTTCTTATGGAACACAAGCTGAAATTTATAAGGAAAGTGCAAAGAAGTTCTCTCACCAACTTCACATTGATTCCTACCCAACCCACCCCCACAACCCTGGAGCACATAAAGAGACACCCTGAGAGAGCACTTTTGCTTACCCAGAAGTGAACTACTGTCACAAATGACAGGAGCAAAATTCTGCGGCAAATTAGGTGCATTGAAAGGGTTTTGATTAGATCCCTCTGGTTGCTAAGATCTGCAATTTCAGCACCCCATTTGAAAGATACTGGGCACATCTACAGTTGTTACTGTGCAGTCATTTAGTACTTGCCTACACAAATACTAAATAACTGTGCAGTAACTGCAATTACTGCACAGTGCCAACAGCACTTGGGTCATTTCCAGTGCTATTGTGCAGTAGTGTCAGTGTCACAGTTCATGCCTGCTGATGCTACAGAGATATAATGTCTTGTGTAAATACACCCACTGTTTCCTAAAGCTACCTTTTGGAATATGCTCAGCTCCAGAAGTATTTTATCATGCAATAAGCCAGGTCTCGCAGTAGCAGGTCTAGCAGTTGATTACATCATGATTTGGTGTGGTAGTGCCAGTGAACATCAAGAATGACTGAGAAAAGGTACTGGGTATTGCAAGAATTAGCCTTAAATGAATAAGGACATGTGCCAGTTTCAAACAACAAAAATAACATATTTGGGTAAGCAACTGATCTCAAGGGAAATCTTACTTGAGAACTCAAAGGAACAGGTGATATTAAACTTTCTAAAACCTGAAGGTAAAGTAGGGATTCAGACATTTTTAGGGATGGTGAATTAAGTCAACAAGTTTATACCTAACTACACAACTGGTAATGAGCTTACATAATTCATCTAAGGAACCTTTTCCACAATAGTGTGGAGTGGGTCTGCATGCCAGATCATGACAGTGAATTTAATGATTTAAGACACTGAGGGGGCCTACCTTTGTTGGCAGATATACCACAAATTAGGTGCAACCCCACCCTGAATACTATTACAATCCTTTCCCCCACTCAATCTACTGCTCTGTGCTCCCTGACCAAGTTGCTGCTCTGCGTTCTGTTTCCTGCCCTGTATTCCCTGCCTGATATGATCTTCTGCTTTCTGCTCTCTGCCTTATCTGCCATGGTGTTGCTTTCCACCTCACTAATATGCCATGTTCCACACACAGTGCTACAGTTCTTTTACCCATTAAAAGACACCAAACTCCCTGCAGATGCCTCAAAATATTGATTGGAAGCTGTACTATTTACAGTGTTGTGGAACAGATTGGCTGCCTGTCTCATATACATCTAGGGCTATAGCAGCTGCAGAAAAAAATGTATACACAGATTGAAAAATAGACTCTTGGCCTGACTTGAATGTACAAAATCCCAGGGCTTACTGTATGGCTGGAAACTCTTTGCAGAAGCTGAGCACAAACCACTAACTGAAGTATTCAAAAAAGAACTTGGGGATGCATCACCAAGGATACAGAAATGACTGAAATTTCAGGAGTATGATGTGTCCCTGAAGTTCTAACCTGGACACTACTTATTAATGGCAGACACCTTTTCAACTGCATACTTAACAGTATACAACCTGATGATCTAGTGCCAATGGTAACCTGTACATGTGGACACGGCTAAAGCATAATGCAATGCATCTCCAGGCATTTGGAATGAATGGGTGTTGGAAACACTGAAAGATGAAACATTGCAAGCAGTGATACAAGCAATAAGAAAGAAGGGAAAATCACCATTTTCTACCTGCATATTCTCAAAATAAAAATGAGTTCTCAGTGACCTCAGTAGTACTCATGAAGGGTACACAGGCTGTAAGTCCTACAGTGATGAGTGAAAATTTTGGAATGAATACATGGAGGACATCTGGAAATACCCAAATCAAAAATTAGAGCCAGAGATATTGTCTTATGGCACTGGATGAATAGTGATATTGAAGATATGGTGAGGACATGTGGAACAAGTCAAAAGTAAAGGAATGCCCAGCAAAAAGAATCAATCATGCTTCGTAAACAACTTGCTTTCCCGTGGAACAAAGTAGGAATTCATCTGTTCAGTTTGGGAAGACATGACCACCTAATTATAGTGGACTACTGTACTAATTTGTCAGAAGCAGGGATGCTTGATGATAGCACCACGACACCTTTCTATGTTTGTACTCCATGGAATTCCAAGAACCATGGTTACTGACAACACACCACAGTTCAGGAATAGGGAATTTTAAGACTTTGCTCAAAAGTTGATTTTTTTCTCATGATAAATCCAGCCCCAGATACCTTCAACTCAATGAATAGACATAATGTGGAGTATGCATTGTGAGGACCCTTCTTGAGAAATAACAGAGGAAGAAAAAGATGTCTAGTTGTACTACTTGGCTACAGAGCTACATCACTGCAATACCAAAAGTCACTTGTGGAACTTCTTTACAACAGATATATAAAAATTCAACTACCAGGCATAGACCAAAAATGAAGGGTGACAACAGAATCTATAATAGCCTATAAAAACCAAGGACAGTACAATTAGAAGCTACATTACAATAAAAGATCAAGACCATGTCCACGGTTAAAAGACAATGATTCAATGCAAAATTGGGAGGATGGACACTAGCTGAGTGACAGAGTAGGAAACTTTTCTCATCTTGTTTTTTGGCTTGTTTTTTTGTCTCCAAACTTATGGTTTCCTGTTTTGTCTCCTTACCAGTTGCCTGTAGAAAGAGTCATCTCTGGGCAAGGCTTGTGGACATAAGGATTTATCCCAAGGCAACCTCAGCCTGTTCCTTGGGACAAACAGTGAATCAGTGGGGAGAAACTTGGGGTTCTCTGCATGGAGTATATGGTAGATGGGGTTTGTGATATGAGACATGTTAGTTTGATTTTGGAATAGTTGCTTTATTAATGTTATTACTCTAGTTAGGTTTTTATAAAAAGAGGAAGATGTAACATAGGGTAAGCCCGTCTGGACATTCAGAGCATTCATGAAGTGTGGCATTCCAACAGGTGGTATGGGTAAAGCCAGCAGGAAGTTCCAGGTGGCAGAACAGTAACAGGACAGCCATAAAGGCAAGGGCAATAAAAAAAAAGTAAAACGTGTTAACTATTTACTGTAAATAGTTGTATAGAAGTTTCTGTATGTAAAAAAAAGAATCCTTTGTTCACTGCAAGCTTCATCAAGATACCACAGTCATATCAGGGGTAAAGGACTAATGAGCAATTTGGAGGTGGCTTGTGAAAGGGAAGGATGTTACCACGGATGTTTTCCAACTGTTGAAATTGCAGCTGCTCCTTTTCCAGCCAGCTCTCGGTATGCTATGGGGACTGAATTCTTTCTATTCATCCCAAGTGGTGTTGCCTGGACAAAGTCATGTGCCTGTGGATTTATGTAGGGACATGGTGAGAAGTATCTATCTTATTCACAGGGTGAACATTTTTAGTTACACTTTTGTAAGCATATATCACTTGAACACACTTTTCCTACATCTATTGTTCTACAAGAAGGCTCAATCCAGTAAATGTATTTAGGGTAAAGATTTTGTTTGTTGAGGGTTATTCTGTTTTATATGAACATACTGTGCATGGTTACAACAAAGTAGATACTACTGTTTCCATGATCTCATTTAAGCCTTACACTGCAAAAGTATTAGTATATAGCATAGTATAGCAGCATGGCTTACAACTTTACAAATATTTATATTGCATTTAAAGCTCAGTCATTTTGGTTCCTGATCCTGTTTGCTGCAGAAAAGCACTTCTCTTGTGTGACTTCAAATTTTCAGCATTTGCTATGCTGCCTTACTCTGGCTAAGAACTAAGTTGCTGTGCTCTTAGAATTTCTCTGCCTTGCTGATTGTCATAAAAGCTTCGTATAAATACTATATTTACTTGAATCTAAAATGAGGTCTCCCCCCTATCCCCATCACCATAGGGGGAAAAAGCCCTTCATCTTAGATTTGTGTACAAAGCTGGGGAGAAGAGAGGGAGGCAAGCAGCTGCTGCCAGAATCAGACCCACAGCAGCCTCCTGCCCATGCTCCACTTGCCCTCTGCAGCTTCTGCACCCCACCCCTTATGCCCGCCTTCCCTGACTATCAGGCATTTTAGCTCCAGCCCTGGCTGGAATCCTTCTTAGACGTGGAGCACAGAGAAACTCTGCCCCTGCCCAGTAAATCAGCAATGCCACTGCTGCTGCACAGCTATCAGGGGTTGTGCTTCCATGTGCTTTGCTCTGGGGTGAAACAAGGCCCAAGCAATATCTGACAGTAAGGGAGGGAGAAATAGATACAGATTGTGGGGAGCAGGTTGAAAGGAGAAGAAGAGACAGAGGAG
The DNA here is from genome assembly GCF_001723895.1 of Crocodylus porosus. Taxonomy (NCBI): domain Eukaryota; kingdom Metazoa; phylum Chordata; order Crocodylia; family Crocodylidae; genus Crocodylus; species Crocodylus porosus. The sequence goes on from NW_017728906.1 coordinate 24,909,113, forward strand.
AATAGGGTGAAGGGGCAGAGACTGTGGGGACTTGGGGAGGAAGGGATAAAGATTATGGGGGAGGGGGCAGAGGCTGTGGGGCTCATGGGGTTGGAGGGTGAAACTGGCAAGGAAGCTGGAAGGCTTCAAGGGGAAGCAGTGTCAGGGGGAGAGGGCAAGGGTGCTACCTGATCCCCAGCCACTGCTTTTCCTTCTGTAGCAGTGAGGGGAGGGGGATAAATTTAAGACAGCCCTCCAAAAATAATTAGATTCTACACTTGGAAAATTTATAATAAATTTATCTCATTTTCCATATATAGAATCTAATTATTGGAGTGTCATCTTAAATTCAGTTGACGTAGATTCAAGTAAATATAGTATACAACTAATAAACAGGTATTTACTTCATAGACTGTTACAGATGCACTTTATCTCATGGCCTGTTTATTTCTGTGAAAGGGCAAAGAATTCCACCAGAGAGAGCAAGTCATGATATCTTTGGGTCCTTCCAATTTGTATTTAGTGGTCTTTTACAGCAAATATCATTGCTTCACTTTTCCATGCCTCTAATCAGGTCATAAAGTCAAATGATTTGTAAATTCAAGTATGACAACTGAACTTCTAGCTATTTCTTTCTTTATTTTCTTTTCTTTCTAGCTACTTGATTTTTATCCTTCAAATGTCAGGAATGTCAGTACAGTTGTAATGACAGGAACACACCCAGAGTCTCTGCAGGAATCTTCTCTTTTAAATACTATTCCCCTAAATGTAAATAAAATACAGTCAAACTGTTGCTGATTAACAACTGCAGAAATGGATTGCAGAGAACCATAAAATTGTTTAGAAACACTGTATATATGTATGATACTGTTTCAGATGTGTCTGGAAAAACATAATTTTATCTACAGTATCAGATACCTAATTAGTAAAATGGTAACTATAACATTTGATAAATATGAGAACGTACACATGCAAGGAGGCTGCCCCAACGTGCTGTAATTACAGCATGTCAGAGAAGACTCAGTTAATTAAGTCTTCTGGAGCATGGTAATTACTGCACTGCAGCAGACTCCAATGTCATGTGTATCAGCATCCCGGTACTGAAAAATGGTGGTGGGGACACTTTAACTAAAGCTCGTTCATTGGTGGTGGGGGTGCTTTAACTAAAGCCCACACCACCATTTTTCAGAGTGGGGACACTGATACACTTGACCATTGGTGATGTGTAGAGGTGCACATGCACCCCCTGTGATTGGCTGAGCCTCCCCTAAGAGAAGTATTGGTGGCACTTCCGGTTTTGCTGCTGGCACTTTTGGGGTTTTTTTGGTTGGCCAGCAACAGTGATCAGCCTCTGGGGGACCTCCCCCGCCAGTCGGTGATCGACCATTGGTGCCCCCCCAGTATTAGGTGACACCAGTTGCCCATGCACATGATGCTCTAGGTGCTTTAATTAGAATGGTTCTCAGAGCCACTCTAGAGAGCACCCCCTGCTCCCGGAGCATGTCTACAAATATTCTATTATTGTAGGATGTGGTTTAAGATATAGCATATGTGAAATGTGGTCCCAAAACACTAAAGTAACAGAGAAAATATTCTCCACTGGGGGGGGGGCAAAAAACCAAGTCTCTGACTATTCGAATGGAAAACCAAATCTGTCTGCTGTTATATAAAGGGGACATTTCAAACTCTGTTTGTTCTCTTTGAGTTTCTCTCTGATTTTTTGTTTTGTTTTTTCTTTTCGCTGTCCTGCTGAACGTGTTTTGACATGCAGAAAAATGGACTTTCATGTTCTATACTGTAACACAGGTACATCTTTTCATGACATTATTTGTGGCTGGAAAGTATGTTCTGTATTCTCAGCACACCTAGGTAAGGGAAAATATAAAGGCACATCTGTCCAGGAATGCCACTAAAACTTTACAAAGTGCGTATACGTGGGGAGGTAGGAGAAGGGGAACAAAATCTTCATTTTTTGATGAAAGCTTTTAAAAGATAAGTGATTAGAGAGCTTATCAAAAATTCAGAAGCAGGGAAAAAAATGCATTGTGGAGGGGCACTTCTAGCTGTCAGCTGAATAGCACAATTATTTTAAAGAGGAAATGAAATATAGTATAGTGTGGAACATATTATATTGGTAGTATCAAGTCCTTAAGGGAATTGGTATGTGAAAATAAAGTGGATCATGGGGGAAAAAAGGCTAGAAAGGGACCTCATAAGGTTATCTAGTCCAACCTCCTTCTCAAAGCAGGATCATCCCTGACTAAAACCATCCCAACCAAGTGTCTGTCCAACCTGCTCTTGAAAATTTCTGGGATGGCCATCCCACAGCTTATCTAGATAGTCTGTTTTCATGCTTGACCACCTGCATTATCAGAATGTTCCTTTTAATATCTAACCTAAATTTCCTCTGCTGCAGCTTGAGGCAATTCCTCCTCATCCTGTACTCTCTGGCCACAGAGAAAATCCCATCTACATCCTCTTTATAATCACCCCTCAGGTATTTGAAGACTGTTAACAAATGGCTTCTCAGTCATCTCTTCTCCAAATTAAATATGGCATTCGTTCAGCAACAAGTGATGGTGGATATTGCAGCTATTCTACTGACAAAATAACCCTGGTTCTTTTAGCCTAGCCCCATAAGTAATGCTGCTCAAGCCTCTAATCGTTTTTGTTGCATTTATCAAGACTCTTTACAATCTGTTCACATCCTTCTTGAAGTGTGGGTACAAAAACTGCTCACACAAACATATATGTGATTACGTCACGTCATCCGACGCATGTGCATTATAATTAACTACTTAAGTATGCGGGGCGGATAGGCATATATGCATCAGCTAATTACGCACGCTCAGAAAGCTCTCTAGGTCACCAAGAGTTGCAATCCCCCCTCTTTCAAGGA
>NW_017728906.1:24913252-24925821 GCF_001723895.1 Crocodylus porosus
CGCATGTGCATTATAATTAACTACTTAAGTATGCGGGGCGGATAGGCATATATGCATCAGCTAATTACGCACGCTCAGAAAGCTCTCTAGGTCACCAAGAGTTGCAATCCCCCCTCTTTCAAGGACACACAGTCAGTTGAATTACAGCTTCTGTAATCTACTTGAGAAAAAGCAGAGGGAGGATCTGAAAGAATGTGTGATTTAGTATACGGAAAGGGGGGAGGATGTCCTTGGTGTTTCTCCTTATCAGGTACGAGATGCAAACTGTGCAGTTCTAACAACACTCTATTCATTATGTGTTTCTAATAATATTTCTAACATGAAGGTCCCTTCCCACCCTACTTCTCCATGACTAACCCTAACTTGTTTTACCATTGCTGTTTGACTCCTTCCCTCTCTTTCTGCAAACTGGACTCATCTTCTGGTCATTGCCTTTATTTGTGAAAAGCAAAGTAAAAAAAAAGGCCTTCAATATTTGTCTGCATCATCTGTAACTAGATTGCCTTCTACATTTTGTAAGTGATTTATGGTTTCTTTGGTCTTCCTCTGATTCTTGACAGACTTGTAGAATCCCTTTTATTGCTTTTTACATCCCTTGCTAGTCACATCTGAAATCATAAACTGGCCTTCCTAATTTCCTTCCTGCATGTTCATGTGATACTCTTATATTCTCTCTGATAATATGACCAAGTGTCTACTTTTTGAGGGATTCTTTTCTGATTTGTAGCTCATTGAAGAGATTGCTGTCTAATCAAGCTAGTCTCCTGTTGCACTCCTTAATCTTCTGTCATTTTGGGATAGCTTGTTTTTGCACCTTTAGTATTGATTTTTAAAGTACAGCCATCTCTCCTGGAATCCTTTTCCCCTTTAAACTTTCCTCCCGGGGATCCTACCCACCATTTCCCTGAGTTTGTTAAAGTCTAGTTTTCTGAAGTCCAGTGTCACTATTCTTTGTTCCTTCTGCACTGTTGGTATTTGATCGCCATCTGTGTGAAATGTATCTATAAATAATGTGTTTCACCTGTGTACCCCCACTGACTTCAACAGGTCTGTGCCAGTGTACATTAATTGATGATTTAGTCCACTATTTTATTTCTGCTTGACCTTAACGACTTCCAAATCATACCAGGTTTGAAAGGAATTTTACAAGAAAGCACATAAAAATGAATATCTGTTTTGTTTTAATGAAGATTTCTGACTTAGTAAATAAGCCCTGGAAACAAAAACATCCTTAAACCTTGAAAAATGTGATTGAATTATTGTTCCCCATCATGCAGCACTGCAGTTCTCTGTTTGCTTGAAAGGTTTAAAGTGTACTTTACCAAACTCTCAGCATTTTTACTTTACAAAAGCTAATGTACATAAAGAGAAGCAAGGAGGAAACAGTGTAGAGAGTGATTAGCAGGTGCTTGAATTTCCCATGACACTGGGAATTTTGTGAAGCTCTTCATGAATTTTAAAGTGAGTTGCAGGCAACTAATTTTAGGTGGTTCCTTTGGCTATTCATGTTGTTCAGAAAAGATTTAATGTGGATCAAGTTTCTCAAGGAAAATTTATTTTTCTTCATCTCCCCCCACCCCTCTTTGTGGGTAGTTGAGCAGGGCCTTGCTGTAAACCTACAAATTAAGATGTATGTATTTCTTTAAGTAGGGGCCAATTCTGTAGCTAAAATATATTTCTCAAGTGAGGGAAAAGTTAGAAGCATTAGCTTAAGGGGTGGTTCATATCTAAATATATATCTTGACCAATTTTCAGGATGTTCTGACTCAGTTAGTTATAAAAGGATATGTCAACTCTTTAAGCAGGATCTGAATTTAAATTTCCCGAAAGTTTTGAGGTATTACAACAGTGATTCTTAAACTTTTTAGACTCAAGGCACCTCCAGAAAAAATACCAGGTCTTAGTTTTCACTCAGTTTCTGACTTGTGAAAAATAATAGAGCAATTCTTCTGCTGCAAAGAACTCAGGCCACCACAGCTCAGAATGGTTTTGACACTATGGATCCCTGTTTGAAATCTTTGGGTTTATCTTGTGAATCGTGTTCACACACCTAACAGTGCTAACCTTGCCTGGCACTCTGCACACTCTTGAAAGGATCTCAAGGTATCCCAGGGTGCCACAGCACCCAGGGTCAGAGAAAGATAAGGGAATGTTTAGCAGAAGCAGAAAGAAATCTAAATCACCACTCTGTAATAGTCTTTCTGGAGGTACTTTTTAAACTGTTGCCCCATCTGATTTCCTGAGGCATTATATAAAATAATTTTGGGGCACATAGTGATGCTTCTGCTAATCATATGAAGTTAAAGAAAATAAAAAAGTTTAAAAAATATGCAGATATATAATTGGAGCTGATGGCTAGTAACAGAAAATCATTGTTCGTTAGGCTCCCAACTGATAAACTAGGTGAATATGACCCATTTATGTGTCATCCATGTTACGTTTTACTGGTATATAATTGTTTTCTTGAACATAACTGCAATAACTGTGCTAATTCTTTAAATTGTGGGACAAAATTCTCCTGAGACAGGAATACCTTGGTTCCAGGTTTGGCATTTCAGAATACCTGTGGAACAAAAACTATCCGCTAAGGGGAATAAATGTCTCAGGGAGGTCAACTGAACTGTAAAAGAAATGTTCATTAACCATGTTCTAAAGGCTGAAGATTGGAGCAGGAAGAAAAGGATGAGCATAAACTTTCCTTTTTCCTTGATTGTGAGGGTAGTTCCCAGGTGGCCTCCTAGTAGCTATGAAGAACAGGTTTTCTGATGAATGTATGACTTCTCTAGTCATAATGTTGGTGTCTTGGGCTAGAACAAGCAAAACTGGGAAATAAGGGCTTATATAAACTTAACCTTTTTTTCCTAGATAGAAAAAGACCACGAGAGAAACATTGATCAAGATGGAAATAGCCTAGGTGATATCTCTCCTGAAATTTCTGTGCTATTTTTTGTTTTGCTTTGTAATAGTTTTGAAGCAAAGTACTCTACGGAGGAGCTGAACCAATTTCTCTAGAGACTATGCATATTTTGTGGCCACCTTTTCAGCCCCCAGGAGAGTCAGGGCTTATTTTCTATAATTCTCTTGGTGTGCCTCCTTGTGTGGCCTGCAACTTTGACCTAAGCATGTAGAAATAGACATTGTTGTTAGAAATTTTTCTCCATCTTATTTTCAATACAGTGTACATTTTATGTTGTTGTTTTTGCAACCCATGAACTATTAGTTTCTCACAGATGAAGCTTGTGTTTCAAATCAGAATGATGCTGCTGGGGATATAAGGGAGATTAAATTAGAGATATGCAAGATCTGACTGAAAAAAAATGGTTGAGTTTTCCAAAGAAACGATTTTATCAAAACTAACACGGTTCATGGACCTATCGCAAAAATCAGAAATGGAAAAGTCATGTTAAATCATTCCATCCGTTTCCCCATTCCTGCCTGTCCAGAATTGTATATTCTCCACTGTTTTGTCCAAACTAGACTGTACAATTATTCAAGCAATGGGATTCCCACCACTTCCCTTGAGACAGATTTCTAGAATGGGATGGATCTGGCCATTAGGAAATTTTCCTAAATGCTCCTTCAATTATTTTCATCCCACTACTTCAGTGTGTGTTCTACTGGACCACCCTAAATAGCTCCTTTTGCTTGTTGGTATTTCCAACCTTCAAATTCTTATAGTGTCACACCACCCTCCCTCACCATTTAGTCATTATTTGGCCAAGTTAATATTATAGTTTTTCTACTTTTTCTTCGTAAGTCAGATTCTCCAATCATTTTTTATTGCTCCTCTCTGAATTCCCACCAGCTTTTTGACATTCTCCTCTTGTTGGATTCTGTGAGATTCAGGCACACACTTTTATTTTCTCAAATTTTGTACTCTGGTCTTGTTTTGTTTTATGGGAGATGGGATCCCAAGGGAGGATCTTGATCGGGGCGGGGTCACCTCTGGGACCACTGGCACCCGAGTCTGTTGGAGTTAAGGTCCTAGGGACAGAGGGTCTGGAGCCAAATCTATACCCATAGAGGCTTAACCCATTAAGTATAAAGGATAGGGATAAGGGAAGGCAGCGGACGGGCAAGAGGAGCCATGTGCCTTCTCAGGGTTGGCTCCAGAAGGTAGCATGAGGCTGGGGTGCAGGTGTGGTTGGAGCCCCGTGTACATCCACCGGGTTGGACCTGGGCAGCGAGGGACCAACTAGATGACCCCCCCTCCATTGACGGTACACCAAGACATGGCAGGCAAGAGCGGGGGCGGCGACGTGGTGAAAGAACACCCACATTGCCCTCAAGGATCCTGGAGCGGGGTGACACCAGAAGGGCGGTACCCTCAGGAGTGAATAAAACCCAGCGGGCACAGGATACTTTTCATTTTCTTCTCAGTTTCGCCCTTTTCATAGATTCATAGACATTAGGGCTGGAAAGGACCTTGGAAGATCATCGAGTCCAGCCCCCTGCCCCAAGGGCAGGAAGTCAGCTCAGGTCATGGGATCCCAGCAAGATAAACATCCAGATTTCTCTTGAAGGCATTCAAAGTAGGTGCTTGAACCACCTCCAATGGTAGACTATTCCAGACCTTGGGGGCTCAGACAGTAAAGAAGTTCTTCCTTATGTCCAGCCTGAAACAGTCATGGAGGAGTTTGTGACCATTTGACCTTGTCATCCCTCAGGGTGCTCTGGTGAACGTTCCCCCAGATCCTATTTATAAGTGAACACCACTTATAAACTTACAGTGGCCATCAGGTCACCCCTGAGCCTGCGCTTTTCTAAGCTAAAGAGTCCCATAGCTCTCAGCCTCTCATCATAAGGTCTGGTTTTCTGACTCTGATCATGCGCGTGGCTCTTCTCTGGACTCTCTGAAGCTTCTCCACATCCTTTTTGAATTGTAGAGCCCAAAACTGGATGCAGTACTCCAGCTGTGGCCTCACCAAGGCCAAGTACAATGGGAGAATGATGTTCTGGGATTTGCTTGAGAAGCAACTGTGGAATGGCCTCTTTTCTAATTTGCCTTTTCTTTCCTCTATGTTACATTATTAAATACTGGTAGGTTTTTATTATGGCCTTTTCCACTTCTCTTTTCAGCTCATAGTCATTGCTTATTAAAGCTCTATATAGGAGAACAAATTAAGCTTTATTACTTTAATTTTTATTAAAAAATAAGTCTTTTGACCTGAGCTCAACCTAGATTTGCACTTTGCATGCACAGATGGTTAGTTTGTCCCCTCTGTGTATGAACTATGTCTTGTACTAGTATAAAATATTTTTGAAACAGGACTCTTTTTTCCCTATATTTGTCCAGTTTGATGTAGGCCCTGATCCTGCAGTCTAGATAATTATACCCACTTATTGTCCTCTTCATTTCAAAAGGGCTTTATTCAGGTATTAGGATCCATTCATATGAATCCAATTGCAGGATCAACTGATTGTGAATTTTTTTGAGCAGCGGCCTTGTTTTTTCTCTCTCTCTAAAGGGTTATGTACACATGGCATGGGATATGCAGCACAGTCTTCTTATTTATGCCAAGTAAGAACTATTAATTGCATCTCTTCAATTTTAATTTGTATGGAACCTTTGGCCGCCACCTGTATGATTTACAGTCAGTGTAATCCCACTAAGTTCAAAAGTGTTGTGCTGAGGCTGTAGAAAGAGGAAAAACAGTTCAGACTCAGCTCTAGAATAAATTGACTTGAGTGTTTACAGTTATTCAGGAAAGCAGCTGTTCAGATTAAGATGGGCAAACTCACTGAAGATATTTGTTTTAAAGGACTGCAAACAGAAAAAAAAAGATACTGGAGACATAAGTAGTTTCTCACAGATGTCAGTTTTAAGAGGAATTTCACTGACAAAGCCACTAAAATGTGTCAACAGAAGAAGAAATGAAAAGACAGTTTTTGTTTCATATTGTTTGACAAAGGTTTTGACTAAAGAAAACAGAAAGATAGCTGTTTTAAATGCTATTCTTGTTTTGTTGCAGGTCAAAGATTCCAAAGCAGATCAAGCATAGCATTTTCTTGGGCACCTTACTAGCTCACCGAAAGTTATAGCTTATACTTTTTACTTAGAAAAAGCCTATTTACTTGCCTACCACATGCACCTCCACCCCTTCCTCCACCCCGAAAAAAACATCTCTCCAAAATGGTCTTAAGCAGGGCGCTAATTTTGAATAGAGGAAGCATACACTGTGATTGATGGATGGCTGCAACTTCCCTGATGAGCTTGGTGTGGAAACAATACTGATATTATTTAAAGGAACTATTTACAGTGAAGAAGTAACAGTCATACTACTGTACTTGCAAGGGCTGAGGCCTGGCCTTATTGCTGTCCTGCCACACCAGGAAATTATTCTGCCTCACCCAGAGCATCTCCTGGGATGCCACCCTGGACATGTTGTGTTTCCAGGTGGACTTACTCCATGTCACAGTCTGCCTCCAAAAACAAGGTGCATGTCTTACTTGGAGACGTGTAAGAAAATACAGTAAGACTCATCCAGTAGGTATAGTGTACAGAAGATAGCAGAAATAAGAGTAGTAGATCATATGGTCTCAGTGTATACCACTTGAAGATTCAGAATCATGTAAAAGCATTTTCATTTACTGTCAAAGAAATCCTCCATATTCCTTTTGCACTTGTCTCTCTCCCTTTCCTCAGAGAGGATGAGCTTTCTCACTAATTTTATGTATGTTAATATTTGTTTTTCACTGTCCAAGGGAATCATCTCTAACTGATATGAGTACTTGGATGATGACATGATATATAAGTACTTGAGACCTGTTTTTTATTCTCTGGCCCCAGGGTTCTGAGGGCTATGTGTCCCCAAAGTACTTTAACATATGGCTGGAGTAAAAGTGGCTGGGTTGGGGATCATCTGTGGAAGATGGGATAGAAAAAAAATCCTGGGAGCTGAATCTTGATGAATATTCTAACTTGTCCATTACTTATTAATGACAAGAATGAGCCAATTCTGTAAAAGTGAATAATGGACAAAGTTTCGGCTGTAGCCTCATTCTCTCCAGATGATAATGAAAAGAAAGATATTCTTACCTAATATTTGGAGTTCTGTAAATTATTTTTCTCATCTGTTTGACTTCTCTTTTCTTTTCATTTTAGCATTAGGCTTGGATGAGTGCTTCTGGCAAAAATCAATTCCTTATGGCCCAACTCAGCCTTCAGATACACAGGCACAGCTGCCAGTGAAGTCAATGGAAGTTGCACTTGGATGTCCAAGAGCAGACTGAGACCCAATGGTCCTGACACTAGCAAATATGCTATAAATTATTTTTAAATGATATTAACTAAGAAATGATGTTTCCCCAGTGGAGTTTATTCTATTTCTTCTGCATCAACCACTTATTTTCTCAAGAAACATTTCCAACTGAAGCCACATCTGGTGGCTGATTAGTTGAGCTTTATGAAAGATAACTGACTTGGAATTAGGTAGCAGAGGCTAAAATGCCTTTAGGAATTCAATCAAATGTATGCTTTCATATGTAGAGAGCAATTTAGTTTTAAATGTGGTACTTGAAATAAACTAGCTTACATTTTCAAAGACTTCTTTGTTTAGCAAGGGTTTTAAAATGTAGGATAATCTGTCCCTTCCTGTACTTCTAAAAAATTATATCCTCTATTGCTCATATTACCTGGACTCAGTAACCTTTGGATGAACCTTCCCAAACCACAAATAACCTGGTACTGTACAAAAATAACAGTCCATTGTGCTACATATTGCTGAGCTGTGTGCACAAGTGCCTGAATGAATCTTTTGTTGAAGTAATTACAGATAATATTACACTTAATTTGACTACAACAGATGCTTCCTAGGAAAATGTGATGTTTTACTCACTGTAATAGAAGTCTTTAGATTCAACATTCTCTTCTGAGAGTGGATCTACATTTATATAACGGACCTGGTTTAAATATCTAGGTTTTGACTTTGAGCCCAGCTCTGTATAACTCCATTGACTTCATTGGTCTTTCAGATTTGAGCAGAATTGGGTTCTGTTTGCTCTTCTAGACTTTAAATAATCAAGCATAGGTAACCTAGACATAAAAATATATCTGATTAAAAATTGTTTGCAGTCCAGGATAATATGTATGAAATACTAACTTCTCAGGCATTTATACCCTTCAACATAGGTACATCACTTTGTTCTTGTTTTTGAATTAGACTCTTAAGGGAGAAGCCTATTTCATCTGACATGCCCAAATGTACTTACCCAGCCACATGCTTGCCATTTTTGGCACTTACACACAGCTTGTTATCCTATGATATGCACAATGCGGACATATAAATGTCTATGTGGCTACTAAGACATACCCAGTAGGCTGCCCCCTAGCTAAGTTAGGTCTGACCCCTAACCATCAGGTTATTGAGATAAAAATATGGGAGCGTCCTCCTCCAGCATCTACCACACACATGGGTTTTTGCCAGCCTAATTGTTGTGACTTATACTCATCTAGGGTATGCATGCACTTGCTGAGCCACAGCTTATATGTGCACACTGCACACAGAATAGGATCACAAGCTGTGTGTAAGAGCCAACAAAGGTAGTTATGCAACTGCTTTAATTTCAATTTGGATGCAAATAGTGAAATAGGATTTTGGCTCTCCTGGCTCTCACTCCATTCTTCAATTTCTTCATTAGTCTTATCAAAATGACACTTAGAGGACAAACAGAAGAACTTCCACATTATCATATATTTCCAGAACCAAGAATAGCAGCAGTTTGTTTATTTTTTTAGACTTTCCAGGTTATGCATGTTTTAACAGATACAAAGTCAGCCACATTGAACTCTTTTGTTTCTTTGTTGGAAACTTCTAGGAGGGGAAAATATTTTTATTGCGATCTGAGAATTGATTTCAGTTCTAAGGTTTCATTCAAAGAAGTAAAAGTGACTCTAATTTTCTTGAGATAAATATAATTCAAGTCTTGTGTAGGATTTTCTAAACTAGATTTATATCTGGTATGCTAATCACTCTTATACCATTTTCATTATTTTTTCTAGTGCAATCATTCCTTAGCTGGTGTTTTCATTAACATTGTACTGAATCATGCTATTGTGCCTAAAAACATGAAATTCAATTGATTTTCGCCTAATTTTCTCTTTATCTTCAGTATCATTATTAAGAAAATCTTCAAGTGAAAACCCTAAAAAACAAAATTCTGAGGTCAAAGCCGCACAGCATGAGCAATAATGTCTTTAACTTCCTTTATCAGTGCCAAGCTGAAGAAACCATCTTTACATTCTTAGTTCATCTAATTCTTGGCCTCTCTGAAAAATTGTTGACAAAAGTACCAATTTGTGATATATCTGTAGTACCACTGATATAAATTTCCCCCTTTCTGCCCAATCCTGTACTTTGGAACTAGACCACTAACATATTGAAAAGCTATCATGTTATGACTATTTTCTCTCATTCCTGATGCAAGCTAGAGACACACTATGATCTAAAGCTGTAAAATTTTGTATTAAGCGTACAAATATTCTCAACCATTGCTTCTCCTTGTTGCTCATTCAAAGTTCTCTCATTTTATTTTTTGTTGTTTTTCTGTGAGCATAAATTAAAATCAGTTAACCAAATAGGACCAAACTCAAATTATGGGATTAACTCCTATTGGTAAAATGGAGTTGCACCAGACAAAAAAGTCACCTATTTATTAGGGCTGTGCAAAGCTTCAGACTGTGATTCAGATTCGGAAAAGATTCGGACAATTTGGAAGCTGAATCTGCAAGTCCGAATTGAATCAGTAGCTGCTTTTGACTTTCTGAATCAATTCAGAGCTTCCAAATCGATTTAGAAAAGATTCAGTGATTCAGAGGGCTGTCTGTATGGGGAAAAAGAAACTTAGAAGAGGGTGGGGGAGCTGGGGGGAGGGGGAGCCAGGGTGGGAAAGACTGGCATGTCTAGGTGGCCAGTGAACATTATTTCTGTCTGACTGCCTTTCCAGTTACAGTGTCTGGGGGGAGGGACATCGAAAAGTCAAAAAAGCTTCTGTGTGCCGACTTGCTGTGCCTTTTGTGAGATGTTTCTGTCTGAGCAACAGTGTCAGAAAGGTACTGTGCTGCCTGGCTTGCTTCATAGTCAGTCAGTTGCAACTTACCTGCTCCTTTTTGTTCTTCGAAAGGGTTGGATAGAATTTAGCTTAGCTTGGCTTAGCTTAATATCTCTTTACTTAATACTATTCAATTCATTTCTTTCAATTTATATGTGCTCTCTTTTTTTTTTGTTGCAAACTTTAAAAAAGAAAGCTCAGTGTTTTCCCTGCCAGCATGATCCATCAGTGTGCAGGGAGGCACACAGACTGTGCACACACACACTTATAATATACACACATAGAAGAAAAAAAATCAGATATTCACAGGAGAAAAAGAGAGTCAGATTATATATAGTAGTTATTAGTTATTAATGTTATAATTAGTTTACATAGAGACTGAAGACAACACAGAAATCAGATTCAGATTGAGACCAACACAGAACTCAGGGTCTTAGAAGAAGGAGATATATCATTTTAGGTACACATTACCACACAGAAGAAGAACAAGAAGTACTGTAGTAGTTACACATTCACATTAATAGAACATCACAGAAGAAGACGCCATATACATTTATTAATAATCAAAGCAGAGTCCAGTGCATGCATGCAACACCGAGGAAATAACACAGAGGGAATAAAACTCACAACAGAGTCACACTTCACATTCATAATTCATAGTAAATAAATAAATCATAGCAGAGAAGAAGACAGAGTGTTTCTGGCCACATCTTACAAAGTTCTCACATACACCACCTTTAGCAGGATGGTGGTGCCCTCCCTGTGTGAGGCATGCAGGGAGTACTTGAGGGAGGAGCTGTGCAAGGCAGGGCCACAGGTAGCCTTGCACTTCACCTCCGGCATCTGGAGCAGCCAGGGTGGCAATCACATCTACCTCTCCCTCACAGGGAATAGTGTGATCAGTCAGGCCATCAGTGGGCTCTCCTCCAAGCCAAGGTGCTGAATGAGTCCCACATAGCAAGAGAAATCATGGGGGGCCATGAACCGCATGGTGCAGGGGTAGCTTGTCGAGCTAAGCTTACCCACGGGTTCATGGTCACCAACAATGTGGTCAATATGGTGGAGCTGATCATCCCACAGTACAAAATCATGCAGAATGTGGAGACTCAGTGGAACTCCACATACCTGATGCTTGAAAGGCTGGTGTAGCAACAGAAGGCCAACTTGAGAACCAAATGGAGAAGTTCCAGGGGATCAGTGTTCCTGGTTGGGGCGAGCTGCTGTCACCCGATGTGCAGGCACTGGGGAGGCAGCTGAAGGAGGGCATCAGGAGATGGCTGGATCCCTTGCAGTCCAGTACGGTCCACATGATGGCAGGCATGTGCGACCCGAGGGTGAAGGGGAACATATGCACTGGCAGCACCAAAACCCTCGATCACTGGATGCAGGTGCTGGTCCACAAGTCAAGGAAGCCAAAGTGCAGAGGCAAGGGGATGTGGAGGAGGGGGATCCACTTTCCCATGCCAGCACTCCCAGCACTGGCACCAGCACCAGCACAAGCACTAGCACCAGCCAGTCTCCTCCATGCCAGCCACTGCCAATGTGGGCCATGGGCTTGGCTTCAAAGACAGGGTCCAAACGCACCAGACCCCAGCCTTGGATAGGTAGCGCCGAGGCTTCAGTGGCTACCTATCTCGCTGAGGATGTGGAGCCACTGGACTGCGACCCATTGGCCTGCTGGACAAGCCACAGCCAGATGTGACAGGATCTGGCCATGGTTGCCTGGCAGCACTTGTCCTGTCCACCAACCAGGGTTCCAAGTTAGAGGGTGTTCAGCATTTCTGGGGATGTTGTCACACCCCACCACACCTGGTTGGATCCTGCTTTGACGGACCAGCTGATGTTCTTGAAGGTGAACCTCCCACTGCTGGGGTTCCCAAAGCTCTACCTGAAGATGGACTGAGTGCCACACTCCTCACTCCATCTGCACCAAATACCATGTTTGATTTTTTTTTTTTTTAAAGCCAGGTAATGCCCTTCTGTCAGCTGGAGAGGGCACTAACTGCATCACCAGCCAGCAGGGGAAGAACACATCCCTGCTGAGCTCATTCTTCTGCCAGGATGAACTTGGAGGTATGAGCTGGGGCTATGGGGAAGAAGGAGGACCCAGGTCCTGGGCATGACCACTAAAACTGCACCCTGTCAGGGTAGGGAGGCCTGGTGAGACTGCTGGCAACGCAGCAGCCCCATATATGCAAGGACCAACAATCCCCTGGTGAAAGGTGTGTGGGAGATGCCATAACCTCCAGCTACTGCACACATGCACACAGTCCTGGCTGGGGAATGCCCTGACCTGTCACACTGACCCTTGCTGGTTGCAGTGCAGTTGTGAGGCTCCTAGTGTGTTCAGCTTAGCTGCCTGGGATGCCAGCTTTTGTGCTGAAAAACCCTTTGTCAGGCTGAGGAAGTACCTGCAGTTGGTGTGTCTCCTAGTCCTGGATGGAAGGAATAGTAAAGAAACCAGAGGCTGACCTGGCATGCAATGCAGGCAAGAAAGCCAGTCAGTGAAAATAGAAATG
>NW_017728906.1:24925921-24942263 GCF_001723895.1 Crocodylus porosus
AGGGGGATGTAGCAGTGCAGGTAAAGGTGCAAGGGTACCTGGGGAGTCAGATTTCCAGCAGGTTGCAGTGTGTCAGAATTCCACTGTCTAATCTATATTGAGTCCATGAGTTTCTGTACTTAGGAGGCTGATGAAGTGAAGTTCATAGGCCCAGGTATGAAAAGTGATTTGCATTGTAATTAGTTCCCTCTCAGGATCAGACCTGAGAGACTGGAGGCAGAGTGTTTTTTGGTGAGGAATGTGCTACCACAGGTAGTTGGGTATTGTTGTCTTTGATAGATTCTGGTATGCAGTTTGTGGGGGAACTGGAGATAGTTGGCAGGTTTTGTGTTTTGAGCTGTAGGAAGTTGGCTTCAGTTCTGGTGTACTTTTCAGAGCTGGGTCTATGAACTGCATTTCATTAGCCTCCTATGTAGTAGGTACAGAAACTCATGGACTCAATATACACAGTGGAATTCTGGCACACTACGACCTGCAGGACATCTGACTCCCTAGGAACCTCTGTACTTTTACTTGCACTACTACATCCCCCTTCCCTACCCCCACCCCCCTAGCCTGTCCCTTACCCCTGATGCCTCCATTTCCATTTTCACTGACTGGCTTTCTTGCCTGCATTGTATACCAGGCCAGCCTCTGGCTTCTTTACTATTTCTTCCATCCAAGACCAGGAGACACACCAACTGCAGGTACTTCCTCAGCCTGACAAAGGGTTTTTCAACCCAAAAGCTTCCTAAGATATATATTTTTAAGTTTTTCTTTTTTTTTCATAATAAACATATAGACATAAAAACACAAGATAAGCCATCACACATCATAATTAATATCATATATCCAACACAACGCAACAGTTTTACTTCTTGCTGTCAATTCCTTTATAAAAAGAAAGGCTCTGTGATAGTTCCATTTGGGTACCTTTGATGCTGCTGCTGATGCTACTGGTGTTGAGCCAGCTAAGTTATTTTGACCTGCCATCATTTACAATGGTGGACCAGACTGAGGCTGTAGGGGAGGAGGAAACCTCACTGGGGCACACTGCTGTGTTATGCAGAGGTCCCAGCACCAATGAGGGCACACCTGAACACAAGTACACACATAGAGACACACATGTCACACAGTGAGAGCACACTATAACAGACATGCTAGAGAAGAAGCAGTTACTTGAGAGGAAAGAAGGGCTCTCTGACAGTTTGGCTACTTGAGATGCTGCTGGTGCTGCTGCTAGTGTTCAGTCAGTCACTAAGTTATTTTACCTGTTGTCATGAAAAGCGGTGGACCAGAATGAGGCTGCAGGGGAGGCGGAGCCCTCACTGGGGCACACTACCATGTTGTGTAGAGTCCCCAGTGCCAGTGGGGGCACAGCTTAACACACAACACAGTGTCACCCACCCTTGTCACAAGTTCTGCCTCTTAGTGGCCAGAGGTGCAGGGCCCCAGAGGCCAGGCTCCCCCTGCACCTATCTCTTTTACAACTGGCAGGCTTCATGGCTGCAGCAGTGCCTCGCTGGCCTGCAGTAGTTTTTTTCACCCCCTAGCACCCTACGAGAGATATAGCTGACAGTCTTCATGGCTGCAGTAAGGCCTAGCAGGCCTGCAGTAGTGTTTTTCACCCCCTTGTGCCCTAGACAGACAGACACATCTGTCAGGCTTCGTGGCCATAGCAGGGCCTAGGAGGCCTACAGTAGTTTTTTTCAACCCCCTGCATCCTAAAAGAGACCCAGCTGGCAGGGGTTGTGGCCTGGCAGGGCCTAGCAGGCCTGCAGTAATGTTTTCCACCCCCTTGTGTGCTAAGACAGACAGACACAGCTGGCAGGCTTCATGGCTGCAGCGGGACCTTGGAAGCCTGCAGCACTTTTTTCAGCCCACTGTGTCCTAAGAGAGACATAGCTGGCAGGCTTTTTGTCCTAGCAGGGCCTAGCAGGCCTGCAGTCATGTTTTGTCCTTGAACCTTCATCTGTTTCACTCCTCTCCCTAGCCTGGCTTTCTGATACAGATTTGAAAACACAAAATATATATCCTCATATTGTATAACCTTGAGCAAATCACATTTCAACATTAGAAACGTCATAGCAATGTCTGTCTATGCATTTTCTAATTCATAGGGGTTTTTTTGGATTGAACCCAAGACAGTTGCTCAGGTTGATCCCAAGATAGCTGCTTAATCTGATGATAGCTTATTTCAGTTGCGGGATTTGCAGTGATGAAGACTTAAATGCCTTTTTAAATCAGGCAAAGGAAAATGATCGTAGAATAGCAGCAGTACATGACTCTAGACAGAATCTAACCTAGAAGCATGCATTCAGTTCCATTAATATCCCTCTAATGGTCAGAAGTGTTAGTGTTTGGAGTATGAACAATACAGGAGAGAAAACATAAAGATGAAGGATGATAAAAGACTGAGGGGGTGAATATAAGGAGAATGTGCAAAGTAATTTAGTGATAGGGAGAAAGTTTGAAAAAGCAAGGTATTGTTTGCCAGCCTTCTCACAGGACACAGTCAGAAGTTACATTTATCATGTGATCAGCCCCTTGAAAGTATTCTATAATTATGCCCTGACAGAAGTTCATGACTGCAGAGTACTTTAAAAGTCCCCAGTTGCACAACAAATTAGCCCTCATTATATGAGGGTTCAGATGAAGGTGCTCCAAAGCAAAGCACCTTCTTTAACTTCTGTCTTCTCAGGGAGCTAGACAGCCCCCAGTGCTAGCTACACTATGGGAGTGGAGGGGGAGAAGGAGCTTGGTCTGGGGTTTGCCCAGCCCCCTGCACTATAAAGGGCTAGATGGATTGAAGCCCCCTCAAGGTGAGGGGGATCCATTTGACCCATCCCTAGAGCAAGCTGGGCAAACTCTAACCCAGGCTCCCTACCCTCCCTTCTCCTCCCCCTCCCATCATGAAAACAGCACCGGGGTAGTGGGAAAAGGAGGTGACGGGGGGAGAGAGAAGCTGCAGCCACTCAGGCCCTTGGCTAGATTGGCTTCAAAACAGAGGTCAATCCCTCCCTCTCCAGACCCAACTGTGAATGTCTGTTGGGTCAGGAGGGTCAGTCAAGCTCGTGGAGCTTTCTCTGAAGTGCTATGAGTTAGACCAAGAAGCTGCACACCTGCTAGAGCCCATGATTTCCCTAAAACTGTGTAAAATCTGTTCTGCTTCTATGCTATGACCAAATGCTAGGTAGTGTTGGAACAGGAGGATCTGGCAAGAAAGCTAAGAGTTTCTTCAGGCTTCTGGGACCAAAAGGCCATCCAAATAATCATGTTTGAAGCTACTTGGGAGAGGCTCAGTGAGTGAGTGAATGATCCAATGAGTTTGTGCTATATAGAGTGCAACATTCAGCCTTGTGCTAATTCACACAGTGCATTGTTACTTAATATCAGAACATTTTTCAGCCCATATGTTTAGCAAATATTGTAGATTGCCATTTAAGAATTCAGAGCAAATGGAACAAAATAAGGGCTGTGAATTCCTGCCAATTCATGCTGTCCACACTCAACTTTGTTGTTTTTCACAAGTGATTTTAATCAAAAAGTATTAAATTGAATAAAAATGGAGAAAGTTGTGATAATCATCCTTTTAATAGGATATAACCATAAGTGTAGTTCTTAAAAAGTATTTGATCCTTTCATAGTAGGAAATCCAAGAGAATGGTGTTTGAATGTGTTCTCCAAAAACATTTACTCTCTACATTTTTTTAAGTTTGTTTACTTTTACTCTCCAAAGATTTTTGTTAGACTACAGATTTTTCCCAGTATACCCATTCTAAATTCATTTCGTATAAACTGTGTAGCTATGGAATTGTAAAATACACATGGTAGCAATGGAACTAATAGTCAAGTTAGCATCTGTATGACTGTAGCTACGGCTCAGTTTTTGCTTGTGCCATGTGAATTGCATCATTTTCAAGAATATGTTCCAAGACTGGAAAGTTTGAGCCAAGATTTCCAAAACTGGGACTTCCAGAAACACTTAGCATGGGTTTAATTCGACTCCCATTTGTATTGATAGAAGTTTTACCATTGACTTAAATGGGACCTGTGAGGTCACTCAGCATTCTTAGAATTTCTAACCTAGGTCTTTAAGGTTAAGACCCTAAGATGCTCTTTAAGATGCTAAGATGCTTTATGTGCAAAAGTGTAGAGCGTCAAGAAGCTCTTTCTGGTTCAGTGGGATTTGATTCAGGACCATATGGGTAATTTTGACTTTAGAAATAGTCAAGGCTCTTTCATGAGCACAAGCTTAGTGATGGACCATTAAAAATGCTTCATTCCAAACAGTACACTCACTATGGTTCTGCACAGCTTGATAGCACTGCAGTTGGCTTGCCTACCAGAGCAGCTGTTAAATGCTGTAGATTCCTTGATCTTAAGCTAATGGAGCTAGTTTGGCATTCATTGAAGCACTGTGTCTGTTGGGAGGTAAAACACTATAATACAAAGAAACTTGTGGTTACAGTAAGGAGATTATTACCAGAACACCTACTGATGAAAGAGTACAACTGGGACACTGACCACCCTCAGAAAGTTTTCCCAATTGTATTTTTAAAAACATTGGCCCACAGAATGAGAATGCGTACTCTACTGGACTGTAATAATTCTTAGGAATGCAGGGGCTCACAAACTAAGCATTGTAAAACTATTGTTTTCACATTTTTTCAATAAAACTTTATGACAGAATAAATCTGTTCTTGTTTTATTTTTAATGATGGAAATGTGTTTACCATAAAAACAATTCTTTTGTCAAAATGTAGGACATAGGATAGTGCTGTAATTCATCCATTTCAGTACTATAGCTTTCATGACCCTGTCAGAAAAACAAATTGCAATACATCATTTAAAATACTTTACTTACCAAACTAATCATAACATTCAAAGTGCACCATGTTCTGCACTGGCACTGGTGTTAGTGCCAAGGCTAATCCAAAACATAAAAGGAGTTAAATGGCAAAAGGGATAGTGATCCTCAAGCACCTGAAGTATTTATGACAAGAACAAAGCACGAAAGAACAGACTTGATTGATTGGCTATGGTCTAGTAGAACTGCTCAACCTCCATTTATCAAAAATTCCTCTTATCCAGAAAAGCAATGTACAATGATTTCTATTAATTAGGTTAAAAATTCTACCTCCAGTTCAAAGTGAACTCTTTTGCCTATATCATGTTAGAATACTTGCTTTTAGATGCAAGAACAACTTCTGTTTTGGTGCATTGCTGTCAGCAAAACAGCATCCACCGTTGCTTTAGAACACAGTAAATGCATGCTGGCTTACACTCTTTAAATATACATACTTAATGGTACATATATATGCATGCAGAAATACATATGAAATCAAAAGTATATAAAATATAGCTGCTTTAAGCAGCTATATTTTAATAACTTGCAGGTAACAAAATATTTTATACATGTACAAAATTCTGGGATTGAGTACAACAAATAAGGAAAATAACCACAAAAACATTGCAAATTACTAAATAAAGAGAGCTTTTTGGGAACATTTAAGCTCATTTAGTGTCATATGCACTATAGAAGTTATGGTATAACAAGTCAGCATTTTCCCACTCTTATTTTTTCCACTTTGAGATACCATAATATTTTCTTGTGGTTAGAAAAGGAGGTAATTTTGGACAAATGCTGAATTATTAATAAAGACCACCATAAATGTAACAAAATATAATCAGGCATATCTGCATTAGTAGCATATTTTGATCTGTATCCCAAAATGTAATTTACGTCTGTGACATTCCAGGTGGTGGAATGCAAGTTTCAGCCCTGCCCACTTGGAAAAAGAAACAGTTATCCACCAGCTTTCTTTAAGAATTATTAAATTGCAGGACCTGAGAAGAAGCATGAATAGTTCTGCCCTAATCTTGTAGGAAGCACTCAAAGCACTTTGAGCAGGGAAAGTTTGAATGCAAGAAGCAAACTGAGCCTGAAAGCTTGCTAAGAACTTTTTTCCAACTACTCAGTTGGTTTAATAAAAGATATCACATCGACTCAAAGAACCTTGCTTGCCTGTGTCCTTAGACTAAAGGACATAGGCTACAACCAAAAAGCCAGCAACCAAAAAGCCAGCAACTGAGATTCTCATACTTATAGGAGGATATGCGCTACCTAAAAAAATGTGAGTTCATTCCATTCTTTTACAGTAACTGAAGAGGAAAGCCTAATGAATGTAGCTTGTAGTGAAGTGTAGCATTAGATAAGACTAAATATTTAGTGCGTCGCTGTTAAAACAGTCTTTTCTGCTGCTTTGTTTCAGCTGTTGGTTAAAATGCTTTGTTTCAAAAAGATTGTAGGTCCCCTATCTATGGTCAGGTTAGTAATGAAAGGAAATGAAGACGTCTGAAGCCCAGTCTGTCCAGTAGGGTATTAAGCGTTGGTACACAAAGGGGTAGATTTCTTTGGTACAGGACTGGAAATGTCATGAGATTCTATCTTGAAACAAGGTAAGGGAAAAAATCCAAATATAACTTGGAGAGACTACAGAGAGGATAGACTCATCTACTCCCTGAGCACTATGATAGGTATTCACTTTAGTATAGGCTCTTAGCAAGATGTCATGGAACTACTAAAAAAGACCTTCATTGTCCTTCCCTAGAATTCTCTTGCATAAGAAGTCAAACACTCACATCACAATTTGAGATACAGATCAAATATGTTATAAATAAAACTATTTGTGATAATGCTGTAGCACATAAAAGTGTAAAACATATTGGACCAAAAGCTCAGCTATTGTAAATCTTCATGGCTTCACTGACTTTCAGATAACTATGGCAATTACACTAGCTGGGAATCTTGTCTATAATTTTTTTTCATTTTCTTCCTACCCTTCCAGATCTGGACTTTATATTAGACTGAGAGCATGTGTTGTTGTTTACTTCTTAGTGAGTGTTGTATTTGTGCTTTTAAGATATACCTGGGGAGCAGAAAAAGACTGATCAGTGCTGGAAAGAGCAATTTTCCATCAGACAAGGTCAGTCACTGTAAGAGAGGCAGGTTTAAGAAATAAGTTTTTTGGGGGAAAATAATGGTAAATAAAAGTCCTGTCAATGCCAATGACTTCTGAATCTCCGGAGAAACCAGGACATTAATTCAAATAATTTAGAACAGAGGCAACTGACCACTGAGCAGTTTGAGGCTGGGTATCTCACCACACAGAAGAATACTGGCTGAATTTAAGAGGAGATGCTGTCCAACCCAATAAGAAATGGAAGAAGACTGCATTAAGTGCCTGCAGCTACCCAAGGTTAGACCTTTGGTAAGGCAATATTTTGTAATTTGTCCTGAATTTGGCCCCTGACTGAACAGGCCAGTACTCTAGAATCTTAGCATTTGAAAAAAAAATCTAGCCCTTGTGACTGAAAATAACCTTAGAAACATTAAAGGAACAATTTAATGGGAATACACTCAATAATTTTGTACCTAAATAGCCTGACTTCCAAAAGTGCTAAGAGCCCATCATATTACCCATTAGTTGTTAGGACCTGCTAGAGTTCAGTATCTAGGAAAATTAGGCCATTTACTTGCAGTGAAAATATTGACTGGGGGTACCTAAAATTAAACAAGCTCTTATAAAACAAATAAATCAAAGAAAAAAATCTTGGCCAAATTCTGTGACATACATCAATATATAGAAAGCTTGAAAAACCCACAAGACCATTTACCTTTTAAAAGCCAGCTATAGGCATGTTTCCATAATGCACTGCACCTAGAAGACACCTAGAATGCACTGAAGTGGCTCAGAAAGAGGTGAGAGTATGATGCATCTTGGGACATGGAGATCAATCAAGAAGTTTTGCCCATCCAGGAGAAGGAAGGCTTGAGGTACTGTAAAGAACAGTAGCCCCCAGAAGGCACATGGGTAATGAATACTTCTAGATCAGATTATCGCTGTTATTTTCAAATAAAATGTTTAGTTGCTTTTTAATGCAAAACTGAGGAAAAACATTTCATTCAAATTGTACATGAGAAAAAAAATCCATTTTGCATTCAACTATTTCAGTTAGGAAAGCTAAAAACAGTAAGGCCAGTTTCAGTTTGGTGAACTCTAACAAAACAAAGATCAAAAACAGAAGCAGGTGCTGGACTTGTCCTTCAGAGAAAACAGTCTAGTGTGCAGAGGAAAAGAAGACCCTTCCAACAGGGCTGGAGGGAGGCAGAGGTATCACGTTTATTAGACAATTGCTAGCCTAATGAGAATGAGAAAGGTGGAGATACTTTCAGTGTTGAGGATAACACCCTGACTAAGAAACTGGATAATACCTGGTTCCTATATGCTGTCAGGAGTTTCAGAGAAAAAGAGAGTGGTTATTTGAAAAATAGGCAGTTCAACCTTGTATAATAGTATGAGACTTCCAGGAGTCTGTATTAGAGTGACTAACTAAAATAAATAATTGGATGGAGGAGAGAAGTCAGGTGAGAAAAAGTAGATTTATGCGTCTTCTGGGTAAAAATAATAATTGGCTTTCTATGACAGGGTTTAGATATTTTATGGCTCTTTTTTAAAATGTTTCAACTAGTGCAGGGGTGGGCAATTAATTTGGGTGGACGGCCCCTTACTGAGTTTTGGCAAGCTGTTGAGGGCTGCATTTTCCTCTCTGATGCTTGGCAGGGGCTTCTGGTTTGGGGGGGAATGAGGGGGAACTGGGCAGGCCTCGCTGCTGGATCCTGCCACTGGCTTTCCCTGGGTCCTACTGCCCCTGGCTCCTGTCATCTTTGACAGGCAGCCAAGTGCAAATAAATACTAATTTTCTAAATTTTTTAAGGGCCCTGTGGGCCAGATCCAGCCCCCGGGCTGTATTTTGCCCACCTCTGAACTAGTATATCTAGCTCTGAAGGCTTAGTTGGTAATAAGCATGGCTGGAAATCTATATTTGTTCTTTCAAAAATAACCAGGATAAACTTGAGATTTAAGCATGTTAAGACATTCTTTAACCTGTTTGTTTCATTTCCCTCATATTACTTCCCAAACTTTTGAAAATGAAGACCTCTTTCAAAAAAACCCCAGTGTTTAGGGTTATTCATCTCATAGAAACTCATCAAATTTTAAGATCTATTGATCTGGTCCCTTCACACTAGGATGTGTTCTGTGTATCTGCACAATGTATTCTTTCCATCCTTACAAACTATGTCAAGCAATGAAATACTGAAGTGTGTTGATATTTGCACTATTATTTGCATATGAGTTAGCATTGTTGTAAAGGAATGGGGACGTTTACCTCACAAAGCAATGGTTTTAGGCTTTCTGAAAACAGAGATGCATCTCCATCAATTACACTTGCTTCAGATTCTAAAACACCTATTTGCAAGTATAACAGTACCAGATTTTGTTTAAAAGAAAGCAGGGTCTGAAGAACAATGAAAGCGTCTTTTCCTGCCTCCTTTTCCTGCTGCTACTCCTTCATCATGTTTCCCCAAGGAAGCATACTCCACATTTTGGAAAACACCACCCTAAATTAGTTCACCCGTCTCAGCTGTCTGTTCTTAGATTAAGGAACTGTACCCAGGATGGTCTCTTCCCATTTGTATAGAAAATACTCTGTACATAATGGTATTAATAGTTTAAGTTCTTTGGGACAGTGACCATCTTTTGGTTCAGTTTGTTTTTGTTCATGAAATCTTCAGAAAGTTACCGTAAGTGATCCCTTATCAATTGGAAGGCTAGAAGAACAAAAACCAGTGTTTTGGCTTAAGCAAACACCGCCAGCACTGAAGCCATGTTTATATGTCACCAGCTCTGTTGAACAGGACGTGTCATAAGGATGCTCGACAACCTGCCAAACAGGTTGTATACTCCTAACTCACTGATGGTCTCTGGTCTCTGGTCTAGAGGTGGGCAAAAGAAGAGATTCAAAGACACCTTGACTGCCTATTTGAAGAAATGCAATATTAGCATCAATACATGGGAGATTCAAGTACTGAATTGCCCCCAGTGGTGCCATGATGTACTTACTAGGGCTGTGTGAAACTTTGGCCACTGATTTGATTCAGTGGGAATTCAGCTCAATTTGGTGGCCAAATCTCCAAATACAAATCCAATCAGAAGACCCTTTAATCTCTCCAAACCAAATCAGAAACCTCCAAATTGATTCAGAGAGATTCAGAAAGATTTGACAATTAGACATAGATAAAGCTTTAATTTTTTTTTCTACATATCTCAAGGTACCAGGTGGCTTGTGAGTGCTGAGATGCTGGGGCAGGTGGAGCATCCCATAGGAGCACGGGGTGGGGGGGTCCACAGCACGCTCAGCAGCAGACCCAGAAGTGGACCAGAAGCACTTCCAGTCCACTTCCAGATCTGCCAGGGAGCATGCGGGCCCCCCCCCCATACTCCCCTGGCTCAGAAACTGGTGCCTTCTGGGTCTGGGGGAGCACCCAGGTTCCCCTTCATAGCTGATTGCCGAGCTGGGGGGTGCAGGAGGGGCCCCCATGTGCTCAGCAGCAGACCCAGACGTGGACTGGAAATACTGGACTCGGCCCCCCATGCTTCTGTGAGATGCTCCATCTGCCCCACCATCACAGCATTCATGAGCCACGCCTGGTACCTCAAGGTATATAGAAAAAACATTTAAAGCTGTGTCTATGGCCATATCACTGATTCTCTGAACCAGCATCAAATCTTCAGATTCGGATTCGCGACAGTGTTCTGAATCAATTCATCAAATCACTGTCCCTGATTCGGGCCAAATCTGAATCAAATATGGCCTGTTTTGCATACCCCTAGTACTTACTACAAAGCTTCAAGCATTTTGAGCAAACTCAACTCAAGATAGAGGCAGATAGACAAGAAAGACAAATGGAAACAGCCATGACCCCACATCACCAGGATCTACTGGTTTTTCCTGGAACTATTTGCCACACCTGCAATCGTACATGCAGATCTTGTTTTTGCTTTCTCAGTCATCTTGGGAGTCAGCGATGACTTCCCTATTAATTGGAAGTCTGTCTTTCTCATATCAAGGTATCACCAAAGCCAACAGCAACATTTTTATATCAATCAAACAGCAGAGCTCTGGTTCATAATGGGAGTTTGTAGGTGCCCCTGAATAATAAATATTATTTTTCACCATAAACTGCAATGTGTAAATTTTTTGTGCTTTAAACAGAAACAATGCCACATACATCAACAGTCTGTTACTCTGTTATACAAGCTAAATTAAGAGTAACATGGGTGAAGTTGCTGGATTTGCACTAGGATAAAATCGATGTAAAAAAGAGGAAAATTTGATCTCATAATTTCTATACTTTTTTTTAACACAGCTGTTGGTTAGTAACAAATTTATATTAGTTCCTTCTGTGATAGAAAATTGCCTTATAGTTATAAAGAATTATACCGTAGGAAGACATGCAAGGACTTAATCCAACATACTACTGTTCTATCTAATTGAAGAGGATCAAGAAGTATGTCTGGTATTGAATAATGTATGTTAAACAAGTAGGTTGTGACAGTGTAAACAGTAAATATTACACTGTAGTAGTAATTTCAACAAATGTTACATTCTAGTTTAGTCAGAAAAATCCAGTTGCAACAAATTTTGGAAGCAAGAATTGTAGCAAAGCCCCCAGGTTTTCTTTTTTTTTTCTTTTAAAATGCATTCCCTCCCCTTCCCCAACCATTTCTGACTTTTTCTTTCCCTCTCTATTCCCTACAGATAAGTATAAGTGAGATAAGATATAGGATAAGATTCAGCATTTCATTTTGGTAGCAAGTTGTATTTGTTTGTTTTTTTTTCTCCTTCTTTATATTGTATAATTATTATGTTTATATTGATTTTTACTGGTCTATATTACTGTTCTACTGGTACCATACGATTTAGGCCTACATATGTAAGTTAGCGTAAGTCATGTCAAGTTCCCATTTTGTTTGTCAAGTCTCCATCCTGTCCCCAGGCCTGGTTGTGTAACCCATGACTCACACCTACCCCTCCTATGTAACTAGGTTCCTGGATGAATGGGGATGAATGAGGATGCTTGAGAGATAATGGCAGTAGGTCTAAAAATAGCTATCTCTGAATGGCCAAACCATCAACACCAATACCTGGACAAAGGACCAAGCCCTTGGAACCACCCTCAGCATTCAAGAAACAAAAGATGAGGCAACCCACCATTGTGTCAAGGCTGTACATGCTCAGTATGAGCATCTGGAACCCTCTGGATCAGGACTGACCTTGCCTGGACAGGCCCTCCCCATAGGAGGTCAAAGGTAGTCTGTTCCATAAAGGGGGAAGTGAAGACTGACTCCTTGAGACATCTTCTCCATCTGGACCAGCACCATGCCACACTACCTACCCACTCAGAGGCCCTGCCAGCAACCCCCCTCTGGACAACACCTACTGGACAAGGACCCCTTTCCAGCCAGGATTGGTAGCTATCACCTCCCACCCCTTCTTTAACCAAGGACTTGGACTCTGCTTCTCTTCCCCACCTGGACTCCAACCCTTTCACCAAGTCTTCTTCTCCTGCTGCCATTATGAGCGCTCGCGTGTGTGTGTGTGTGTGTGTGTATGTGTGTGAACCAAAAACTTCATGGGGCTATGTGGTGTGTTGTCTCTTTAATAAAACTGTGATTTGGACCCCGAAGTTGGGTTTTAATTTACTATGGTTTGGCCCTGCTCCAATCTCTGCTCCTCACCCCTCTAACTTCTGTCTCATTTCTCCCTCTCCTGTTTCTGGCTCAATGCCACTTCCAACACTTGCCCTGAGCTTCTCTCTGCCTCCGAGCCCCCTATTTCTTTGCCACCATCTTATTCCCACTGCCTGTTCTCCTGAGCATCCAGGTTTCTGCCTCAGTTTCTTTCCTGGCTGTCTCCTCCTTGCCACCACTTATCTGCCCCTCCCCAATATCTCAGTTGTCTGCCTCAGTTTCCAGCCCCAGTCTACCTTAAGTAAACCCAACCATCAGTTCCTCAGCCAGCTTCTCTGTAGTCCACTGGTTTTAATCCCAGTTCTGGCAACTTTCACTCCCTACACTTTAACTCTCTCTGTCACCTGAACCTTCCCCCAAGTATTCCAGGTACCCCAAGCACACACATAGACACAAACCATCCAAGTTAGGAACTTACCTGTGTGTATATGTAGGTGGGTTGTGTGTGTGTGAACTGGTGAGTGTGTGTGTGTATGTATATACATATATGGCAGTGTGTGCATGATATACAAATTAGTGGTCTGTGTCTAACTTTTGGGGTGTATAGTATATGTGCTTGAATTGGTGATATAGTATACATGTGCCTAGGCTGGTGTGGATGTTTGTGTATGTGCACCTAATTGATTTGTGTGTTTGTATATGTGCAATTGTGTCATACCTTCCTGTCTAACAGCTCAATATTGAGATCCTGAGAGTTGTCCTGACCCCACAGGGCAACAGAATGACTGTATTACAAGTTTTTTTAAGAAACCTTTTGCTCTAGAAATTAAGTTCAGCATAAAAGGCCATTCATTGAAGTGATTTTATTCAAGAGGGGATTTCACTCCATTTACCCTTGCCAAATTGGGATTTGAAAACATGATTAAGCTAAAGATAAATAGAAACTTAGATTTCAAAATTCTGACATAGGGGAGGGACAATGGTATTTTATTATTTAACTGGGGAGGACCCCCAGACAATTGTGTAACACAAATAGTTTTTTTTAAATATGTCACTGTGGTGGCATGGTTAGTTATTTTAAGAATAAAGAGAAGCGCAGACTTCTGCCTGATGGTTAGAAAATGATAATTAGAGGTTTGCTTTTTGGAATTGGCTTGTAGGTAAAGTAGAAGTGCATTATAACAACGGTACAGGGCAACAACAAGGGTTAATTGCTTTCTAAAAACCTGTTTGTAACAAGTCATCTTCAAGGCCCACTGTGTCTGACACTTGCAAGCAGCAAGCAGACACACAGGCTGGGAAATGGAAGACATATTTCATAACAGAGATAAGGGACTCTGCAGCATTGGTGCCAGGTCACACTGCCCAAGAGCAGAGCCCTTGGGATTTCTGGTTTTGGTAGATGGACCAAATTAGAAGAAACCAGTAAAGCCCAAATTAGAATGTGTGCATGTGATGGGTTTGTGAAACAAAGGAATATGCTGACAGGACAAAACATGTACAGTATGACAACCACAGGGAGACCAATCAATGATGCCTAAAGATGAAGAGTCATCATAGAAGGAAAAAAGTACAAAAGCAGGGATTTCAGAGTTTCAAAGGGTCTCTGAGAGGAGAACCTGAGGACACTATGGACAGAGGGCACACCACCATGGACAGAGGGCACACCACCAGCCCATTTCACCCACCCCACTAAGGTGGGGAGGGGGTGGGCCTCAGCCTCTGACCTCCAGGCTGCTGACATCTGAAATTCAAGAGAGAACCTCATAGTGAGGCTCATGTGCTGGCCAGACATACTTTGTGAACCCTGGGACTAGTAGATATAGGATTGTTTGCATTATTCTTATCTGCTATAACTGTGTATCAATAAAATTTGCCTATTATCGAATAGAGAGGTCATGGTCAGTCTGAGGGTTTGGGTCCACCCACAAAAAGGTATCTGGGTCATAAATCTAGTTCCAACAAGTGTCACATACCTAAATGTATGCTTCATAGTAGTGGGTAGCTCAAAAGAAGACAACTCCCAAGGAGGAGAATCTGAAACTCATCACTGTGTGTGTTAGACTTTCAAAGCTGATAGAAACCCATCCTAAACAGGTATGGACTTACCTCTATATCCATAATCAACACTATTCCTTTCTTGAATGACAGCCAGGGAAAATTGTTCAGTTTGGAGAATGTGTATTTCTATGACTTTTATTTACCCTTCTGGATTTTTTCACATATTTCCTTCAAAACTGAACAAGAGGAGATTGATGTCATATATCTTGACTTCAGAAAAGTCTTTGATCTGGTATCCCATGATCACCGAATTGGCTCCATGGTCGGACCCAGAGGGTGGTGAATTGGACCCAGAGGGTGGTGACGGAAGTCAATCGTCGTGGTGCCCTGTGACCAGTGGGGTCCCCCAAGGCTCTGTCCTTGGACCTACATTGTTCAATATCTTCAGTAATGATGTGGACATTGGAGTCAGAAGTGGACTGGCCAAGTTCACCGATGACACCAAACTCTGGGGTAAAGAATCCACACCTGAGGACAGGAAGGCGATCCAATCTGATCTTGATAGGCTTATGAAATGGGTGGATGCAAACCTGATGATGTTTAACACCAAAAAATGCAAGGTTCTCCACCTTGGAAGGAAAAACCTACAGCATCCTTACAGGCTCTGCAGTGCTATGCTAACTAGCACTACAGATGAAAGGGACTTGGGGGTCATGATTGACAAGATGAACATGAGCCTTCAGTGTGATGCTGTGGCTAGTAAACCAAGCAAAACGCTGGATTGCATCCATAGATGCTTCTCAAATCCTGGGGCATCATTCTCCCATTGTACTTGGCCTTGGTGAGGCCTCAGCTGGAGTATTGCATCCAGTTTTGGGCTCCGCAATTCAAAAAAGATGTGGAGAAGCTTGAGAGAGTCCAGTGGAGAGCCACGCACATGATCAGAGGTCAGGAAAACAGACCGTATGACGACAGGCTGAGAGCTATGGAGCTCTTTAGCCTCGAAAAGCACAGGCTCAGGGGCTATCTGATGGCCACCTATAAGTTTATTAGGGGTGTTCACTAGGATCTGGGGGAATGATTGTTCACCAGAGTGCCCCAAGGGATGACAAGGTCACATGGTTATAAACTCCTGCAAGACTGTTTCAGGCTAGACATAAGGAAGAATTTTTTTACTGTCCAAGTCCCCAAGGTCTGGAATAGCCTGCCATTAGAGGTGGTTCAAGCACCCACATTGAATGCCTTCAAGAGAAATTTGGATGCTTACCTTGCTGGGATCCTATGACCCCAGCTGACTTCCTGCCCCTGGGGCAGGGGGCTGTATTTAATGATCTTCCAAGGTCCCTTCCAGCCCTAATGTCTGTGAAATCTAATCATATCCTTTTTGTTATTTTGTAATCCATTCAGTCTCAGCAGAGCTGAGTCATTTGGCTTAATGCAAATGATAATAGATTTGATGGTGTCATTTTTTATACAATAAAGGAGTAAATGAAATTGACATTCCTAGATTTTTCAGTGACATCTAATGTCTCCCCTCAGGCAGACATAGCTCTAAGGTGAAAGCCCAGCACCATTAAGTCAATATCAAATTCATGTTATAAAAGGGTGATTAAAAAATAGACAGCAAGAAAGAGTAAAGGTATTTATTAAATGAAAAGGAGGTATAGTTTCATAGTTTCATAGTAGCTAGAGTAGGAAGGGACCTAGGTAGATCATCTAGTCCGACCCCCTGCCTTGGCAGGAAAGAGCACCGGGGTCAGATG
>NW_017728906.1:24942274-24951193 GCF_001723895.1 Crocodylus porosus
ACACGCTTACCTTTAGGGGAAAGGTGGAGCCCATCCCATCCCAGCATGTCTCTCATCACGATGTGCTGATCATGGCTGAGGAAGCCAAAGCCCGCCTCGAAGCACCATTCCTGTAGCCTCCAGTTGGTCTCCGCTATGCACATCTCGTGGCGTCTGCCTCGACCGCTCACTGGCAGGATGGAAGAGAATATGTTACTGAGAATATTGGTAGCTAAGTATTGCTGAGTCACTGCAGAAACTGTCCATCTCTTTCTGTGGGTCAGAGGGTACCATATGTTGAACAAGAGACAAGAGCATGCTACTGTTGCAACAACAAAAAAAGAGAAAGAAAGAAAGAAAGAAATTATATAATATACT
This sequence comes from Crocodylus porosus, assembly GCF_001723895.1. Classification (NCBI taxonomy): domain Eukaryota; kingdom Metazoa; phylum Chordata; order Crocodylia; family Crocodylidae; genus Crocodylus; species Crocodylus porosus. The sequence continues at coordinate 24,942,632 of NW_017728906.1, forward strand.
GGAGATCTGCCTGCAAGTCAAGTAAAGTGATTCTCCCATTCTATTTATCATCTGGAGGACTGTGTCAGGTTAGGGCACCACACTTCAAGAAAAATGAAGAAAAATTGGAAAGAGTCCATTAAGGAGCAACAACAATGATTAAAGGTCTAGGAAGAAGTATAAAAAAAAAGGCTGGAAGAACTGGTATTGCTTATTCTGAAGAAGAGGAGACTGAGGTGTCATTTCAAAACAGTCTTTAAATGTGATTTTTGAGACGATGGTGTCAGACTATTCTCTGTATTCACAGGAGACAGGACAAAAAGTAATGGCCTTAAATTGCAAAAAGGGGAACGTAGATTATATTGGAGGAAGAACTTCTTAATTATGAGGGTGGCTAAGCAATGGAACTGATTACCTAAAGAGATTTTGAGATCTCTATCCTTGGACATTTTAAAAATCAGATTAGTGTAGACAGGGATACTTCTGCTTTCAGTAGGGGTTTAGAGTGGATAATATCCTGAGGTACATTCTAGGCCTGTTTTTCTATGGTTCTATGATTTGTAATTGCTAGAGGTTGCTCTAGTTTGTTTTTCCTTACAGGAGCAACTGGCATTTGATAGGTCATCTTATGTATAAATCATTTATCTAATTTATTAATCCTAAATCTCCTTTCACCTCCTTCCCCTGTGTATGTGTTCCCAACTATATCATCACTGGTATAAAAGGAAAATCTTCATGTATGAAAAAATCCTAGAAATATTTTACTAGTAAAGTAAATATTCCCTTTAAGGAGTTGATGATCTGAGGAAGGGCACTCTGTGCCTGAAAGCTTGTCTGCTTTACAGTTGGTCCAATAAAAGACAACACCAAAAAATCCTTGTCTCGTGTTTCCTGGACCATCATGGCTACAACATCCCTCCAACTCCTTATGAAAAAAGTAACTTTGCCTATCGTTCAAATGGGAGGAAATACCTTATCTACAATATATAATATAGTAAGGATTTACTAATATATAAAAGCATCATGATAGTGAAAAGTATTCCTGTACATAAATGCTAAGAAAAAACATTTATAAGAGATAACCCAAGATGCAAATGCCCCTGAATTCTCCGTTGAACATGGATGCTTGTATGCCTCAAGCACTCAAGTTTGGAGACTTATTTTCCCCTGACAGAACCCATGCAGCACATGACCCTTGGTTTTCCCCATGTTCCACACCCATAAAGGTTGGCATATGCTTCCTACTCTTCAGTTTCTCTTAATTAATTTGATTCAACCCAGAACACATTTTCCAGGCCATTCAGATCAGATTTAGTCTATAGGCCCTTGAATATTTTCTTCTCTTTGTTACTCCCATTTCCCTTTTTAAAATTAGTATTACTTACCTCAAGATTTTTCTTTGCTTTCCCCAGTATATTTCTCTATCTGTCTTTCACTCCTCCATCTCAGTGTGAACTCAGGATCCTCTTAATATGTAACACATGGCATTTTATGAGGCCTCACACTTCATATCATCAACACCTTTTTATATTTTTTTCATTTTAACTCTCTCTTTCCTTTCTTCCACTGTGTAGATTCTCTCAGATCTCTGAGTTTTAAGCTGTGTTCATCTTGTGATAGTTGAATGGGCATGCTAAAAGCCTCTACTGCTTGAGTCATGTATTCTTGGGACTCAAAGACTCCATCTGCAAGTCCTCTCCCTCCAGGGCTTGAAAGAAGTATGAGGTGAGATTCTAGATCTACCTCCTGGGGCACATCCGTGACATCAGTCTTTGATCCAAGAGCACACAATTCTGCAGGTCACCCACTAGCAAAAAGAACTACTTCCCAGAGGAAGCCATTGACCTCTTCTACACCTGAGAAAACCCCAGCTGAAGACAAACTGCTGAGTGGTTCCAGAGGGAGGCTCCTTCTTTACCACTTCCTCCCATTTCAAGACTTGCTGTATATGCTTCACATTTTCTAATGATGTGGAATTTTCTCCACTGGCACCAACTGTAAATCTTTCAGGTTAGCAATCACCAGCAATGTTCAGAAACTGGTCTCTAGTTCTGGTTGTCATACCCTTCCTTCAACTCCAGTGATAAACTTAATTCCACCTATGTGCTCAGTCTTTCTCGCAGCAGTGGAAAAACACTAAGTTCCCAGACCACCTGTGAAAGTTTCTTAGTCCCCATTATAGTGTCCCTAAGGATCTTTCCTGAACTTCACAATGTGGTGCTTTTGATTTTTGGGCCACCCACCTACCCGAAAACTTCAGAGAGAGAGAAGAAAAAGGACTCAAGGGATATATATTTACTGCACTTATTTCTGATGGTCACTTGATGGCCAAAAATTCCCCACTTGGACATGAAAGACAGTGCCACATGTTCCATGATCATAGCTCTGGTCATGAATTATTCCTCTTGTTTCCAAAGATGGATTCTTAAAGGAAAACAAAACACTAGAGAATATCCCCTTTTCTACTCAAAAAAAGAGCAGGCTTGGCATGCTCTCAAGTATCTACTTTTACTCACTTGATATGCTTGCCAGGAAGAGAGAACAAATTTTAGCCCTACTCAGGGCAGCAACAACCTTAGCACTCTCTTTTTCCCTCTTCCTCTATCTGCATGTTGTCCTCATCCCTCTGAGGAGGAACAAATTCAGAGAGACTTCATAGGGCTTGTCCTTACTAGATTCCCCAGCAGCCAAAGACTACCTCCTTAGTGGACCTCATTTGACAGTTAAAGGTTAATCTGACATTGTAAGTGAAAACTTGCCAGTCAAACTCAGGCCATGTCACCTTTTGTATCTCGGTGATGCTGCATGTCAGACTTTATCACCTGTTTATGCAGTCATGGGTATGGACCATATATTCCCTACAGTAAGGAGTGAATAGTTTCAGCTGACACACAAGCCTGGACTATGAGTAAGAAATCAAGGACTACTGAGTCCCTCAAGTGATCTTGGGATCATTTCAGAGTACACAGAGACTGAATTGTTTGCTTCAGACATCAGCAAGAAGTGCCATTCCTCCTGCTCTTGTGGGGTAGGAACTAAGCCTTTATTCCCTATCCAGTACCTTTCTCATCCCAGTATCATCCCTTTTGGCATTTCTACCCACTCTTCTCCAAATGATGCACAAGATGAGTCAAGGGTATGGATGTCTGATCTTGCTAACCTCAACCTAACACAATTCTAGTTCCAAAATCCACTTCAGGCATTGCTGAAGAGCCTCAGGGCTAACCTATTGCTCCTTGAATTGTTAATCCAGAATGGATTAAGGACACTCCACCTGAATTTTTAAAATTCTGCACCTCATGTAATGGATACCTAGTGACTCTGTACAATACACTGGGCCTGCTTGTCCCTTGATCATAGAATCATAGAAATTTAGAGTTGGAAGGGACCTCAGGAGGTCAAATATTCCAACCCTCTGTTCAAAGTAGGACCATCCCCAACTAAGTCATTCCAGCCCAGGCTTTGTTGAGCCAGGCCTTTAAAACCTCCAAGGATGGTGTTCCAGGGAAATAAAACCAGAGGCACTAGAACAGTGTGGCAGGACCTGAGGCAGGGGCAACCCACCCAAGAAAAGAAAGAAAGAGCCCTGAAGAGAGGGCATACTTACCTCCCATAGGGAAGGGAGATCCATGCCGAGAAGGGCTGCTTGCACGGTTCATCAGCTTCTTTTATTGCCAGCTGGCAGTGGCACCAGCAGATGACATCATAAAAAACTGCCACCTGGCGGATTCAAAAGCCAGTGGCAAAAGAATGGCAGGAGAGATGGCAGGGATGCCAGAGGGTGAGGTTGCTTCCCAGCTGACATCCCAGGAAGGTCTGCAGCCCCGGTGGGGGTGGTATAGAGACCCTCTGAAGGGGTCTCACTCATATGAGTGTGGGAGGGCTATTAGGAAACCCAAGGCAGAGATGGAACTCAGGCTAACGTTCAGGATTAAGGACAACAAAAAGTCCTTTTTCAAGTACATTTGGAGCAAAAAGAGGGTACCAGGTAATGTAGGGCCCCTGCAAGATGCAAATGGTAAGCTTGTGGCTACGTCAGACAAGAAAGCCGATATTTTTAACAATGTCTTTGCCCCTGTTTTCTCAAAGAGGGACTGGGATATCCCATCTACCGGGGTAGGGACAATCTCAAGGATAGCTCTATCAGGACTTCAGTCAGCACAGATGTAGTTAGGGATCTTCTGGAAGGGCTAGACATTTTTAAATCCACAGGTCCAGATGCCCTCCACCCAAGGGTGTTGAGGGAACTGGCAGGGGTCATTGTGGAGCCCTTGGCCTAACTATATGAGTATTCATGGTCATCTGGCCAGGTCCTGGGAGATTGGAAACTAGCTAATGTGGTCTCAATTTTCAAGAAAGGGAGGAAGGAGGACCCAAGTAATTATGGGCCTGTAAGCCTAACCTCAGTGCTCGGGAAGATCTTGGAGAGAATCATCAAGGATCACATCTGTGGGAGGCCTGCAGGGGAGATCATGCTCAGGGGCAATCAGCATGGGTTCATCTAAGGCAGGTCCTGCCTGATGAACCTGAGTGCCTTTTATGACCAAGTAACTAAATCCTTTGGTGATGGTGTTGCTGTGAACGTAGTCTTTCTAGACTTTAAGAAGGCCTTTGACACTGTGTCTCACCCCATCCTCATCAATAAACTAAGTGACTGTGGCATTGCCTACACAGTTGGATGGGTAAAAAAGTGGCTGATGGGGTGCACCCACAGAGTAGTGGTGGACGGGTTGTACTCAACCTGGTGAGATGTGAGCAGTGGGGTACCCCAGGGCTCAGTCCTTGGACCCACACTGTTTAACATGTTCATCAGCAACTTGGACAAGGGGGTAGAAAGCAAGCTGTCCAAGTTTGCTGATGACACTAAGACGTGGGGCGAGGTGGACACACTTGAAGGGATAGAGAGGCTGCAAATAGATTTAGACAGAATATAAAAGTGGGCAGATGAGAATACACTGGGGTTCAGCGTAGACAAATGCAGGGTGCTGCACCTTGGGAAAAGGAATCCACAGCATACATACAGGCTGAGGAGTTCCCCTCTTGAAAGCACAGAGGCAGAATGGGGTCTTGGAGTCATTATTGACTCCAAGATGAACATGAGCTGCCAATGCCAGACTGCAGCCAGCAAGGCCAGCCGTACCTTCTCATGCATCCAAAGATGCATCTCAAGCCAGTCCAAAGAGGTGATACTCCCCCTCTATACAACTTTGGTTAGGCCACAATTAGAGTACTGTGTCCAGTACTGGACACTGCACTTTAAAAAGGATGTGACCAGCCTGGAGAGGGTTCAGAGGAAGGCCACCCACTTGGTGAGAGGACAGCAGGGCAGGCCCTACAAGGAGAGACTGTGGGACCTGAACCTGTTCAGCCTCAGCAAGAGGAGGCTGAGGGGGGACCTGGTGGCTGCCTACAAACTCATCAAGGGAGATCAACAGCAAATAAGTAGAGCCCTTTTCTCCCCAGCACCACCTGGAGTGATGAGGAACAATGGTAATAAGCTGATGGAGAACAGGTTTAGGTTAGAAATCAGAAGGCAAGATTTTACAGTTAGGGTGACCAAAGTCTGGAACCAACTTCCCAGGGAAGTGGTCCTCACCCCTACCTCGGGCAAATTCAAGAGGAGGTTGGATGATCACCTGTCTGGGGTCTTGTGAACCCAGCATTCATTCCTGCCTATGGCAGGGGATCAAGCTAGATGATCAGATCCCTCCTAACCCTAGCTACTGTGAAACTCTGAAACATAGTGAAGAGAAGGAATGATGTTGAGGGATCAGAGAGGACCACACACACCAGACCCATGCATGGGGGTGGGCAGAAACCCACACCCAGAGCCTTTTATTATTTTCTTTCTTTTCTTCATTCCACTTTGATTTTGAGAGGAACCCGGAGTTGTGACCAAAGAAAGACCCTCCACGGGTCCAGGTTCACAGAGGAAGATCGAGGCTGGATTGGTACGAGTCTTGGGGGAAGGTTGGGCATGAAGGCAGGGACAATCATATGCCTCTCGGCCATCTCAGTTCCAACATCTGGTGATCCTGAGGGTTGGCACATGGCTGGAGTGTAGTGGAGGTGGAGCCCTAAGAATATCCCTAGCAGGTAGTACCCGGAACAGTGAAGAACCCCAGGAAAGAGCCTCCCCACTGAAAAAGAGAAGACCAGGTCATGGCAGATGAGTGTCAGGGCTTCCCTCAGGGTGGAGTGCGGCCTAACACCTAAGTTCTGGGTATATACCCCTTGGCTGGAGTCAAGTGAATGCTTGAAGGCCACCCAAGAATGCTTCTATGAGATCAGGTGGAGGCAAAGTGGTTCATTGGCCAGGAACATACAAGGGGACCCGTGGGAAGCCGACAACCCCACAATGCAGCCAGCAGCTATGACCCCTCCAGATCTTCTGGGCCAGAACCTGCAGGCCCTTACTCAAATAATAGATGCCCAGCAGCAGATGATAGACAGACAACAAGATTGGCTGCGACATACTTTAACTGCTTTTAAGATGCCCAAAATGACCTGCAACAATGAACCAGAGGCATACATCGAAGCATTTGAGAATCATGCCCTTATGACAGGGCTAGAGAAGAGATATTGGGCCAGTCAGCTGGGGGCCCTCGTAGTCGCCAGAACACAGGCAGCATACAAGGCTTTGGCTAGGAACTACGAACAAGTAAAGGCCACTATTCTATACTGGCTGGAGATCAATCTGGAGTATTACAGAAACCAGTTTCGGGCCAAGAAGGCCCCTGACGAGAAACAACCTCGGGTCCTGATGCAATTATTATGATATCTCATAAACAAATGGGTGAGTCAGGCCAAGTATGATCGGAACACACTGGCTGACCAAATATTTCTGAAACAATTCCAGAATGACTTAGACAAATGCACTCAGCGATGGGTCTGGCAGCACACTCCAACCAATTGCAATGAGGCTTTAAGACTAGCAGAGGCCTTTTGCAGCATCTTAGATGGTATTTAGTCAAGAGAAAATGATGCAGAACCTTGGGAATGCTCAACCCTGTGAGACCAAAAGGAAACGCACCCCTTTTAGGAGCAGACTAAAAGAAGTGGTCTGCTTCCGGTGTGGGAAGACAGGACACCTTTCATGAGAGTGCCCAGGTAGCTCATACCTGACTAATCTAGTCTCTTTTTATGACCAGGTTACAAAACACCTCAACACAGGTCTAGGGGTTGATATTATTTACTTAGACTTCAGGAAGGCCTTTGATATGGTATCCCACCCCATACTGGTGAACAATTTAAGAGGCTGTGACTTGGATGATTACATAGTCCAGTGGGTAGCAAATTGGCTAGAGGTTCATACCCAGAGAGTGGTAGTGGATGGGTCAGTATCGACCTGGAAGGGTGTGGGTAGTGGGGTCCCACAGGGTTTGGACCTTGGACCAATACTCTTCAATGTCTTCATCAGTGACTTGGACAGGGGAGTGAAGTGTACGCTGTCCAAGTTTGCGGACGATACAAAACTGTGGGGAGAAGTGGACATACCAGAGGGCAAGAAGCAACTACAGGCAGACCAGGACAGATTTGACAAATGGGCAGAAAACAATAGAATGCAGTTTAACAAGGAGAAATGCAAAGTGCTGCACCTAGGGAGGAAAAATGTCCAGCACACCTACTGCCTAGGAAATTACCTTCTTGGTAGCACGGATCCGGAAAAGGATCTTGGAGTCCTAGTGGACTCCAAGATGAACATGTCATCAGTGTGCTGAAGTAATCAGAAAAGCTAACTGTACTTTATCACGCATCAGCAGATGTATGACAAACAGAACTGAGGTGATACTTCTCCTCTATCAGGCACTGGTCAGACCGCAGTTGGAATACTGCATGCAGTTTTGGGCACCACACTTCAAGAGGGATGTGGGTAACCTGGAGAGGGTCCAGAGAAGGGCCACTCATACGGTTAAGGGCTTACAGGCCAAGCCCTACGAGGAGAGACTAAGGCACCTGGACCTCTTCAGCCTCCACAAGAGAAGGTTGAGAGGTGACCTTGTGGCTGCCTATAAATTCATCATGGGGGTGAAGAAGGGAATTGGTGAGGCTCTGCTCACCAAGGCACCCCTAGGGGGTCACAAGAAATAATAGCCATAATCTAGCTGAGACCAGATTTAGACTGGACATTAGAAGGAACTTCTTCACAGTTAGAGTGGCCAAGGTCTGGAATGGGCTCCCAAGGGAGGTGGTGCTCTCCCCTACCTTGGGGGGTCTTCAAGAGAAGGTTGGATGGGCATCTGTCTGGGGTCATCTGAACCCAGCACTCTTCCCTGTCTATGCAGGGGGTCAGACTCGATGATCTATTGAGGTCCCTTCTCACCCTAAAGTGTATGAATCTGTGAAATGGCCCTGCGAAACAATGGAGACCCAATAGCGCTCTAAAGGGACATGTGGAGAGACAGAGAGAAACAGAAGGTCCCGGGTAATGTGGGGCCCTTGCAGGACGCGTTGAGAAACTTGGTCGTCACACCAGACGGCAAAGCTAACATGTTTAACGATTTCTTTGCCTCCATCTTCCTAAGTAGGGACCAGAACAGCCACCTCCCTGCTGGGCCCCCCTCGGGCCCTGGGGGAAGCACA
>NW_017728906.1:24951293-24955931 GCF_001723895.1 Crocodylus porosus
ATGATCTGCTCAGGTCCCTTCTGACCCTAGAAACTATGAAACTGAAACTAAGACGGTGGCAAACAGATGAATGCTTGAAGGCCACCCAAGAACGCCTCTACAAGATCAGATGGAGGCAGATAGAGATTCCACCACCTTTCTTGGTAACCCATTCTAATGTTTCACTAAACACATAGTAAGAAAGCTTTTCCTAATAACTAATCTAAATTCCCTTGCAGAAACATGAAACCATTGCTTCTTGTTCTGTCATCTGCCACCACTGAGAACAGTCTAGCTCCATCCTCTTTGCAACCACCCTTTAGGTAGTTAAAGGCTGCTATCAAATCAACCCTCAGTTTTCTCTTCTGCAGACAAAATAAGCTCAGTTCCCTCAGCCTGTCCTCATAAATCATGTGCCCCAGCCCCATAACCATTTTTGTTGCCCTCTGCTGTACTCCTCCAACTTGTCCACATCCTTTCTGTAGTGGGGAGCCCAAAACTGGGTATAGTATTCCAGATCTGGCCTCACCAGTGCAGAATAGAGGGGAATAATTACTTCCCTCGATCTGCTGTCAATGCTACTACTAATGCCACTCAGTATTCTGTCCGGCTTCTGGGCAACAAGGGTGCACTGCTGACTCATATCCAGCTTATTATCCACTCTAACCCCTAGGTCCTTTTCTGCAGAGCTGCTGCTAGGCCATTTGGTCCCATGCCTGTAGCAGACATAGGATTATTCTGTCCTAAGTGCAGGACTTTGCATTTCTCCTTATTGAACTTGATGACATTTATTTTGGCCCAATCCTCTAATTTGTCTAGGTCGCTCTGAATCCTAGCCCTACCCTCCAGCATATTTACTACTTTCCCCCGGCTTGGTGTCATCTGCAGACTTGCTGAAGATGCACTCCATCCCATCTTCCAGGTTGTTGATGAAAATATTGAATAAAACTGACCCCAGGACCAACCCCTGGGGTATTCCACTTGATACTGGCTGCCAACTATACCTCAAGCCATTGATACCCATTGAAACCTGTTGACCTTGATGATCCAGCCAGCTTTCTATTCACCTTAGAGTCCATTCATCCAACCCATATTTACTTAGCTTCCTTGCAGGATTGCTGCAGGAGACCTTATCAAAAGCATTGCTTTCCCTACACCCATTGACCTTCTCATTGACAAGAAGAAACACTTACCTAGGTACTCTTATTTAGCTATGCAAAATAGGCTTTTTGCTTTCTGTGGTGTAAAATCTTTCTTTCCTTATGAGATTTGTACACTGGCCATACTAAGCTACCTGCTAGAGCTCAAGTGTTGTGACTTGTCCTTCTGCTCAGTTAATGGGCCTCTGGCTGGACAATCGTCTGTCCAGAAATTCGGTGTTTCTCTTTCTTTCTACCAACAGTTTTAAGATTCCTCAAGAGTCTACCCAAGATGTTCCCTCCAATAAGCACTCCAGTTCTGCTGTGAGACCTGATCCTACATCTCTCATCTCTCTTTGAAGATCATTTAATTTCAGAAACTGTGGATATTACCTTGGTTAGAAAGCTAGGTGGGTTCTAAGTTCTAACTGATCTTCCCCTATGGCACATCTTCCCTATACCATCTTTTAGCTGGACAAGCACTCTTTGTAGATTTATCCTAAGTTTCTGACTATGGCTATTTCATAGATTTCATAGACATTAGGGCTGGAAGGGACCTTGGGAGATCATCGAGTCCAGCCCCCTGCCCAAAGGGCAGGAAGTCAGCTGGGGTCATAGGATCCCAGCAAGATAAGCATCCAATTTGCTCTTGAAGGTGTTCAATGTAGGTGCTTGAACCACCTCCGCTGGCAGACTGTTCCAGACCTTGGGGGCTCAGACAGTAAAGAAATTCTTCCTTATGTCCAGCCTGAAATGGTCTTGCAGGAGTTTGTGACCGTTCAATTCAATCTCAGTCAACAGATAAGCCTTTCTGGGTATTTCCCCTTGAACTTCATTTGTCAAGAGCTGAGGCATTATTACATGTTCTGCATTGTTGAACAGAAACCTGCTTGGAATTAAGCTTTAAGAAAATTTCAAACCCGATGTTTGAGTAATGTCTGAATTTAAATGCTTACAGTGCACATGCATCCATAGTGTGAATGTATACCAAGATGACACATCTTGAAGAAGTCTGATTACTGATAGGTAACTTCTTTTTGTGTGTGTTCAAAATCCAGATACAAACTTCACAAGTGCCTTCCATTTCTCAACAAAAACCAAACCTCCAAATATTTCTCTGAACCTTTAGGGAAGGAAGATTGTTGGAAACCTGGATCTGGATTTTTTGCCTTCAGCTTCTCCTGCTTACATTAATTTCATTTTTGTAACTCTCAGCCTTTATACAGGAAATGAAATTTGAGTTGCAATTTTTAATTTTACTGGCTGATGCTTTGTTGCTATAATGCAACAGGACTCATCATATTTCAGTCAGCAGTTATTCATTTGAATCCCCCCTTTCCCAAAATCATTTTTACTTAGTTTTGTTACTTTATTTTGTACATGTATAGTCCCTAATAATAAATAAAATCTTGATATTACTTCAAGCAGACATGATGTAATAAAGTTGTGTGTTTGTGTGTAAGATTCCATTCATTGCCTTTCCATGACAACCTTTTCCTTTCTACAAGGTTACTCACCAAACCAAATTGTGATGAAATACGTGATTTTTTCAAAATCTGGGAAAATGTACCTCCTTCTTTAGAGCCCAGTGCTTTAGTTTGTCCTTGCATTGAATAGTATTTACTTGGGTAAGTAATCTTATTCATTTCAGTGAGATTAAGATGCCTAAGTAAGTACTAGCTTCTTGATATAAGGACTGCATAATCTTGCCCTTAATGGAACAAATGTTATTCCTTTTATCTATATCTTCCCATGTACATACATGCATTGTAAATGCTTGGAGTTTCATGATTTATCTCACACTAAAAAATAATGTCTTTACTGTTTGAAATTGCTTGCTAAAACACATCTTTTCAGAACTCTTGCCTACAAGTTATTTGTGAGAAGTTTACAATATATTTGACACCTGTTAATAGCAACATGCCAGAACTCCAGTGTTATATTACTCCTAAGTGACTGTTGTTATCATAGAATCAGAGAAAAGTAGAGCTGGAAGATACCTCTGGAGGTCATCTAGTCCAACCCCTGCCTGAAGCAGGATCATCCTGTCCAACCCATCCCATGCAAATCCTTGTTTAACTTATTACTAAAAGTACAAAATCAACCTTATCACACAACTATAAGGTATAACATCTTGTAGTCATAGAGAGATGATGGCAGCCAGGGTCCTGCTGCTGTGAGGGTCATTAAAATAAGTTTGGGAGATCCAGTGTTCTCTAAATAAATGCCGGAAAAAACATTGGAAGGGGAACTATTGTTGGTAAACTGGTATTACTGCAAAAGGGTGTCAAATGTATTTGAAATTTGGAGCCCAAATCACTGTGATAGCCAAAAGCTCATCTACGTCTATCCTAACCATGCAGGCAGTCCAATAAAAAGTATCACCCTCAAGAACTCTTGCCTTTCACATATTTCCTGCACTATCACACCAATAACATCACTTCTACATGTCTTTGAAATTTAAGGTATTTTCAGTGAACGGGGTCATGTTTTCCTTTGATCAGAAAGTACCCTGTTTAAGATAACTCTTAAAGTAACTTTTAACGTTAGGCTGCTAGTACAAACAGTTATGTTTTCCAAATTCTAAATTCAGTTTCCAGGACTGTCCTGCAATGTTCACTTAAAATGCAATGTTTTACAAACCTATGTGCTGGTAAGCTATTGGCCACAATGTATGCAGAAAAGGCACACACATGCACTAACAGAATTTCAAAACATAGTAATTTAAACATTCAAATATGTTTGAAGAAATGATCTTTTTCTATTTAATTGCTGCCTTATGATTCTTGGAACAAACGTAATTTTTTTTGCGGCAGTAGTTGAAGGGATAAGATGTAGTTCAGAGGAGCAGAATGATTTTTGCTCAAAACTGAAAATGAAAAAATGTGTCAAAATATGACAACTATAGCTATTACTTGCATACTTCACTGAGGAAAGGTTATGCTGGTTTGAGGAGTAATAAGTACACAATAGCTGTTTAGTTCATTTCTGGTCATGGTCCATTTAACTGTTTTCTGCTTCAGCCAGCTTTGAAAGGCTGCACGAAAATGAAAATTCCTAACAGGAGGTAGTCATTCCCTGAACCTACTATGCCTTCTCCATTTGGTGTGTGCCCTCATGCCCCTCTCCCCTCACTTTGGTTCATTGCTACTTAGTCATCCTGTTCTGTGTTCACTCCTTTCATAAGGAATGAAAGTTTAGATAGATTATGTATCAAAATTTTTTATGTAGGGGTGGGATTTGTTTTAATTTCATTTTTGTTCAGTGAATTTAGGTCTGGTGAAAAATATTAAATGGATGAAGAAATATAAATCCTATATCAATGAAGGGGTGGTGGCATAGGTAGATCGAGGATTTTGCAACAGGAGGTGCAAATGGTATGGTGCATTATCACATAGAATACAACACATTATTATCCAGTTAAAAAGCCCCCGCCCAGGCCCCTACTTGGCCCAGCCCCCCAGGGAGAGAGAAGAGAAGGAGGGGGTACTCACCAGTCCCCCTCCTGTAGGGCAGGGCC
>NW_017728906.1:24955942-25006600 GCF_001723895.1 Crocodylus porosus
CAAGAGTAAATTGGATGCTTATCTTGCTGGGATCCTATGACCCCAGCTGACTTCCTGCCCTTTGGGCAGGGGGCTGGACTCGATGATCTCCCAAGGTCCCTTCCAGCCCTAATGTCTATGAAATCTATGAAATCTATGAAAAAAGAATCTAGAAGCATTACTAATATGATAGGGCCTGGTTTAAATCACAATTTCTCATTTTTTGTGAAAATTACAAAATTAAGTGATTTTCAGAGAAGGAGGGAGTTCCCCAGCAAGCAGCCATATCCATGGCATTTCAATGCAACAAGATGAGATGCAAGTGGAGGAGGAAATGGGATGCCACTCAAAGCCTGGAGTAACAGGCCAATTGGTGTACTCCTCCCTCAGGCTGCTTTCCCTAATGCCAGCAGGGTGAGGAATATCCCTCCACCACCACAGTCTCTCCTAGTCCTGATGGCCTCCATGGGGTAGAGGCAGCAGCTGCATTTCCAGCCCCATCTTTGTGCACCAGCCCCTCCTGACTTGGCTCAGGCCAGCCAAGCACTTTTTCCAGTACCAAGGAGGGAGCCACTGCTTGCTTGGCCCCTCTACAGTCTGCAGATGGGGGGTGGTATGAGGGGGCATGAGCCCCTGAGATGGCAGCAGCAGCCAGCAGGAGGGAGCCGCTACAATGCATGGTCCAACCCAGCCTTACCCCATATTTTGTTCAGTGACAGAGGGAGCTGGTGCCCTCCTGGTCCATCTGCAGCCTGCAAGCAGGAGGGTGGTGAGAGGGGGCCAGAGCCCCTGAAGTGGTGGTGGCTCAAGGCAGCAGTGGCCAATGGGAAGGGGCCAGCTCACTGCCCGCCTGACCAGCCAAGCAAACGTACCACCAGGCTAGACCAGGTTGGGCCAGGCCTCCCCTTACACCTCTCCATGTCCCCTCCCCCATCACTGGGGGGCAGAGGGGAAGGGGCTTCATGAGCTCCTTGTCCTGCGCTGGATGTGGAGGTGAGGGCACCAGCCATAGGGCATGGAGGGGGATCCCTCCCTCCCCTCAGCACTTGCCCCTGCATCACTTTTGTAGCGTGAAAATGGCAGCCCCTGGCATAATTGGGCCATGAAATTATTGAGTTGGGCCCATAATTTAAACCAGGCCCCAATGATAGGGAGCTAGTGCTACATTATACAGTTTAACATCAAAACAAAAATAAATATAACTTTATTGGAATGTGCACTAATTTGCTAGACTATATATTAAGCTTAAAAAAACACAACAAACTAGGCTAAAAATAGTAAAAAATATTGTGTCATTATAGTTAAATGTAACCCTCTTATTCAGATTTGTAAAATTATATCTAGCCTTCTTGAGCATCTTGACAGTACTTCCAGTACTTCAGTGGCAGTCATTTCTCCATCTGAGTTAATATTGTGGAGAGCCTCTTGACACTTGACAGGACTGAAATGGTCCCTTAGGCCTGCAAGGCCTAAAGCAGACTTGACATAAGCAGGCTAAGAGTGCACTCATGGAGTTATGTGATTGTATAACCTGCACCCTACAGAGACAAGGGTCTGATTTAACTTGTCTTTCTGCAAGCATCTGATGATAAAAACACTTGTTGTGGATAAAAAGGGTTTGTTATGGTGCACGACACCCATATCTGAAGCAAATATCTCCTGGCACCATAGAAGAAGAGAAAAACAATGATAAAGTGAAGACAAACTCCAAGTTGTTGATGAAAAACAGAACATTGGCCTAATTGGTAGCTACATGACTAAAGGACTTAAATATTACCCCCTTCCCCTTTTTTCCATTCCTCTCTTTTTTTCCCATCCCCACCTCTTTTTCCCCTCACCCTAACAATGCCTGAGAACTGAAGATATCTGTTCTCTCTTCAAGGAACCTTGCCTGCTCTGGAAGCTTGGCCAGCTCCTGAGTCATATATTATTATTGGTAGTGTACAGTTACTTGCTTGCTAAAAGTGTATCTTGCTAAGTTTACTGAAACTGCTAAGATTATATCTATATGCATGCTTGGATTTAATAGTTTATAATGCTCAATTCTTTCTTTCTTTCTTTCTTTCGTATGGCTTTAGGAGCAAGAACTATTGTCACAGTTTTAATTCCAAATTCCCCAACCAAACCAATGCCTTGCTGGAAAGCAAGTGTAAGTCCAGGATGTTGCCCTCAGACTTGTATCTGGAGCAGGAAGCTATTATGTGCTCCATGGTTTGGTGAGGGTTTCTACAGTCACAGCCAGGCAAGGTTTTTAGCCGCCACTTGTACATCAGGTGGTCACACCATCCATATCCCATGTGTTTCCTAGATGATGGATGGATGGTAATGCCTTCTCATGGCCCACCCACTTAAGCAGTCTCTTGAATTCTTGAATTTCTTGATTTTCTGAATTTTTGAATTCCTGGGTCCGCAGCTAATGTCACTGTAATGACAATTGAGCACCTTCAATTGGCCTCCTGGTCAATGGAGCAAAACAAGGATAATGCTCCATAAAACTGATTTATTAAAGAGATAACTGGGTTCCTGTTTGAAGACAAATAGATAACTGGGTTCTTGCTTGGAGAAGATAGCTGGTTTAACATTTGGAGAAGATACATAAATAACTGAGTTCTGGTTTGGAAAAGATAAATAGGTTCTCATATGGAGAAAACTAAAGTATACGTTAAGGCAATATTAATCCTGCTGTTTGCTCTCTCTCCATTTGGAAAGAGAGGCAGATACCTTTTGGTACTTAGGGCAACAATATTACTGCACTTGAGTTAAAATTTTTAGGTAGAGCTAAAAACAACTGCAGATCTGTGACATGGAAGAGAGACATTACCAAGGATGGCTAACAGACAGAAACATTGGAGAGGAAAGGCTAGTTTGAACAGTGGAACAACAAGACTATTAAAAATGATAGAGGGTCATTAAGACCCATGGAGTGGAGGAAGATTAACAGGAATCAGGAAGATGATGATGGACTATGAAGTCAATTGACCCTTTTAGCTCTGCCTAAATAGAAATGCAGCTGTTCCTTCTAGCAGTTGGTTTTATAGCTTGGGTGGAGCAAGATTGAAGGTGCACCCCTCTTGTTGGCACTGGATTCACAACCCAGCCCTGATACCCTGCTTCAGGCAAGCACAACCTGATACCCTGCTTCAGGCTATGAAACTGTGTGACAAACAGGCTTTTATAAATCAGTTACCCCTTGCCATTCCCCTAGACCGTTGTTCTAATACACTACCTACTTTACCTACAAGCCAATTCCTAAAAACAAACCTCTAAATATCATTTTCAAGCCATCACCTTTCTCCTCCTACATGAAGCCTATTTCATTCTGGGATCCACAGGAAGCACTGGGGGCCAGATGATAGAGCTCTGTGTGCTGTATCTTTGAAACCCCTGAGGTAATCCATCTCCTTTGTAACAATATAATATATGGGTCTGCTTTATTACCATTATTTATTGTGTGTGCACCTAGCAATCCTAATGCAAAATCCTTGCATGGTAACATTGTCCTAGGTGGCAGATAGCAAGAGACCATTCCTGCTGAAAGCAGCTTTCAATCTAAATAAATGCCAAAAGCAGTGTTTTTATCCCTGTTTTACTAATGAGGAACAGAGAGACTAAGTGGTTAGCTAAAGTCATGCATGAGGTCTCAAATCCAGTTCCTTACCTATCCAATGAATCCTTCCTTTCCTATAAAACAGATGTAGCTGTGTGAGTTAATTTTGCTTTGAAACTTTTTAAAAGAAAGGTGAAAGGAAAGTCATCTCTGAGAATCATGCTACCCATCTGCCAATCACGAGTCTGTAAAATAATTCATTCCAGCTTTACTGGCAGTCCCTAAAGTCCTTCTGTTTTTATGCACTAATTCAATATACTTTGAAAGATATGTTGGCTGTTATGAGATGCCACTTATTTGTTTCAGTGGTAACTTTTTGCAGTGAAGTGCACAAAACTTTTAATTATGGTGGATTGAAGATTCTGATATCAAAGGTAAATGTCAAAGGTGCAGTTCCTCTAAACTAGTTCAAGTAGCATAATCAATAACAGCATTTCTCATCTACTTATTTCCTGAGGTGCTGAAGTCTTTTCCTTTTAAACAACCACAGACACAGGTACCATCAATTAATACTAACAATGAAGGCAAACATGTAAAAATGAGTTAATTGTACAATGTGTATTTCAGAAAATAATTACATTTTGATTTAACTCCAGAATTCACCATTTAATGGGTTAAGATAATATATCGCTTCACCTTCTCTTCTTTTCTGCAGTTCAAATCAGTCTTATGGAAAATTAGCCTCAGCACTGGTGACGTGCTGAACTTAAGAGATCGTCAGAATATCCTACCAGCATTCATTCTTTTGTTGTGGAATTGTTTCCATCTGCTGCTTAGATATAAACTTGGAAAATGTAAAGGCTTTCCCCTCTCCCCCTGCCTGACTTGAAAATATTGACAAATAACCTACCTTGTCAATGAACTGCAGAATGGATTCAAATACTACAGTAAATGCTGTACCGGTGAGTGTAGAAATTAGTGGCACATTATTGAAAACTTAATTTTGTGTCTTCACATTTTGTGAAATAAATTGGCTCACTCAAAAGAAAATGCATGTTGAGAATCGCAATGAGATTACTAATATTTGGAGATAAATATGATGACATTGGGGCATATCTTTGGTATTAAAAGCACATGAAGTTTATACCCATTAGCTTGTGCTTTAATTTTGTGTGTAATGTTTCAGTGTGTGAGCACAGATTGTGTTTATATGTGTACAAATTCATTTACATAGTTTAAGTCAGAAAGAGGTAGTTAGCCCTTTCTTTCTGAAGTCAGGCAGAAGGTAGGGTAAGGTGGTATCTTGTTTCAGAGAAGCGTCAGTTTTCATAGGCAACACATTACATCAGATATGTACAAATTGTAAGAATCTGGTTTGTCATATCAAATTCAAGTAATGAAGCAGAGAATTCCATAACAATGCCCTAAAACAAATAACTCTACTTTCTATACCATTTTAAAATTTCATTTTTCAAGCTAATATCATGATTTGAGGGTAGGGAGGTTTGTTGTCTGGTGATCATGAGTCACTGAGCCTGAAAGAGGTCTGCCTAATCAGTGTCTGACTTCTAATTCTTTGGTATTAAAGCTATGGGCATACAATTTAGTGCAGGGTAAAAAGTTGTGGGGCATTACCACATTTCAGATGCTCTGCAGTAAGTGAACATGTATAGTCTTCCCTCACTGGAAGTAGGGGATTATGAATGGTAACTTATCCCTTCTTCATTCAGCTACCATGGTTTAACTTCCACACATCATGGCAGAAGAGAGTAAAGAGGGACAGTTAGTGTGTAGTAAAGCCCTTCTCCTTTTTACCACTGTGGTAAATTTTTAGTATGAACCTCCTACATGGGATCTGAGAAAGGTGCCACTTCTTCCTCTACGGTGTGTGCCCATTAGGGCTGTGCAAAGCTCTGGGCCCTGATTTGATCTGGCAGAGATTTGGCCTGAGTCAGTGACCAAATCTCTGAACTTGAATCGAATCAGGATCTGAATTGAATCAGAAGATCCTTTAATCTCTCCGAATTGAATCAGAACCTTCCAAATTGATTCGGAGAGATTCAGAAAGATTCAACAATTCAGACATAGACACAACTGTAATGTTTTTTCTATATACCTCAAGATACCAGGTGGCTCGTGAATGCTGAGATGGTGGGGTGGATGGATTGTCCCACAGAAGTGCGGGGGGCTCCCCAGTGTGCTTGGCAGCAGAGCCAGAAATGGACCAGAAGCACTTCTGGTCCACTTCGGGGTCTGCCAGGGAGCATGCAGGGGACCACCCTATGCCCTTCTGGCTCAGAGACTGGTGCCTCCTGTGTTTGGGGGGGGGGGCATCTGAGGTCCCCCAATGTCCAATTGCTGAGCCGGGGCAGTGGAGGGGGGAGGGGAGTCACCCACACACTCAGCAGTGGACCCTGAAGTGGACTGGAAATACTGCCGAGCACATGCCCCCCCGTGCTCCTCTGAGATGTTCCATATGCCCCACCATCTCAATGTTCACAAGCCACACCTGGTACCTCGAGGTGCATAGAAAAAGCATTTAATGCCGTGTCTATGGCCATATGAGTGTTTCTCTGAATCAGCATCGAATCTTTAGCTTTGGATTCAGCCAAATCAAAATGGGGACAGTGATCCAAATCAATTAATCGTATCACTGTCCCCAATTTCGGCTGCATCCAAATCCAAATCAAATACAGCCCATTTCACACATCCCTAGTGCCCGTTTGGGATGCCAAGCTAAAATGATTGTAGAGCTGTCTCTTCTGCTACTCCTTTTGGGTTTGTGACTGTTGTTTCCTGTTGTTATGAAGATCCCTAGCTCCTTCTTTACAAAGTAGCAGCATTCTTTGAGACCCCAAATCATGCTGAATTTTTGTTTAGCTTCATTTATCTCTATAGACTTTTTTTCAGAAGTCTCCAGTGACTCAAGTACCTGAGTCCAGCAGAGCAGTATTCTGCCAAACAAAATATAATTAACTGACACCCCCATGTTTCTATAATTTAAAAGTGTTAAATACAGATTAGAATCTGACTCTGTACTTCCAAGTGCATGTTTTCTAATTTTGATATCATTTTCCACTAGCTTATTGGATTTTGTATGAGGGAGCCTACAGATCACATATCTCAAACACATCTTACTTCATTTCACACTACTTAAACTTATGCTCATTAAACTGTGGCACATTGTCAGACACTATTATGATTGTTATGCCTTATCTAGGAAAATATATTTGAGATGCACAATCAGCTGTTAGCTGTACTACTAACAGGGCTATGACAGGGAAGTGAGCAAAAGTATCTAGACAAGGAGATAGCTTCCCCTATCTCCCCCAAGCAATCTAAATAAGTATATGCATACTTTGTTTCAGAGGATCCAATACTTCTGTGCCACCAGCATGACATTTTGCTTGACTTGGTTTGCATTTTTGGCATGCATGATTAGACAACAGTTTTCCCAATATTGCTGTTTGTGAAAGGCATCTATCAAATATTTCTGGCCTGTTTCACATATACTTTCTTATACTTCACTTTCACTTGTACTTACTAACCTACTTTTTTGTAACCTTAGGAATTACATGTTAGTTTACTTGTTTAGTTCTATACAAATGTGAGGGATTCTGTCTGGTACCTTTAAACAAAATGCTATTTTTTACTCAAGAGGTCCCTTATATATATAGGCAATCAGTACAGGAAGTATGCAGTTTTGTTTAACCTATGCCAGACTTAACTGCTTTATGCAGGGTCTCTTTGGCAGTAGCTTTGACAATAATAATTCATATTTTGTTGGAGGAAAAACACTTTTTAAT
The DNA here is from genome assembly GCF_001723895.1 of Crocodylus porosus. NCBI lineage: Eukaryota > Metazoa > Chordata > Crocodylia > Crocodylidae > Crocodylus > Crocodylus porosus. The sequence goes on from NW_017728906.1 coordinate 24,963,275, forward strand.
CAGATTGTAATGAGCATAATTCATCTGCAGGCTTCATTCCACTAGTCTTTTGTCAAATGGTTTTCAGAGTGTGTCTGCAACCACCAATTCAATTCCCAGTTTGGACCTGCTTTGTAACCAAAAAAACCAAAGTAATCTCTATTCCTGGGGGTGGGGGCATGGAAGGGGATGGGGATGGTTGCCAAGCCGATTTTGGAAGTGAAAATACAATGTTTATGGTCAATTTGGTTTAATACTGACTTGCTTTAATAAATATATTTAACTTTTTATACCATGAACTGAAACCAAATCCTTCCCCTTCATTTAAGTGTATTGACAAGCAAGTTTTGATATATCCTGTCACAGGTCTTCAGTTTTGATCATATTCTTGTACATGGATTGTACAAGTACCCTCTTTGCAAACACCCTAGTGTTTCGGTTTCTCTTGTAGTACTAAGTACTAATCACTTTCTCATCTCTTGGGTCAGGCCTGGTGTTGGTAATTATCTCAACCTTACTGTGCTCCAACTATATTGCTTGTTATGTTAACATTTCTCCCAGATATATAATTTACATTTTTTGCTTATTTACCTTTATCATTGAAGCTGCTCAAGGTCTCTGATTGTACTCTTGTGTTTTCCCCTCAGATTTAAAATCATGCATGAAATTTATCCTCTGAAATCCTTAGGGTGCAACATAAATGGTACCTGTAGCACCAGGGTCTTCAAAGTGGGGAGTTGAGCTCTGGTTTTCCAAAGGTACTTGCTAGAACTATGCCAATGCACCCAGTCTTCCTCAAAAATGTTTCTCTTCTTTTAGGGGTTGGACATTCACAAGGGGTGGAGCGGCTCCTGCCAGTGCTTGCACCCCGATGGGGGATGGGGGCATGTGCCCCTGGATCTGTGTGGGGCAGGGCAGGTAGGCAGCAGCTGTGGGCTGGAGCTGGGGTTCCACCAGGTTCTTCTTGCTGGGGTCTGGGCTCAGGGCAGGGGCTATGGAGGGGGCTGCAGTTGCCCCAAATTTCACTGTAGCTCCCTCCCAGTGCTGCCACTGCCACCTGCCCACCCAGCACAGCCCCAGCTCATTCCAGCTCAACCCCTGCCTTCCCACACCTGCCGGGAAGAGCTGAGGATGCACCAGGGAGGGGGCAATGATAAAATCTGGGGTGACTTCAGCCACCTCTGTAGCCCCCATTCCATGCCCAACCCCCAGCAAAAAGGGCCCGGCACAGCCCTGGCTCCAGCCCAGAGCTGCAGCCCGGCCGCTCCACCCCACACAGCTCGGGAGGCACACCCCACCCCCATACCCTCCTGAGGTGCAAGCAGTGGTGAGAGCTGACCCCACAACAAGCACCCTGCCCCACCCTGGCTGGGCAGTGTCTACTCCGGCCCCCTCCCTCACCGCAGGGTGGGAATTGATCTGCCCCCCCCATGACCCTTCCCTCTCCCCTCCCTTTCCACCACAATGGACTTACCAGCTGGAGGCAGCTCTCCACACTGCCAGGCTGTGTTCCTCACTGCCTGCATGCTGTGCTGCAGCTGCACACATGCACAAGCATTTATCAGCCACGTTACCTGCCCAATTGCAACAATTTCTGATACAGGCAGTTTTTTTTATATTGGTACTGATCTGATATCAGACTGATGTATTGGTGTACCTCTACTCTTGCATTATTTCTGGACCGTCATGGCTATAGCATCACTGTTGCACTTCCTTTCTGGTGGCATCTCTTACTTGCAGCAGCAGAGCAAGGAGCTGTTTTAACCTTCTCCAGTTGTTTTCCTTATGTAATGAGTTTTTCAGTTCTGGTGTGATTTTTAATTGGTTGATTCCTCAATTTAGGGTATTGTTTTAGTTCATTTCATTTCCTAGCATCATGTATTGTTCAGAAATGATGTGGAACCACCCAATCTGACACAGCTGTGCTTCATTCAACATCTAAGTTCTAACTGATCAGCACAGTTAAATATGAACTATTTCAATATAACAACTGGTAACAATGGCCTCTTGTAAGAACCCTTTAAATGTACAGTTTCCCACAGACCTGGATCAAGGTTTTGAATAGTTGGAGCTTATGGTATTGCAGAAAGGAAGTGGGCGAGGCAGTTCCCCCACTAAGTGCCTCCAAATAACTGGAAAGAAATTAGACTTTACCACCAGCCAGGAAAGTTCTAGGAGGTGGATCTGTAGGCTGGCTCCCTAGAAACATTGAACGAGAGAAATTACCTGGTAGATGGCAGCAGTGAAGTCAGGGAGAGGGAAGGATATGCAGCCAATGTTCTCTGTCTTCACTAAAGAAACATGGAATGGTGTGGCAGGGTCTGATAGAATCTAATGAGAAAGATAGCTGTTGATACAAAAGGATGTTAGAAGGTCAATTGGGAAAGGCTATAGCAACACCTAGTTTTGACCATGATATCATATAAGTCATTCTTCTGTTTCCTACCTGATCAGATCCAGAAAAATTTGGGAATTCATAGATTTCATAGATGTTTAGGGTCAGAAGAGACCTTAGTAGATCATCGAGTCTGACCCTCTGCCCTGCAGGTTAAAACAGTGTGCTTTCAGTGCTTTTAATCAGTTAGTGTTTCATTAGTGTCAACTTGAAGGAGAGGGAAGAGACATATTTCTATGAATGGTATTTGTCTTCCTTTATTTAGGCAGCCTGAAAAGGGGGCCAGCAAAGACAGGCTCAAACAAGTTACTGAAAGTAGAAAAGACTGCATGATCATTCAGTAAAGCATAAATAGAACACAGCAAAAGACAAATGCAAATATGTTGGTCAATAAAGACACTAGAGTTTCCTTCAGAATCACGGGCCCTCACAGATTGGGAATTAAGTCCTTTTTTAGTAGCATTAACTAGAGCTGTTGTTTTTTTGCCTTTCCTGTCATTCCCAGATTTTACTTTGGGACCAGTTATTTGCAGGATAAAATCCTCTTTGATGCCTGGCTCTTTATATCTGATAGAAACTGTTTTCTGTCACCTTCTGTCACTGCCATAAAGTGGTTTTTGCATAGCTGAATGTAAGAGCTTCTCCATTTTTTCCAGAGTCTAAATATTATAGCTCTTGTCATCTTGTAACTCCTAGCATAAATTTCAGAAATCAAACTCTGGTAAAGCATTCTTAAAATGCCAATACAATGACAGCATATAATATGATGCATCATTTGGTGAAATGACTGACTATTATATTAGTATAATTATTTTCATCTGAAACGAATTTATAAAAGTTTAACAGGGCTTTGCTAAATTGTCGCAAAGAATCCTAGTGGTGCATACAAATCATAGTTCAGCCTTTTTATAAACTGCCTTGTTATCCTGATCTAATAGTGATCTAATTGGCTTGTGAAATGAATCAGGTTTTTTCCATGTTCATTTGAAGATATGCTTATTTGAAGAATAATAGCTATAGCTATTATTCTTGGTTTGACAGGGAGTAGTCTTCTATGTAGGACTATCCAAAAACAACTTTCAGAAGAAAACTCCTGCTGTGATATTATTTATGCTGCTGAATGACCAGTCTTTTTGTAGTACTAGCCACTCAGCAGAAACTGATCCATGGTGCATATTTGGTACCATCAAACATGAGCTAGCTTCAATACATGAATGTTTTATAAGACCAGAATCTCTCTGGTCAGCAAATGTTCCGTATGCTAGAGATGATTACTTGGATGAGTAGCTATCTGACAAGAAAGCACTCCACAATTAATCTTTTTAGGTATCACAACTATTGAACTTCTTGTTGATAAAAGAATATCTTTGTCATCAAAATGTAATACAAAATGTCTACAGCACCAATGGTTTTTAGAATCAGTTTCAGTATGGCAGAATGCTCCAGATTTTCTCCTGGGAATAGAATGTGGCTGCTGTGTCCAATTCAGCAATGCAAAGTATCTGTGCTATATCTAAAAAAAGTTACATGAATCGATAGGGTGACTGTATATCCCAGTTTGGCTGGGACAGTCCTGGATTCTGTAAGCTGGTCCCAGCCAGTTGGTGAAAACTGAAACAAAAGTTCTTGAATCACAGGGATGCAGGGATTTCCTTCAAAATAATATGGTTACTCTATGCATAGGGAAACTCTTGCTGCTACTGAAGGCTGTATAACTGCTTCCTTTGCCAGTCTACACTGTGTCCACTTCCATACTGGAGGCCAGGAGGCAGTGTCATAGAGCTAAGTGTTTATATGCCAATCCTGCATTGACATAAAGCAGGCGCGGGCAATTAGTTCAGCTGGAGGGTCACTTAACAAATGTTGGTGAGCTGCCAAGGGCTGAATAGGTAACCGTTCCCCTTGACAGTTGCCCTGCCCCCTGTTTGCCATATACCCATCCATACTCCTCTTCTGGGGGGGGGAGGGGGGTGCCATCTTAAAAAGCAAAAAACCCTAAATCATACACTAAATGTCAAACACCTACTATAACATATTTGAATTTTTGTTACAAAAATATTTGTCATGCTTTGTGTTTGTGTACTATATATAGAAGGGATTGCATAATAACTCAAAAACAAAGTCGCACTTTCTTATATGATGTGCATATGGAGGGGTGGGGGGTGGGTATGGTAGGGTGCAGGCAGTACCGGATTATGACATGCTGAGGCTCTACATTATGTCCAGTTGAAGAGGCTCCATACAATAAAAATTATCCATGAAATCCATGAAAAGATGAATTAGTGTTATTTCTACACAAATTTATGAACTCAATATGAACAATAACTATGGAGCCATATATATGTATATATATGTATATTTTAATCAGATTAGAATGAAAATGTCCATATTTAAAGAGTCATTTCCCCATATCTCCTTTATCTCCTTTCTTTACCAACTGATTATTATAAAATTTGATATTTAGTCATTTTTCCTTATTTAAAAGCCCCTCATACTGTGAAGCCATAAGCTGTAGCTTAAAAAGTTTAAGCCTAAATCCAGCACTGGGTGTGTGTATGTGTCTATGTGTGTGTGTGGTAGAGTGTATGCATGTGTGTATGGTGAGGTGTGTGTGGGGGGGTTATGAGGGGGTATGGCGGTGTGTGTGGGGTGTATGGTGTATGTTGAGGTGTGTGTATGTTGGTGGGGGTTGTGGGAGCAGGGTGTGGGTATATGAGGTTTGTGGGGTGTGAGGGAGGGTGGAGGGTGTGGGGATGCCCCACAGACTCCCACACATGGTGTGCAGCCCCTGCTGCTGCAGCAGCAGCAGACGGGGGGGGCTCAGGGTGCTTGTGCTGAGCATGGGTCCAGCCAGTGCTGCACACAGGGAGGTGAGGAGTGCAGCCTGACTGGCTTCCTCTATAGCAGAAGCTCAGTGTGGTGCACCTGCAGCTCCTGTACTTGCACCAGAGAAAGCGCTACACTGGACTCTGTGGGGAAGCAGGGAGTGGGGCTCCCTCCACACCTGGCAGAGTCTGAGGGCTTAGGCAGCACAGGGTGGGGAAGGCAGCCGGCTCCAGCATGGGGCTTCCCTGGTGCAAGTGTGGGAACTGCAGGCACATGGTGGGGAGCCCCCATGATAGAGAGGGCTAAGCAGGCTTCACTCCTAACCTCCACACACAGCACTGGTGGGACCTACACCCCACCAAGCACCAGCACCTGCACCAGGCATTAGCAACCTGAGCCTCCCGCCTGCTGTTGCTGCTGGCAGTGGAGACTGTGTGCCATGTGGGGGAGTGTGCGGGGGGTCCCCACACTCTCCACCTCCACATTCCCTTGCACCCACACCCTGCCTAGCCAAGTTCCACACTTCTACCACCTTCCTAGCCATGGGTTCTTCACTGTTCTTTGTGCTTCTGTCCAATTGTAATTCCACTCCCCCACACCCTGGGCACCAGCCCTGCCACTATCCTACTTGCTGCCCCAAGCTAGCTGGACATCCAGGAAGCCAAGCAGGTTCCCATGGGGCATCTGCAGCAGGGGCCTCTGCCAGAAGTTGCTGCTGGTGGGGTGGGGCCCTTCGGCCCAAGAAGGTAGGAGCAAGGCACAATAGAGTATTTTGTAGGGGTTGTACACATGGGCACCTCGTTCCCACCCTTGCAGGCAGAAGGGCTGAATGGGGCACAATTGGTTGTGGGGCACTGCAGGCTGGATGAAAGTGCCTGGCAGGCAAAATGCTGCCCACAGGCTGGATTTGGCCTGCCTCTGGCATAAAGACTTTACTGAACCTTATACCATCAGCATAATTTAGAACAATTCCTGACTTCCCAGTCAGAGCATATTAAGCAGAAGAGAAGAATCCATTCTTTATCTTTACCTGAATCAGCCTCTAGTCCAGCAATGGTACATGACAAAGATGGGTATCTGTATTTAGGATGGAATCCATGTCCCACTTATTTCATTCGGGTCAGAATGTCACACTGTGATTCACTCATTGGCGATATTAATATCTTGGTGAAGACCACTTCAAGGTCAGTATTTGACAACTCTGGACAGTGGATGAGCATATGATCCAGAAATGGTCTTTCACTGCATTAAATGCCAGTTATTGGAGAGTGGCCATGAATCTGTCCTCTATGTAACTAACAAGACTTTCCCCAGGGCCAAAATTAGATTCTTTCATTTTATTATCCCAGCACAGACATAGCTCTTGAAGAACAGCAGTTACTACTAAGTACCCCTTCCTTATGAAAGTATTCACAACCATGTGTCTCCTCAGATGCATTTAAGCACTTACGGAGTTGTCCTTCTAGGCAAAAAATCTTCTCTTTCAGGAGCTGTACAGATTTTTAAGTTTTCCTGAAACATACATAGCTACTCTATATCACTAGTGTAACTAGGGGTGGGTGAGCAAGGCACCAGCCCTGGGGGTCAATTTAGATGGGCACTAGGCTCCCCCAAGGAGCCCATGGTATGGAGGCTGCTGCAGCCAGTGTACAGGAAGCTTGCCTTGGTACTCAGGAAGCATATCTTATAGCTGCAACAGCCCAAGCCCATAGTAGCAACCAGTTTGCAGTAAAGAAGTGCCATGGAAGGTAACACTCCCCCCCACCCCACACCTCCGACACCTGTTCAAACTAATATCGCCTCCATATGGTCTATAGTAGCCAACAATTTGCAGGTCATTCTATAGTGGCAGTAGGGCTCATTTTTTTTAATATTACTCTTAAAGAAACAAGTGTCTCTCAGGCAGAACTGCATAAACAAATGCACCTTATGCCATTTCTTGAAGATCAACATATGTGAGTACTATTTTAAAAGTAGAGGAAATGAATTCCAGCTATTACTGAAGAATGTCTGCCAGCTTATCGCAACCACTGTGGTGGGGCAAAGAGAGTGAGAAGGCCTGTATGGTCATCAACATATATCTGCCACCACGTTGTTATAGAATTCATTCAGTTTAAAATGAGATTTTACAGGCATGTTATTTTAGTTACTTGGAATGTCCAAACTATGCAGTTTCAATTTCACTTGGGATTTAACATATATGAAAGACAGAAGCCACATGTTGATAACCAACCCTTTTATCTTTTTATGTAACAATTCTAAAGTGGTTTTGAAAGACTATATGTGTAAACTGGTATTGTTTTATTGCTTATTATTCTTTGTACCACATGAAATACTATTTTCTTTAATGTGTGCTATTCAATAAGAAAAAAAAGTGAGCAGAAATGTCCATGACCCATAGACTTTTCTAAGCTTATACAAAAGTTTTTGCTTTATTATCTTTCCAAGGTACAAAATATGAATGATACTCATATGGCTGTAGCACTAAATAGAAGTATGCAAAAACAAAGACTTACAGATACAAATTCTGAAAGCACCTATGTCTCTTTTGAAAATGGGGCTGATGGGGTTTTAATTGATTTAGACTCCTAAATGTCTAAATCACTTTTGAAATGATAATTAGGCTTCTAGGTCACTTAAAGAAAGTTAATTTTGAAAAATTAACTAATGTCTTCAAGATTTGCATGTAAGCATCAAATCAGTAGTTCACTAATTATTTAAATTATTATTCATTTCAATATATATTTACTGTATTAACTTCCGTAGAATATATGACTCACTGCATCAAAGTTTATTTTCCCTTACTATAGAAGACTGCATATTTTCTATGATGAATGACTTATTTGTAACAAAGCCACTTGATTTCTCTACCGTGGAAATGAAAGTGGCTTGTTCTTGTAACAAGGAGCCAGAGGGCTCCTGTTACTTTAAGAGAAGACTGCAACAGGTTGGACTGGTTCTGGGAGGGCTGACATCTAGGAAGCAGGCTAACTGCTAGGAAGCAAGCTCACCACTAGTGAGCTCGCTGCTGGCAAACAGGCAGACTTGTAGCCACAGAGATAGAGGTAGCCCCTGGGGCAGTAATTCTGCTTAGAAATAGTTGCAGAGCAGGAAGCTGCACCCAGGCAGCTATTTAGGCAGACAGAAGCACAGAGCCACAAGCAGCTGAGCTAAGCCATAACAAGGAAAGGCAGATTGGTCATTAGGTGCAAAAAGGAAACCCCTGTGGGTTGCTGGAGAGGAAGAGGTGGGGCTTTGGAGATGCATAAGACCAGTGTTTGAGACCAGTCAGTCTAGTCCTATGAGTGGTAAGGAGAGGAGCTCATGAGCAGGATGGCACCAGTAGAATAACCAACTGATACCTAGGCTGCCCTGGTAGCTACAAGTAAGAAGCTTAGAGTTTTTAGGAAAGTATGATGCAGTACGGGGAGAGATTTGTTGTACAACCAGTGGACTCGTGTTTATGTTCAGATTATACTGGAGGACTGGAATGGGCCATAAGAGGTGATGAGGAGTCCGCAGGTGTGCCTGAGGGGCACATGAGGTTTTGAGCCCTTCCAGAGATCAGGACTCAAAACACAGATAGGTGGAAGCTAGGAGGTTTAAAACCCAAGCTGCAAAGCAATAGCAGTGGCCTGAAGCTGGGAGGGCTAAGGCCAGAGCCCAAGAGGGGTAAAGCCTGGGTCAGCGGGCCAGAGCCAAGGAGGGGGGTGGTGAGAAACCATGGCCAGGAGCCCAAGAGGGGTGAGCCAGGGGCTGCATCCCATAAGCCAAGGCCTGGCACAGCTGGCCTAAGCTAAGGAGCCCAGCTAGAGAAAAGGGGTAGAGGCTAGGAAGGCCGAAGCCCCAACAAGGGTGTGTTGGCCTGAAGTGGCCTGGCATTGAACTGAGACAAGGTCCTCCCTGAAATGATAACCGGTAACATTAGTGAGGCATAGGCATGGCTGTAGGGGTGGAAGGAGACCATGAATAGCCATTAAGACAACAAGTGCCCTGGGGTGCATGGATGGGCCAAAAGAGCCCACTTAGCACTTGTGGGGCAGGATTGGGACCAGCGAGGTCTGGGAGGGACATGCTGGCTGAAAACCAGATAAGAGCTCACTCTTGGACCCTAGAGCATCCTTCCTTTTTGCGGATCAATGAAGTACCTCAAGGCATTGGCGGCAAGAGAAAAGGGAGGGTACCCAGATGGCCAGAGTGGGGCAGGAGCTGTGTGGCTACAAGGAGTGTCACAGAGGGCTGGGGGAGGGGTGTGGTCCTCTCACAGTTACATACAGAACACAAACTGTGGAGCTGAATGCAGACATTTGTTCAGGTGCTTTTTTTCCCCAGACATTTATTTGTTAGCGTGTTTAAAATTCAGCTTAAAAACATGGGAAATAGTAATATGATTTAGAACTGGTTTGGTCAAAATACTAGTTCACACTAAAACTGGGAATAAACATGCATTGAGGTTTCTAACCATCTTTCACAGAGTTCTTGGGTCTTCCTGGAAAAGAGAAGGTAAAGAGCTGGATTACCGCAAATCTGAGGTATTTCTGACATGATCAGAAATTAAAAGTACTACAAATGTCACAAAACAAGAATTCCTTACTTCAGTTTTTCAGCCCAAATAACTTTTTGTTAATGCAAGCAAACTGAAGCAAAGCTTTCAGTATGTTGAAAGTTGTCCATTCTACAACTGTTAGTGACTTCAAGATATTCAGATCCATTTAACTTACAAAGTATGAAAAAGGAAGCATTCAACCCTTTTTTTTTCCCCTCAATCAGTGTAAGAAAAAAATTCTCATTACCTGTGTTAAATAGTTTGCCCATGTTATAGCTGCTTTGCATAATTATTAAACAGGCTATTCCAGGCCTCTCAGAGTTATACTGTCATTTGATATCCTTTGTCAGGGTGTAATGGTATTGTTGTTACATCATAACAAATGGTGGCACTGCATCATTGCCATGAAATGGCATGACCTAATGAGCAGGAAGGGGTTACACTCGTTAGAGCCAAATCAGAGTTTTGCTACTGTGAAATTAGGAATGGTTTTGGCCATTGTATCAGTGGATTCAGGAACAAATCTGATCTTTATACAAATATATTAAGTATTCCCAATGTAGCTCTCCTGAAGCAGAGGCTTTTAGCATTATTGTTAGAATAACACTGGGTATCCTAAAAACAGTGGCAAGTGTAGTAATCTATTAAAGCAATCCAATCCCAGAGGATCAAACTCATCCAGCCAGCATGCAACTTGGTCTGGTCCAAAGTGCTGCATGTATCACTTGCTATGTGTGTGAGACAACTTCAGGAAATAAAGAAAATTCGGGATATCTGGTATGCTGCTCCCCATCCAAAGTCAGCAGTGCTGTTGCAGGCAGTGGCAGAGGTCAGTAGGCAGGGGCATGGGCATAGTCTGGCAGGGAGGTGGAGCTGCTGGGCACACCTAGCCACTGCACCTCCCTGCCAGTCTGCATCCCATGCCCCTGCAATTCCGGAATTCATTTAATTTTTACCAACCAGCCAGGACTGGCCTTCGAAATCCAGGACTGTTCAGGCTAAACTGGGACACTTAGTCATCCTAACTTTATGCAATACATCGTTCAGGATCAGTGCATGCTATAAGCAATATGCAGGACTGGTCCAAGACCCAAAGGCAGCACTGCAGGATGGGCAATATAGCTTTGCGACCTGAATCTGACCCACAGGCCATATCTTTGACCCCCCTGATCTAATCAATTTGAGCTGTTATACTGCACCTGTAGGAATACCATGTTAGTGTTAAATGCTATAAATAGGCAGTTCTTATTTCATCTTGTCTTTCAGCTAACTGGGAAAGCTGCCTGACTCCCTAATATTGGACCTGACTCTACTTCCTTTCAATTTTTTGGAAATGTTTCTAGGTTCTTCAGTGGGAGAAAAATTGTGCCCGTGGTCAAGAAAACACATTTGTTTGTATTTCAGCTAATCCCATTTATGTAGAAAGAACACATATTCAGTTAGGAGTAATTAAAGCTATGATTCTACACTGAATATCGGAATCCTTGCCTTCTAAGCTAAGTGCAGACAATCAAAAAGCCCAGTGCTGAATTGATTCATTCTTTTCAAGTTTCCCTAAACTGTGAAGATTGAACCGATAATAAAGTGAGCTGCCATTCACTTTTGAAACTGGAAAGGCAGACAGACCCCTGCAGTGGCCCATACCAGTACCCAGGGGGTACTAAAGCAGCTTTTCTCAACTTGTGGGTTGCAAGAATATATGAAAGGGTTGTGAACAAACTTTAAAAACAGGTTCGTTTTTAAAGGAGAAAAACATGAGAAATCATGGGTTTTCCTTTGCAGGCTCTCAGAGTCCCAGCCTGTGAGGGGCTGCTTGCCCCACACACCTACCCCCTGCCTCACACACTGTGGGGCTGGGGCCTGGGGGCAGTGGATCGAAACTGATGGGCACTGGGTCAGGGCTGACCATTGAAGTTTACAGATGGGTCCTGGTACAAAAAAGGTTGAGAACTACTGCACTAGAGCATACCTCCCAGCCTGCTGGCCACTGCCGAAGGTAAGCAAATGCAGCCCAGGGCTAATCCTTGATTGGGTGCCCAGCACATGCTCCCATTGCTATCCCCAAGAGGAAGAGTCCATTCAGCCCAGAGCTGGCCAGATCCCCAAGCCTCAGTGGGGGGGTCCCATCCCTGGCAGGATCTCTGAAACTTGCCCCTGGTGCAGAGAGGGGGATTCCCCTCTTCCACCGCTCACTATGGTCCTGCAGGGTTTAGCCCTGTGCCCACAGGTTGGGGGGAATAGTTCCTCCAGCCCAAGGCTGACTGGATCCCCCAGCCTCAGAGGGAGTTCCTGCCCTGGCAGAATCCCCCAAGCCCTGATCCTGGTGCAGAGGGGATTACCCCCTCCCATTCCTCAGTATGGTCCCACAGGGCTTGGCCCCATACTGGGCTGACAGGGAGAATCTAGGGAGCTTACTGCCTCAGCCCTGTGAAAACAGGGTCAAGAGATCCCAGCCTGGCTCTCTAGGGATCCCTGCTTCCCTCCTACCAGGCTGACAGGCACAAGAAGAGGCTAAGCTAGGGTGCAGGGGCTTTACTGCCTCAGTTCTGTGAAAACAGGGGAACAGGGTCAGCCCTTCCTCACTAGAGCAGACAACACAGCCCTGGGCTACAAAGCATTCTGGGATGCTGGGGGACTGTGAGTTAACTTGAATTGGGAGGGGATCTGGGACAGAAATTCCATAGACTGGTTTGATATAAATCAGTTAAGTCTGATACTAAATCCATCCAGGTTTATCATTAACTGGTTTGGGCCATTTTGAAAGCACTTTATGTGCACTGAATTTCTGTTCTGTTACAAGTTGAAACCAGTTTCTGATCACTTAAACCGGTTTATGTGCAGCTTCTGTCCCTAACCCTAATTTTGGAAGTAGTTTAGTCTAGGCCTTTATAACAGCATCCTAGTGCTTACTAGCATTAGGAAATTGTACAGGTTTAAGTACAATTTGAAAAGCCACATGAACAGATGTTATGTTGACCATGACTAAGTAATGTAGACAAAGTGTTGACTACTCAGGAATAAACACTCATTGCATTATCCTTGAATACGGTAATCGTAGGGAGAATGACCCTGACTCGGGAGGTTCATTCTGATTCTCTGTTCCAATGAGATTGTCAACTGGTATAAATTGTCTTAGTTCTGTTGAAGTTAGTTTACTCTGTTTGAGGTTCTAAGATCTTGTAAAAACCTCTTACCTAGAATGCTGAAAATAACAATTTTTTTGAAATATTAAATTCAGGGCTGCTTTAAACATCCTGTGGACGTAGATTAAAATTGGAACCAAAATTTAATTTTTATATTGGAAACTCTCAAGTACAGGTGATGACAGCAGCAGCGTCCTAGTGCCCACCTTCTTGCATACCTTCAACCCAGAATGGGTCATTTTGGTCTTCAGCCAGAAAAGATTGTGTAACCCTGATCTGGCCGAATTCCTTAAGTATTTAATCTGCTAACACTGGTTTGTCAGCAGTAAATAATGGTCCTTCAAGCTGCACTGAAATATGGTGAACACTGAAGTTTATTGTACTATATAGGTATATGTGGTTTCTTTTGTTTGTGTGTGTTTAAACCATCTGAATAAAATAGAACAAAATAACTTTTGTTTGTGTGGAAGTTATACTGAAGTTTATGGCTGTAAATAGTGAAATTCTGGTTAACATTTATGTGCAGATAAGATGGTGATTTGAAAACTGTCCTTCAGTACAGAAATATACCAGACTCTCTTCATGTTTCGAAACACGTAGAAAGATTATTAAATGCAGTGAAAATCAGGCAAGAGAAACGTTATGTTTCCCTGAAGAAGTGGCAGATTACTTGAATCAAAAATGTATCATAATCTACAAAATTGTTTATTCTAAAATTTAGGGCTCTATTCCTGACAAGGTAGGTAGTCTGATCACGTTCTACTTCTGAAGGCAAGGTTTTCTAGAAGTAGATGCAACACGCTGTTTAAAAGAAATAGATCAGCTTTTTATTATGATTCATAGTGACAGAATGCAAGTTCTGTTTGGGCAAGCAAAGCCTGCTAAATTTATTCAAGACATATTTTAAAATGTTTGTTGTAACCATTACACTGAGTCACAGACTCCTGAAAACTGACAGCTTCCTAATTAAACCAACAGTCATGAGCCAAGTCATGAACCATGGTTTAGTTGGATCAAGACACACAAGAAAGAAAGAAACAGAGATATATTTAAGTAGCTAGTCACAACTTTAATAACATAAAAATACTGTGTTGCAAAGTTTACCTACTCTCTCAACTTACATCCTGGTGATTTTATTGGATCTGATGTGAGTTTCCAGACCTCCCATCATATAACCAATAACTCACTGTAGACTCTCTTCAGTCTAACCTCTAGAATTTGGCCTACTTCTGAATCCTTTTAAATTTCCTCCAGGGCCTATAAGGGACTCCCCAGGTTGTAAATACTTGATTTTTCTCCTTTTCTTCCTACAAGCATTAGGTCTAACAGCGAAGTTCTAGGATCTCTGGAGGTCCTTTCCAGCCCTACTTATCTATGATTCTGTGACTGATTTCGCTCTCAGAGGGCACTTTGACATAATATGCTTTACTGACTAATCTACCGCACACTAAAGCATCACCATCAACATGTGCAGGACATTTACTGCTCAGTAGATTAGGCTCAGCAGATTAATTGCACAGTAGTTACTGCATAGCAGCACTCACGTAGACACTGATCAAGACCAAATTTGCTCCCTGTCAGCAGGAAGCCATGGGGGACATGGAGCTTTCTGTCCATGGTCCTGGTGCTGCTCAGCTTCCAGCTCCCCCTAGGAGCCAGGAGCTGATCAGCACCAGGACTGGGGAGCTCTCTGTCCCCTGTCCCAGCTCCTGGCTCCCAGCATACAGCTGGCAGCTCTGGAAGAGATACAGGACCTCCACTTAACCCCAGAGGTGCACAGTCCAACCAGGGGGAATGCCCTGCTGGACCTGGTCCTGGCCACAGGCGACAACCTGGTGAGGGTCCTCAACCACATGGGCGATAGTGATCATCACTTGCTGGAATTCAACATCCAGTGCAGGGTGTCAAGGGCCTTAGACTTTAAGAGGGCCAACTTCAATGAGCTGAGGCGATTAGTGGGGGGAGGCACTAGGGTCCTGGAAAGTAGGGGAACTGGGTGCCCAAGATGAATGGTTGTTCCTTAAGGAAATGATACTCAGAGCCCAAGGGGTGACAATCCCAACAAGAAGCAAAGGGAGCAAAGAGTGCCCAAAAGCCCCCTTGGCTCACCAAGGGCATTCATGAATGCCTGATTGCCAAAAAGGCGTACACCCAGTGAAAGGGAGAGGCTATCACCAAAGAGGAGTATACCTCCACTGCTCAGGTCTGTAGGGGGGCTGTTAGGAAAGCTAAGGCCAATACAGAACTAGGGCTAGCATCAAGGATAACAAAAAGCCCTTTTTTAAATACATAGGGAGAATGAAGAAAGCCCTGGGTAATGTGGGGCCCCTGCACGATATGCTTGGCAATTTGGTGGTCGCACCACAGGAGGAAGCAGATCTCTTTAGCAATTTCTTTGCCTCTATTTTCTTGTGCGGGGACCAGGACACCCCTATTGAGATTCAGGATGGACTCAGGAGAAACTCCACCAAGCCTAGGGTCAGGGAGGATGGGATTAGAGAACTTCTGGAGGGGTTGGATGTGTTCAAATCAGCAGGTCCAGATGCTCTAGACCCCAGGGTATTGAGGGAATTGGCAAGTCCTGTCAGACCAACCAGATTGCCTTCTATGATCAGGTCACAAAAGCACTGGACGCAGGTGTCGCAGTGGGTGTAGTCTTTCTGGACTTCAGCAAGGCCTTTGACACTGTCTCCCACCCCATTCTCATTAAAAAGCTAGGTGACTGTGGCATTGATGCTTACACAGTCAGATGGATTGCAAATTGGCTAAGGGGTCATACTCAGAGAGTGGTGGTGGATGGGTCATTTTTGACCTGGAGGGAAGTGGGCAGTGGGGTCACCCAGGGCTTGGTCCTTGGGCTCGCACTGTTCAATTTCTTTATTAGTGACTTGGATGACAGGGTGAAGAGCAGCCTGTTTAAATTCTCAGATGACACCAAGATTTGGGGTGAGGTGGGCACACTAGAAAAGAAGGACAGATTACAGCAGGACCTGAACAGGTTACAGGGGTGGGCACATGAAAATAGGATGGGATTCAATACTGACAAGTGCAGGGTGCTGCACTTGGGAGGTAGGAACCAGCAGCATTCCTATAGGCTGGGGAACTCCCTTCTCAAAAGCATGGTGGCAGAAAGAGATCTTGGGGTCATTATTGACTCCAAGATGAACACGGGCCGACAATGCGAGAACACAGTCAGTAGGGCTAACCGTACCTTGTCCTGCATCCACAGATGCAGCACAAGCAGGGCCAAGGAGGTGATCCTCCCCCTCTATGTGACACTGGTTAGGCCACAGTTGGAATACTGTATCCAGTTCTGGGCACCGCACTTCAGGAGGGATGTGTACATCATGGAGAGGGTCCAAAGGAGGGCCACTCACATGACCCAGGGACAGCAGGGCAGACCCTATTAGAAGAGGCTACAGGACCTTAACCTGCTCAGCCTTTACAAGATAAGGCTGAGGGGAGACCTGGTAGCCATCTATAAACTTACTAGGGAGGACCAACGGGTTTGGGAGCATCTCCCGGAGTAACGAGGAATAATGGCCATAAGCTGCTAGAGAGTAGGTTTAGACTAGACATTAGAAGGCACTACTTCACAGTCAGGGTGGCTAAGATCTGGAACCAACTTCCAAGGGAAGTGGTGTTGGCTCCTACCCTGGGGGCCTTTAAGAGGAGGCTCGATGTTTACCTGGCTGGGGTCATTTGAGCCCAGTTTTCTCTCCTGCTTACGGCAGGGGGTCAGACTAGAAGATCTACAAGGTCCCTTCTGACCCTACGTCTATGAATCTATGAAGATGAGTGGAGGCTGGGAACCCAGCCCCTGCCTATCCCGTGGAGAAGCTCTGTGCAGTTGCTCAGGGAAGTAAGGGAGAGAGAGCACTTGGTTCCCAGCTCCCACTCTCCCTCTGGAGCATCCACCTCTGCATTGCACATGGCTACTCCAGGCAGCTACTGACAAGTTCCATCCCCCATCCCCACTGCCTAGCAGGAGGCTTGCTGGCAGCTGCCTCACATCCAGTGAACCCACTGCTGGGCATGGAAGCCCCGCCCAGCAGGTAGCTTACTGAGAGCTGTATGTCTCAATGAGCATGGGGCCAAGAGGGCTCTTCCCACTATAGGGGCAGCTGTTTCCCAGCGTGGTGCACATCAAGTCCCCTCCCCGGCAGAGCAATGCTGACCCTGTGCATTTTGAGAACAGCCCCATGCCTCTTGCCATCCTCCATGCTAGAATCAAGGGGAGCCTGGAGCTTCCCTTGGCTGTTGCAGTGGGGCAGAGAAGCACAAAAACAGCCCTGTATCAGGCAGCTCCCATTGGGAGCAAATCTGCTCCCAACAGGCAGTGTGCATAGACATGCTCCTGGGGAAGGCTTCCTGTGCAGTAAACCTAATGCACATTCAAAGCACATGTAGAAATGCCCAGAGTTAGTTTTTCTTTATATAGAACACGAGTCCCAAGTTATGACATGCTAAGGAATCTTATACTATCTTCTAATATTCCTCCCCATTTTTACTCCTATAACTTAACTGTGCTTTCACAATGCTGCAAGGAGGGAGAGAAATCCATTGGATCTCTACCAATTTGACTCAACAGAGGAAAAGTCCTTTCTTATTCTTAAAGCAAGTGATTGGTCAGATGAAAGGAATGGGAGGGGCAAACATAAAGGTATCTCCTGAAAGCCCAGGAAAATATTACGTGTGAGTGAGAAGGACCAAGATAACTATTTGGCTGCTCTAATTGCTACTTCTAGTCCAGTCATGGGAGGCAGAGAAACAGCCTGCTTCTTCCTCGCCACCTCATCCGTAATTTCTCCATGTGTAAGTATAGAAGGAAGGGCCCACTTCAGCTACCATATAAGGGATCTGTCCTTTTATTCCAACTGTTGTTTGCCTCTGCCACTGATTTAGACACAAGATAATTCTTTGATCCACTTTGGAAGAATAAGGTGGGTTTTACTTTCCCCTTGAGTTACATTGACCCTTATTTGATAGGATCACCTCTTCTTCTTGACTACTATAAACACATTTAATACATGATCTGGGCAAATTTAACAAAAAGATAAGGACCAAACATGAATTATAGTTTTAACAGGTTATTAAGTATGCCATGGAGCAGTGGTTCTGAACTGGTGTGCCGCAGGAGCCCATGGTGCAATCAGAATATAGCAGGGGTGTGTGGCACAGCTGTGGGGTTGAATTGTCCCATATGTTTTTAAGATGGACATTGGAGTCAAACTGATGAGTAGCTGCAGCAGAAAGATGTACCTGTTTGCATTACATTCTGCAGGCAAAAGCATTGTTTCTACTAAATCTCTTTCATATTTAGGTCCAATGGGCCTCCTGAAAACACAGGCAACCTGGAGATAAAAGAAGAGCTACCAGGAAGAGCTGCAGCAGAAGCAGCACCACTGACTATGTAATGAAATGCAAGCAGCCTGCCTTTCTACTGCAGCCACTTGTCAGTTTGCCTCTGATCTGCCTTCTGAAAACCAGGGTGCACGGTGAAGTTTCAGCTGTTCTACGTGCCTCTATTTCTGGAAGATGCAATGCAGAATTGGACCAAGAAGAGCATGGTCTCCTGCTATGGCTTCTCATGGTTTCTTCTTGATCTGGCTCTGCAGCATGTGCATGATGCAGTTCCACCTGGCTGCAACAGCAATGGTATTGGTGTGAATATAATATAATTATTGATGCATAAACCGCGGTTCGTTTCTCTGGAGGCCCGCAAAAAATCACAGACACACACTCATCAGCCGGCATAAAAGGTTGTATTTGTTTGCAAACAAAGGTCAGAGCAGAGTCAGGTACTCAGATTACTCTGACCAAGCATTGGTATTTGCAAGTGGAATTTATCTTCTCTCTCCTGAGCACGTGTGCAGACACCAGAACTCTTACAGCTACTTCCATTTCATACAAGCATACATGTAGTTACATCACTACATACATCGCATGTATAGTATAATTAGCTACTTAAGTATGCAGGGCGGAGAGGTAAATATGCATCAGCTAATTAAGCATGCCCAGAAACTACAACAGGTCGCCAAGAGTTCAAATCCCCCCCCTTTCAAGGACACAGATAATTGAATTCCAGCTTCTGTAATCAACATGAGAAAGACTAGGGAGAAGCTGGGGGAGGTAAGAAACCTTGAGTAGCATTCCTTCCTATCAAGAGTGAGATGCAGGCTGTGCATTTCTAACATTATGATGACTTAATCAGTTGTTAACACAGTAATTAATCATATAATTATCATCTCTATGTACAATATGCATAAATATGTCAATTAGTTTTTTAATAGAGTGCCACTACTTTTATTAAAACTTTTGATGGGGTGTCTTGAGGCTGAAAAGGTTAAGAAGCACTGCTATGGAGTATAGTGATGCATACTGGATCAGATCATTGCTTTCCTAAGTCTGATACCCTCAAAAAAGGAGGATACATCACCTCTGCACCTCAGGTTGGTGGTGCAACATGGGGTGGGCGAGTGGGACACATGCCTCAGGTGCTACATAAGAGAAGCAGTGCCAAAAGGACAAGAAGGGAATACCTCACTCTGCCACCCTGTGCTCTGCCTGCATGTACCAGCTGCACAAAGCCACTAGGGCAGGCAATGTGTGTTGTTACAGACCACAGGGCATTCTGGCAATTGAGCAGCAGTGGCATTTGCTGCTGCTCAGGGCAGGGGGTGGAAAATTGATCCCATTTTTTGCTACCAAAATCAGCACTTTTTTTTGTCTTCTGGACATTTTTTTGGCTTGGCCTGGCTTGGCAGCAAAAACTGGGGCACATGTTTCCCAGGAAGCACAAAGTCCCTCCAGGGCCAGTCTAGAGAACTACGATTCCCAGAATACCCTGCACTCCATGACACTGCCAGGCTTCTGCTTCCAGCTGTTTCTGCATACTGCAGGCCATAACGCAGGCAGGGAAAGGACGAAGGGAGAAAGGGGAGAAAAAACTGCCTGCCCTGGGTGCATTTTTTTTTTCATCCTAATCTTCTGCCCCAGGTACTGTGCATAGCCAATTGTGTAATGCTGTTTCTGTTACAGGATTTGTTCCTGATCTATAAGTCCCTTAAACATTAATATGATTCCAGCAGGTATAACTGCATGTTGAATTTTCCAGGTCTTAAAATTTCACCTACAATATTTCATGTTCTTAAAGTTCTGTAGTAATGATCACCACAAGCTGTAGGCTTATAATGGAATTTATCTGTTGTAATCTAGCTCCCTCCAGGGACTGTCCAGCCTTTATTACTGTCTTCCTAGTACAACCTATTTAGTAGGCATGGAGCAACAGGACTCTGTGATCACTCCACATCTCCCTTTCTTTACGAAGAACAAAATTCGATTACACCAGCTCAAAAACAATTTCTACACTAAGTTTGTTGGCAGGATTTGGAAGCAAGTCCTGGAAAATATAAGGGTCAAGGAGGAAACAACAGCTGAAGCTCTGGGTCACCAGCAGACAGGAAAAGGAAGCTGGTGTCCAGAACAAGGACAAGACATGGTCAAATATTAGGGAAATTGTGTATCGGAAGCTTGAATATAAATCTTTGGGTCTTTGTTAAGACAGTGGGTTGGGTGCCTTGGAGCCAGCTGCACCACAGGCCACCGAACTCCCCTCTGGTAGAGGATGGGGAGAGAGAGAAAGGAAGAGACTAGAGCAGGAAGGGCTGTGGAAGGGATGAGCAACACCGTGCAGGTCAGGGAAGCTGCTTGCTGTTGATCACCCCATGTTGTGGGCCACTTTAGAGGGCTGGATCTGTCCTGCAAGTTGAGTACTGCTGCTGTAAAGGGGAGCCAAGGGCATGTTATACTGCTCCAGTAACTCATGAAGCAGAAGCAGCAACAACTGGAATCCCAAGTACTAGCATCCAATACAATCATTTCAGTTCCAGGGATTTAATGCGGCAAGCAAGCCCACTGCGCTTCACATCAGGTTAGATCTGATTTTGTTGACTTCTAGTTAAGTCTGTATGTATGAGCTCCAAGTCCCTCCTGCCCCTCTCCAGCTGTTCTGTGTGGGAAACCAGGCTTAGCGGGGGGCAGTGGTAAGACTACACAGGTTTCCCTTCCTATGCCTACTCCCTGATTGGCAGGGAACACCCAGGGGGCACCAGGTAGGAAGGGGGCACCCACCAGTTGCTGCCGCTGCCGCTTTCCCTAGATGAGCCTGGCTCCTTTTGTAGCCTGTCTAGAAATGAGAAGGAGCAAACAGTGACTTTTGAGCTCCCCAACCTCAGGTTAGTGAGATGGCAGGGATAGCAGCAGTGATGAATGGGGAAGGGAACAAAAAAGGGAGATGGGAGGGGATGTGCTACTGAGCAGAGAGCAGAAGGTTGGTGGGAATTCTTACCTGATGTGGGGACTTCAAAAGCTCCCAACTGCTGCTTCCATAACATGGTTGCACCTCTCCCTTTCAGACTATGTCACTGCACTCCCTTGGGATCCACCCCTGAGGATGGCACTTTGGAGACTAACTAAACTATCTAGTTCATCTCTAAGGTGCCACTCTACCATACCTTCTTCCTGATTTCAGACTCACACAGCTAACCACATCTTTATTCATTGGGTTCAGATCTGGAAGAAGCCCAGTCTTGTTCTCTTTGAAGTGTCTGTCAAAACTTTATGGACTTCTACCCACAGGCCATGCTTTCATACAAGCATAGTTAGTATCCTGCTGAAAAATGTCTCTTCCATGCTGTAAATAGCCTCTAAGTATGCTGCTCTGTCATTGCTTCTTCTGAGTTCTCTAGCCCTCCAAGTTCCCAGGGAAAAGCAGAAGTTGTAGCTGGTACTGAAGATTATGTTGTTAGATTTTGGCTTACCTCTGATCCTGGCTAGAATCCTATTAGGGACAATTTTCTGGGCTTTGTGTACTTTTGTTTGTAAGGAAGACTTTCATCATAGATTTCTGGAATGGGTGAATGATAGTACAGAAAACAAAGGGAAGGGAATGCCCAGTTCTTTCCTAGCAAGATAGATATGGGATGTGTTTATATGATGGCTGAGATAGAGTCTATGATGAAGTGGGAATACTATCTTCAGCTTTCCTTCCATTTGACAAGAAAGATCCCATGATCTCTGGAAGCTGGAATTGTTCTGGGGTGACTGTTATAAGAGCAGCGCTGATGGTCTTTTTATAGTGGTAATGTGCATGACTTTGTCATAACAGACCTGCTTTCATAATACTAATATTTAGACAATTGTGACCTTGCTTGATTTGCTTTAAATGTGTTTTCTGGGAATTTCAAGAGCGACCTCTTGTTCTCATCCTTAAGCAGTTTTTTCTTGTGTGTGTTGGATGAGCTCAGTTCTGGAGAAAATTTAAGTATTATCATAAGAATGACATGTAGTTATGGAGTTGCATAAGGAAACTTGCCTTTCCTTTCTAGATTAATTAAGTTTTCTTTGAGCACGTGTTAGCAAGCTTCACTCTGGCTGTGATGAACCCTGAAATGTGTGAAACTTTCCTATTAAAATTTTAATGATGTTTCTTGTTATTATTAATAATTAGATTTAATTTGGTTAATTCATTGTTCATAATATGTTGGTAAGCTGATGAATGTTCTATTAGTGCTAAGTGCTATTTGGCTATATCCTGATCTCCTTAGTTAGGCTAAACATTCATTAACCTTAATAGGAGTAGGGATGCTAAGAATTGACCCATTACTATTATGATTTATTAAAATGAGAAGAAGTGACAGTGTCAAATGAAACATCATAATGTTGTATTGCATCGTGCTTATCAGCTACAGCATGTAATGAACCATGGTCTGTTGCACTCAGCCCAGAAAGGATCATAACTACAACAGGAGGTTAAGGAACAGGGATGTCATTATTTGCACAGAATAGCTGGGAAGAAAAAAAGAAGAAATCGTATGAGACGTTTCTCCTGGGACCCATTCCTGCTTTCTTCCTCCCTCCATTTCCAAGGTGAGAATTGCCACAGGTGTCCAACTACATGGTAATCTCAGCCTGGCTGAACCCACTAAATTTTCTAATGAAGTAAAATTGTTACAGCATGATAATGGAACCTATTGAGAACACTTTGTCCTCTCCCTCCGTGCCAGCTGTAAGGCAAACATACTCATTTTCATCATATTTATCATTTTGGCACTGTTTAGGTTATCATTAAAAAGACTGTGTTGATAGAATTTTTAATTTGGTATTTATGCTTTTGTGTCACAAATAAGCAAGCTGGATCTTCAGCTGCTGAAGTTTAACATGGCTCCGTTGACTTCAGTAATCTCATTCAATTAATACTTTCAAAGGATACAGTTCAACAAACTTGAGTGAGACACTAAAAGGAGTCAAACATGGGAAAAAGTCCTAACAGCTTTTCTACTGTTTAGGTCAGTAAAATTGCCTTTCATTTCTGAATTCTATATATCAAATCTAATGTAAAATAAACAATGCAATATGTTTTCAGAGGCCTATGAAATAATCTCTTAATAGTAAATGTTTAGATACATTTAGGAAATCTTATCATGGAAACTTTCCCCCCAAAGTTTGTAGGCTAAAAATAGTGGTATTTTTCTACAGTGGGAGTAGGAAAGATATGGGCCAGCCTAAAAATTAGAGCCCTGTCATCCAGCCCACGTTGCTGTCCATGGTTCTCGGGCTGGACTTGCACAGTGCCTGTGGTAAGTCCTGGACTGGCCCCCATGTGCTGCATCACCTCTGACTGACCCCCTGTGCCATGCACCATGCATGGGGCTGGGATTGGTGCATGCACCACATGCAGTTGTAAGGTGATTTGTAAGGAAAGCACATCACATTACAATGCACGTATGGCCAGATCCTGAGATGTGCTGAGCACCTCCAGTTCCCATGCAGCCAGTATGGAATATACATTGCACACGATGCACAGGGCCTGTCCAGGGCACGCACTGGATATGGTGCGTGGACCCAGTGTGAGGATGCTGCTTGGGGTTGATGTGGGACGCGGGCACATGCTGCATGCAGCATACAGCCCGCAATGCATGGGACCATTCCAGGCAGTGCCTGCGCCAGACTGGGCCGTCACACTAGATCCAGTGTGTGGGGCCAGTCTGTGGGGCTGATCCAGCCTGCAGACCAGCCCTGCACCATTCATCTGGTATGCAGGGCCTGATGAGTTTGACACCCCAGTACTACAGTATTTGGTTTCTACTCCAACAAAATAGCCCCAGTTTCCTAGGGACATTTCCCTGATGATGACTTTATAAACAAAGAGATTTTCTTGGTTTTGCAGATGTTCAAAATGACCTGTGTTTTTATTGTAGGTATTCTGGTATCTCTGGAGTTAATGTAATTCCCTGCCAATGCAGGGCAGCCTTTTGGTTTGTGATTAACCATTCCTTGCCTGTAGTACCTGCCAAACAGTACTTGTTATCAAGCCCTGAACTGATTCAGTCTTTTACTGAACTTAATTTTAACGTTTCTTAACTTACATGGAGGCAGGGTAGGTCCCAACCCATATTGAATACAAACAGATGGATATAAGTCACTGAGAGCCAAGCCAACTCCTGTTCTGAGGCTCATTTGGATAACTTTTCCAGCCAAAGAAGGCCTAAGTCTCCTCTGGGGAACCTTCTCCTCTCTCCATGTTCTAGATCAGTGTCAGGACTATGAAGTGTGGACCTAACCAAGCTCTGATCTGTTAGAACATTAGCAAAAAAGAGGTGCTGACTTTTCAGGAAATACACCCTGAATCCCTCCTCTTATCCTTCCCTGAGCTTGTTTGGGTTAAAAGCTTTCCTTTTATTCCCTCTACCAACTCTCCTATTAGAAAATGGAGTTACCACTGGAGAAGGGACTGCTTGGGAGGTTGTAGGAAAGGAAACATGCTGCTGTAGTGGTAGAGCTGGAATCTGTGCTCCAGGCTGAGGTGATGGAGGGAACAGAGAGGAGGAGGACAGGAGGCATCTTTTTGTTTGCTGATAAAAGTGATGGAGTGCTTTTGGGAATAAATACCTGCAGCCTTTCAGGAGGCAGGAAGGCCATCCCTTGACCAACTACTGAAAAGATTCACTGGCTGAAGATGATTGTATGGCATTGAACTACTCTAAAAGGTTCTTCAAGTTGCTGTAAAGGGACATGTCCAAGGTCTTCTTGAGACTATAAAACACCTGTATAAATTAGAATAATTCAATATTTTGTCAAGGGACCAGGAAAGGCATCTGGTGCAGCTTAGGAGATGAAATTATCTATAGACATCTTGGAGAAATCGAAAGTTTGAATTAATTTTACTTCAAAAGTGTAGTCTACTATGCACGGAGACATAAAAATGGATGGAGATAGGCTTTCCAGTATGCCATAAATTACACCATTTGCAAAGGATGATTTCTTAAACTATGTATTTGCTTAAGTAAGAAAGCAGCCTGTCACTACCAAGGGATGACTGTATCTGCAGTAATGTACTGTATTTGGTCAAAGGAGTTTTTAATCAAAAAAGACAGGGAGTAGTTTTTTCCCTATTTTGCATATGAGAAAATGAGGCATAAAAGGATTGTCTCCGCAAGACTGCACATGAAGTCCTTAAGAGAGAAAAAAATTGGACTGAACCTAGGTCTTCTGTGTTCTTCCCATACATTAACCACAAGGCTATACTTTTTTTCTTTTCCCTCCTAGATTTTATTTTAAATTGGATGATTATAAAATGCCTTGTCCTTCACATAGTTTCATAGTTGGTAGGGTCAGAAGGGACCTGAGAAGATCATCAAGTCTAACCCCCTGCTGTGGCAGGAAAAAGTACTGGGGTCAAATGACCCTGGCAAGGTGTTCATCCAGCCTCCTTTTAAAGACCCCCAGGGTAGGAGCCAGCACCACTTCACATGGAAGTCCCAGATCCTAGCCACCTGAACCGTGAAGTAGCACCTCCTGATGTCTAGTCTGAATCTACCCTCTGCCAGCTTGTGACCATTATTCCTAGTCACTCCTGGTAGTGCTTGGGGGAACAGGGACTCCCCCATTGCCTTCTGGTCCCCTCTGACTAGTTTGTAACAGGCCACTAGATCCCCCCTCAGCCTTCTCTTGTGGAGGCTGAACAGGTTCAGGTCCCGTAGCCTCTCCTCATAGGGCCTGCCTTGCTGACCCTTGATCATGTGAGTGGCCCTCCTCTGGACCCTCTCCATGTTGTCCACATCCCTCCTGGAGTGTGGCGCCCAAAACTGGATGAAGTACTCCAACTGTGGCCTGACCAGTGTCACGTAGTTGGGGAGGATCACCTCCTTGGATCTGCTTGAGATGCATCTGTGGATGCATGACAAGGTACAGTTGGCCTTCCTGACCGCGTCCCCACACTGTTGGCCCATGTTCATTTTGGCATCAATAATGACACCAAGATCCTTTTCAGCCTCTTCACTGATGAGAAGGGAGTCCCCCAGCCTGTAGGTATGCTGCTGGTTCTTCCTCCCCACGTGCAGTACCTTGCACTTGTCAGTGTTGAAACCCATCCTATTCTCATCCGCCCACCCCTGTAACCTGTCTAGGTCTGATTGCAGCCTATTCCTCCCTTCTAGCATACCCACATCCCCCCACATCTTAGTGTCATCTGCAAATTTGAACAGGGTGCTTTTCACCCACTCATCCAAGTTGCTGATGAAGATGTTGAGCAGTGCGGGCCCGAGGACCGAGCCCTGCGGAACCCCACTGCCCACATCCCTCCAGGTCGAATAAGACCCATCCATCACCACTCTCTGGGTGTGGCCCGCCAGCCAATTAGTGACCCATCTGACTGTGTAGGTATGAATGCCACAGTCTCCTAGTTTTTTAATGAGAATAGAGTGAGAAACAGTGTCGAAGGCCTTCCTAAAGTACAGAAAGACTATGTCCACCTTGACATCTGCATCCAAGGATTTGGTGACCTGGTCATAGAAGGCAACCAGGTTGGTCTGACAGGACTTGCCTCTGATGAACCCATGTTGGTTGCCCCTAAGCATAATCTCCCCTGGTGGCCCCTCACAGACATGCGCCAGGATAATTCTCTCAAAAAGCTTACCCAGGACCAAAGTAAGATTAACTGGCCTATAGTTTCCTGGGTCCTCCTTCCTCCCTTTTTTGAAAATGGGAACCACATTGGCCCTTTTCCAGTCCTCCGGCACAATGCCCGAGCACCATGAGTGTTCATAAAGCCATGCCAGGAGTCCCGCAATGACCGCTGCTAATTCCCTCAGCAGTTTGGGGTGGAGATTGTCAGGAACTGCTGATTTAAATACACTCAGTCCCTCCAGAAGTTCCGTGACTAGGTCTTCTCTGACCCTCTCTGACCCTAGGCCTGGATGTGGCTCCCCTGGGGTCTACGGGGGTCCTGGTGGGCGGGGGATGACCCAGTCCCTGCTCAGAAAAATGGAGGCAAAGAAATTGTTAAATAGGTTAGTTTTGCTGTCTGGTGCTACAACCAGATTTCCTAGCATGTTCTGCAGAGGCCACACGTTACCTGGTACCTTCTTTTTATCCCCTGTGTATTTAAAAAAAGGACTTCTTGTTGTCCTTGATCTGGATAGCTAGTCCCAGTTCCATCTCTGCCTTGGCCTTCCTGACAGCCCCACTACAGCCCCAAGCAATAGAGGTATAGTCCTCCCTGGTGATGGCCCCTCATTTCCATTGGGTGTATGCTTCCTTTTTAGCTAGGAGACATTCCTGGATGCTTTTGGTGAGCCATGGGGGCTTTTGCGCCCTCTTGCCCCCTTTGATCTGTGTTGGGATTACCTCCCTTTGGGCTTGGAGGAGCATCTCCCTAAGAACCACTCTTCTTGGACACCCAACTCCCCGCCCCTCCCGGACCTCAGTGCCTCCCTAACTATTCTCCTTAGCTCGTTGAAATCTGCCCTCCTGAAGTCCAAGGCTGCTGCCTTGCTGCAGGCCCTTGCCATCTTGCACTGGATGGTGAATTCCAGCAGGTGATGATTGCAGTTGCCCAGGTGGTCCAGCACCTGCAGCCCTCTCACCAGGTTTTCGGCCATGGCCAGGACCAACAAGGTGTCTCCTCTGGTTGGGCTGTGCACCTCCTGGGTTAGATGAAGGCCTGTATCTCAGCTAGGAACATATGTGAGCGGTCAGACCTGGCTGACTGCTCTTCCCAGCAGATGTCTGGAAAGTTTAGGTCACCCATGATGACCACATCCTTTGACCTAACTGCCTCCATGAGCTGACTTAAGAATTCCCAGTCTAGCTCTTCCTCTTGGTTGGGTGGTCTGTAGTGGACCCCCACCATTAAGTCCCTTTCCCCTCAACTTCCTTGTATTCTAACCCAGAGCACTTCAGTGTGCCCCTCCTCTGACCTTGTGCTACTTGATGAGGACGTGTATTCCTCATCAAGTAGCGCCACACCCCCACCTTTTCTACCTGTCCTATCCCTCCTGTACAGCCTATAGCCCTTGATATTTACTGCCCAGTCATGCATTGGGTCCCACCATGTTTCAGTGAGCCCCACTATGTCTTGGTTAGTGTTAGCTAGCAGGAGGGTAAGTTCCTCCTGCTTGTTCTCCATACTACAAGCTTTTAACTTAAATTATTTCCGGAACTGCAACCAAAAACTACTGCATGACAGTATACCCAAATTTGTAATGCATAAATACCCAAATTTGGCCCCTTTTGCAAGTGTCTTTCTTAACATCTTGAGACGAGGAGAAAAGCTGAAGCATTCACGTGATATTTTGAAAGAAACTCGATAGAGTGAATCTCCTTCCTGCAGAACTGAGAGAATAATTTGTATATTTTTAATAAATGTTCACAAATGTCAATAGGGGATTAACTACCATCAGGTTGAATATTATTTTCTTTGGTAGGGCATGCCTAATAAGTGTCCTATCAGGGCTGAACAGAATACTTTTTACCCATCCCACAACTGTTTCTCCTTAATAGAATGTATTTAACACAAATACATCTTTGTTCATAGTCTCTGGGGGCAGCTACACATGGGCTTTACTGTGGAGATGACTACCTCCGTGGTAAAGCATCATGGTCTACACATGCAACACTATTCGGCCAGAGTAAACTAATTAACTCTGCCTGACACAAGTACTATCCTCAGGCAAGAGTTATTTACTCCACTGTAACACACAAGTAGATGGTGACCAGGGCAGGCTGGGCATGAGGGTGCTACAGTGCAGGGACTACTGCCAGCTAGCCCCATACTGTAGCATTTTTGTGCCCCAGTCAGCCCCTCCAGAGCACATCGAGCCAGGGCAGAGTGGCTCTGGGCTGGCAGGCTGATCCCCACCTCCCCCACACCAGATCCTCTTTCAACTGGGATTGTGCCACCCTGGCTTAACATGCTGCAGTCCCAGGCACATGTGTAAATGTTGCACCCATGAGCAATAAATTCTGGTGTGAACTGTGCTAGAGTTTATTCAGGTATATTAATTGCATGTGTAGATGTGACCTCTGAGAACTAGTTCAATTTTGTGAGAGTTACAGAAAACTGTTTTTTTATTTCTTCTGCAAACTTTTTGCAAGTTTCTGTGTATGAACTCAGCATATCAGTTTTCCTGAAATAAATCTTACAGCATATTTTCTGCAAATAATATCCTGTTTATGTACCATAAATAAGTCCAGCAGGAAGGACAACAGTGGGGGGGCACTGTGTGTGTGCGTGCGCTATGTGCATGTTATACATCTGATAGAGCAGCCATCAGAAGGTACTGTTGGAATACTTACCTCATGAAATCCATACCTCAATGTAGTTGCCAAAAAAATCCAGATGATCATTTTAAAATTTTTGTTCAACTTTTGGGAACCTATAAAGAACATTTGTTTTCCAGAAAATAGACTGATGCAAACTGAAGATTAAAGCAGCTTTTCTGACCACACACTGTACCAGACAAAGTTTCTTGATGTTGCTTGCACATAGAGAAGTTAAATAAATGTATTTTTTCTGCTGTCTCTAACCTATGATGTTTTAATCAAACACATTGCTTCTAGGATTGTGCACTGGACAGCTAAGCTGGTTCCCAAACCAGTTGGTCTTCATATAATAGATATAGATTTTGTAGCCTTATTTCATTTGAAATATAGAAATGTGAGTTGTAAGTCTCTTGAGTCCCCCTTACCTTTATACAGGTGAACAAGTCAAGTAGTTAAATGTCCCTAATAAAAGCAAAACTTAGTATGAGCCATCTTTCTTTATTTTAATTGGAACATGTGCACTCAAAAAATATTATATTACAAGCCATATACTTTGGGCTCCAATATTGTTAGATGGCAAGACACCTTTGTATAATTCACAAAAAAATTGGAAAGAGCCTGCATTGTCTTTGTTTTCAACAATTGTAGATAAACACTGTGAATTGTACTACAAATCTGGTAAACAGCTTCTTGTTCATTGCATGCAATAAAAACTATATCCATTGGTAGATATGGATGGCTGAACAGTCACCCACATAAACAGTATCAAAGTGCTTTATTGGCTATCTGCCACTTTTCAGTTAATTCCATGATAATGAATGACATCTCTGCAGTCTACTGTCCCTTACTGACTTCCTACTTACAAAGCAAAAAGGTATTAAATTTCTACTCCTGATTTTTTTTCTCTATCTCTCTGTCTCTTTCAATAACATAACAAGTTGCTATAATTTGACTTAACCCTTCTCTTCAATTGTGATCTGATAATGGTATCAATCAATCAGAGTAACTTTTTGTAGAATATTTAATTCTCTGTCCCCAAAATGCTGGGCAACAAATTCTAGTCCTGTTGTCTGATTTCTAGGTGACTTCCTCAAAAAGAATTTGAGGTGTGGATTCATCCCATCCAAATTTTCCACCTTATTTATCTAAATCCATTCCAACATATCTTCCTATAGATACATGTTATCTATTTGTGAACCAAAAACCTCATACTGAGCTCAGGATGCATTCCAGTATTGTATTTTTTTTATTGTTTCAGCTAGTTCACTAACTCTAAGTAAGGAATCTGAAGGCCTCAAAATCATTGATAACTTGCATTCATTCTGGGCTGTGGTGGCAAACTGGGGCCAGCTATGGCTCTTCAGAGTTGTCATTTTGAGTCTGGTTTCAGCTGTGCTGAAGGCCACCCCCCACTGGGTCTTGTAGATGTGGAAGTCCAAGGCAGCCAGGGGGTGTACTAGCCACCCCTCACTTCATTGTGTGTTATTGAAGGGAAATGTATCTTGTAAAAAGATTTTGTTCAATCACTCTTCCCTGCCTGTGGGTAACAAGGTGGAGCAGGTAAAAGTGAAATATAAAAATGTGCAGAATGCAAGCAGAGACCTATGTAACATTTACTTCAGTTCTTCCGTAAAAAATTAAGTATTTTTTAAAGGGAGACATAAGCCTGTGCTGGTGTCATGCAAAGGTTTGAATTTCCCAAAGTAAACTCTGGTTCAGGATTTGTTCTCAGAATGAAATGTTTGTCCCAGTACTTTTATTGTTTGCTTTACTTCAATATATATTTATAATCCAAGGCAACTCCATTGGTGTCAGTGGAATTTCTCAGAGAATTCTGCATATTTTTCCTTGAATAAATATTCTTTCTGTCTTCATGAAGGAGTCCCAACACAATTTATGAACAAGGTTATGCAGGGCCTTGTACTAGTACCTAGTATCTACTAGGGCTGTGCAAAATGGCACCATTCTGTTTCAACTTGCATTTCAAGGGAACAGCGTTTGGTTTCAAATTTTGTTTTGATTCAAAACTGCTGTTCCATTTTGTTTTGTTGAAACAGTGCTGCTGTTTCGATGTTTCACCTATAGGCTATAATAGGAAAGCTCAAAACAGCCTCTCTCATCTAGCAGGCAGCCCAACCCCAGGCAGGCTGCAGGGGCTGTGCCAGTCCTCCCAGTGTTGCGGGCCCCCATCTGCCTGCCAGATGAAGGAGGGATGCCACCGGGGACTGGAGAGCTGGGGAAGGGAACCGAGCCCCCTCGTTCAATTCCCCTCCCCAGCATGACTATCGGACTGGGGAAACAAACTCAGCCCACCTGGGCTGAGTTCCCCTCCCCAGTGCAACCATTGGAATGTACTTTCGAAACAGTTCAACTAGCCTTGTTTTGAGGCTGTTTCAAAGCCCTTTCATTTCATTTCAATTTTACTGTTTCAAGCTTAAAATGAGTCAACACAGTGTCAAAACAAAACAGCCAGCATAATTTTGCACAGCCCTAGTATCTATATAGCAAAAGAAATAGTTGCAGCTTGAGAAAGTAAAGGGTGTAAGAACATCTATAGCTAGTCACTGTGACTACAAGGTATGTATCTTCCTACATACACAACAAAGACAAAGAAGTGTCTTTTTTCACTAAGCTGAGCAGACTATGTGAAAATACAGTTGTAGAAGTATGGCTGCTCTTTATGCAGTAGATAACCTTACTGATCATTGTGGTAGGAGAAAATTATGGAAATATGAACAGCTATATAATCACATTAAAAAAAAGTCAGGTTTTGATTCACTGGAGCATTTGCGCATTAGATACAGTAGTTATGAAGTAAAAAATGTTTTGCTAAATATTTAAACTGTACCTGCTAAAGTGTAGATTGGACATTTTCCACCTAAATTATTCTCCTGTTTTGTGACTTATCAAACCCTGCCAGTAATTCATCAAAATCTGACAGTAATGAAGCATCAATTCTTTTATAAAAAGGATAGTCAGCAAATACTATATGTGGCAAGTGTTTTCTGACCTCGACAGGAGGAAAAAT
Source organism: Crocodylus porosus (assembly GCF_001723895.1). Classification (NCBI taxonomy): domain Eukaryota; kingdom Metazoa; phylum Chordata; order Crocodylia; family Crocodylidae; genus Crocodylus; species Crocodylus porosus. Next base: position 24,995,797 of record NW_017728906.1, read on the forward strand.
TGAGATAGAAAGAGAGCATAAACTGGCTGTTCTTGTACTGCTGATCTTGGTATTGTTTCTGTGGTTGTAGAAGGGCATTGCAACTGGTAGCTGCCCTATGGCTACTTTAATAAGGATGCTAGAGGGCAGAAGAAAGCATGAGTTTTTAAAATGTTTGAACAAGCTAAATGGATACATAAGTATCATGTCCTGTTACCTCAGGATCCTATTCTAAAGAAAAATTCAAAAGCCTCATGGCAAACAGAAGGAGAAGTTAATCATTATCCATGTTTTGCCTCTGTCCTGTGCCACCATTTTGTCAGGATTCCAAAAAGAAGGCAACAAAATGGAGGCTGCTTGTACTCTGAATAGTACTTGCTTCAAATTAGTGCCAGATTTTAACCAAGTGTGGAGATCATTGCATAGACATAAAGGGGTATATCACAAAGCTCCCTAGGGGATTTTCTGCATGAATCCACACACGGCTACTCCCCTCTTTGCCTGCTCCAAAAATCTATTGTATGCTACATTTGCCTTCCTGCAGTGAGTACAGTAAGACATTCATCTGTATAAGCCACACAAAGTATCACACCACACAGACACAAAATAAAAAAAAATGATATTGACTTCCCACCAAGAAATAAGGACAGTTTCTCAGATACCCTTATATGTTTACAGTCCTGATGGCAAAACTTGAAGGAGACATCGACATTAAAATACAAACAAGCAGACAAAAAAACCCAAATCAAAAGTTGTTCCGGTCCCTGGTTGGTAGTGAAAAGAGCACTGATGTAAAGAATTGTGTCTGCATTAGGACATGTCCGAAGGTTTTTTTAAAAAAACATGAGGATTTATTGAAAAGAGTGGGAGGAGGGGGGACAGGGATAAGGAATGGAAAATTTGCTAGTGGGGAAGATAAGTGTCAAAGGAGATTGATTGTATGATGCAGTTCCTGGAAATACTAGAGGGCTGGACACACTAGGTCCTTTCCTCTCCTGTGTTCCTGTGTAAGTATCAAATACAAACAGACATTTAAGGAATGTAAGAAACTATTATATTTGAAATTACCTTGTCTGTCATATCAGGTATATTGCCAAGTAAGTTGCTACAGCTATGTGTATTGTTCGTGCCTTGTGGGTTGCATATCATTACAAGTTGCTCTGACTGAGAATTTATCTGGAGGCTGTAGAGACCAAAACTGGATCTTTATACATTTCATGTTGTAATGTTAACCTAAAATTAATCTCTATCAATGAATAAATGAGAATAGTATGATTTACATTTTTTACCAAAAAAAAGGGTAAATTAAACAATATAGTAGAAACTGTAACTCTAACCTTAGTTTAACAAAAGTGCAGCCATACTCAAGACTGATTAGAAGGAGAACTGAAATTGTAATTTTGTCAGGTATTTTGTGGCATGAATAACTCTCGCTCATGCACACACGCAAGTGCACACAACACAGTCTGAGAAGCTTTGCTGCATATTGCAGTCATCTAGTTCTGCACAAAGAAGCTGTCAGAGATAAAGCAAGCAAATATGTAATATTATAACCATTATTTACTCTAGATTAATGAAAGGAAAAAATGTCCCTTTTACTTGCAACTTGCATGCAGAAAAACATTCATTTTTCAGGGCCCAGGCTGTCTGTTGTATTCACAATATGTTAACTGTTAGCTATAGTCTATCAGCTGAGATGAATTATTACATGGACATCCAACGATATCAGTTTTCATTATAGGGCAGCCATCCAAATCGTCTCCCATTCTGCTTGTACATTCTTGTTTCTTTTCCTTTATCCTTACAATCATCTCAGATGAAGAGTATGGGATATATATGTACTTTGAATAGTATGCTTTGAAATGCAGGAACAAATAACTAATTATATTAATGGGTTGCCTAGTCATTTGTTAATACTGCAGCTCTCTACTGTTAAGCAAGAAATCCAGGTTCAGTTCCCAAATTAAACTTTTTTTTCCCAGACTGGAAGAATCAAGAAGTTCAGGGTAGCTAGAAAAACAAAGTTTGATTTTTAATAGTATGATAGGTAACAGTGAGCCCACCGACTAGTCAGAGGGGGCCCCATACAATTTTTCTCAACTATGTGTTGATTGATTCAAGGTAAGATATTATGAAGATAAATATGAAGAAGGGGGTGGAATTGGAGGCTCTGTGGCCCAAATACTGTTCCACCTAGTAGATCTCTGAACCTACATAGCTGTTTCCCCCCAAAATATGCTTCTCACATAGGTTTTTTCATTCTCCCAGTGGGCCACCTAATGCACTTCCAGAGACTGGTCCAATTCCACACTGCAGAAGTGCATAGTTCTCCCATTTTGGGAAAGAGCAGCTTTAGCTGACTCCAGTACATATACAGAACTGTGCAGGGAGCACAAATATTTTCAGGTCCAAATGAAAGTGCAGAATGAATCCAAGTGTTGTGTTTTTCTAGCTGTAAAGTGAGAAGGAATAGCATTGTGTTTAGTGACACCTAAAATCCATTTGAGTGCTGTTAAGACATCTTGGAGGTGAAAAAGGACCCAGTCTCAGACTTTGAGACTAAAGAGCATGCTGGGAGAAGTTTTTTTTCATATGCAGTTGTTAAAACTATCTGATGGACAAAAATACAATTCTTCTCCTTTTGTAGTAGAGTTCCAATCCTTAGCACTACTCTTGTCACCTTTAATTGTGTTGACTAGTATTTTGCTCTACAACTAGTTCCACTAGTCTTACAGAATAGGGCCCTACAACTGCAGTTATTTCTATATAAATCACCCCTGCGCAGAGACTTGTTTGCTTTACTGGGATTCTGTGTGGCTCAGAGGCATGACTCAGTGGCATCTGTTGTATAAGAATTGGAATACTCAGTATGAGGAAGGGTGGCAAATTCATTGAATCAGTCTTGTAAAGAACTTTAAGGGTTCTTAAAGCATCTCAAACAGTGACTACCCAACCATTACTTGAATATCTCCAATGAAGGAGATGCCATAACTTCCCTAGACAACCTGTTGCACTGTCCTACAGTTCTGATGCTAAGTTTTTTTTCTGTTATGCCATAATACAGTTTAAACTTATTGCCTCATATCCTGCCCTCTGTGGCAAAGGAATGGTTATTCTCCCTTTGGGTTTGCATTCCAAGTCCTTAATCATCTTTGTTGTTTGTCTCTGTATCCTCTCCAGAGAATTATCTTTCCGTACATCCTTCTTAAGATGTGCCACACAAGTCTACAGCTTAGACCTACCAAGTAGAATGGTACTATTACCTCCTATGTATTGCATTTAATATTTCTGTTAATAGTGTTTTGGAGGACAACATCACATTTGTTACTTATATAGGGTGTGTGTTCCACCGTCACCTCTGACCCTTCTCAACACTGCTACTTCAACAGTGAGACCCTTCTCAACAGCCCCATTTCTTGTGCATGCATTTGTTTTTCCATCCCAAAAGGTAGCACCATACCTTTGTCTGTGTTGAATTTCATCTTAGTTGTCTTTAGCCCAGCTCTTTAACTTATCAAAGCTCTTTTGCATTTGGATCCTGTCTTCCAAAGTGATTGCTGCAGGGAGAGGATCTCCTGGGAGAGAGCAGCGATGGGAAACAGGCCCATGGACACCCAAGTTCCTTGAGGGAGATAGCTTTAGAAAGCTAAGGGGGAAGCATGGCATGTGGTATGGGATTGACCCAGAGTGGGGGAGAATTTTAGTTTGAAGTGGTTTGCTTGTATTCGTTGCATTTAAGCTTGATATCAGAGGACCAGCTTGTGGCTGTGGGAGTGGTATGGAGGTTACAGGAGCACTAGAGGGGCACACAGCATAGAGTCTTGCCTGGTTCATAAACCCTAGGGGGCAGAGCAATGCGAGACCAGCCTGGCTGGGATCAGGGACCCCAGGGGACTGTCACAAGAGATGGGGCCTGAGCAGGTGAGACCAGGGATGGAGGCCTAGGAGCTGAGGTCTGAGGCAATGGACCTGGGCTAGGAGGCATAGCCAGAGAAAAGGGGCCAGATCTGGGAATGCTCAAGCCCTGACAAAGTTTTGAGGACTGAGGGGGCTAAAAGTTGCACTGGGACCAGGTGGGCCCCTCCAAATTGATTTTGAGTGACACCTGTGAGGTGTAGGTATGGCTGTAGGGCATCAGGAGCCCACATTTATAATCCCTGAAGTAGCTTGTGCCCTAAAGCATGGATAGAGCCAGGAAGGCCACAGTTTAGTGCTCAGAGGGTGAGACTGGTGCCAGCCAGACATGTGCAGCAAGAGACAGCTGAGGGGCTAAGGCTCACTGAGGGACCCTGGGGCAGCCTCCCTAAGTACTCTTAGGATCCATCAAGGCATGGCAGTTGAGGTAGAAAAAGGATGGTACCCCCAAGGAGCTGGAGTGGGGCAGGAGTTGCTGGGCCACCAGGAAGCATCATGGCCACCCTTGGGACCAGGTCCTGCTACACATACCTGCCTCCAAGTTATTAACAACATTGAACAGCACTGGGCCCAGGACATACTCTTGTGGAACCCCACATGAGGCCTTCTGCCATTTGGGCTTTGATCCATTTAAAATTACTTTTTGTTTGCAGTTATTTAACCAACAATGTGTTCACATAATAGTTATTCTAGCTAGCCCATATTTCTCCAGTTTACTTTTGATAGAAGGGACTATATAAAAAAGTTTCACTAAAGTCTGTTATGCTATGTCCACCACATTCCCTTCATCCACCAAAGTAGTTGTTACCCTCTCAAATCAAGGAGAGTTTGGCATGATTGATTTTTAACAGATCTATTCTAGTTGCTACTGAACATCCATTCCTCCTCTTACTCCGAGGGACTGAGTGCTTTGTAATTTGCTCTAGCAACTTTCCAGGTATTGAAGTCTTGGTGACTTCTCTATAATTCTGTGGGTCCTCTTTTTTCTACCCTTTTAAAGATGGGCACTGTGTTATCCCTTCTCCAGTTCTCTGGGACCTCATTCAGCTTGCAGGGCTTTGCAAATGTTATTTCCAGTGGTTGTAATAGTCCTAATAACTGATACTACAGTGGAAGGAAACCTCTAAGTTAAAAAGGGGGTGTGGCACGTATTATTTGATCCACTATAGGCCATGTACAGATGTTCAGTTTCTACTGTTGTTCTCCCAGTACAAAACAAAAGTGTGCAGATGTTCAAGCTTTTCTTTCCAGAGCAACAGTGACTGCTCCAAAAGAAAAGTAACCTGGGAACAACCAAGGTTAAATTGCTCCTGGGAGAGTTTCTCCTGGGAGACTGAACATTTGCATATTGTCCCCTAACTTAATTCCTCCTGAAGGAAGGCTTTCATGCCTTCCCAAGGCCAGAGTTACCCCAGTCTGGAGAAAGATTTGGGGAAGCAGTTGCTTCCCCCTCCCATAGATGGGGGAGGAGGGAAGGAGAAACTCCAGCTGCTTCTCATGCTAGAGAATCATAGAATCATAGAATCAGTGAGTTGGAAGGGACCTAGACAGATCATCAAGTCCGACTCCCTGCCATGGACAGGAATGAGCACTGGGGGTAGGAGGGGTCATAAGATCCCAGCCAGGTGCCTATCCAGTCTCCTCTTGAAGATTTTCAGGGAAGGTGACAGCACCACCTCTCTGGGAAGCCTATTCCAGGCTCCGGCCACCTTTACAGTGAAGTAGTTCTTCCTAATATCCAGCCTAAACCTATCGTCCATCAGCTTGTGGCCATTGTTCCTAGTGACTCCAAGGGGGGCCCTGGTGAACAGACTTTCCCTGAGTCCCTGCTGGTGGCCCATGATAAGGTTGTAGGCAGCCACAAGTTCCCCCCTCAGTTGCCTCTTGCGGAGACTGAAGAGATTCAGGTCCCTCAGCCTCTTCTCATAGGGCTGGCCATGGAGGCCCCCAACCATACGAGTGGCCTCCTCTGGACCCTCTCCAGGTTCTCCACATCCCTCTTGAAGTGCGGCACCCAGAACTGGACACAGTACTCCACCTGCAGCCTGACCAGCACCGCATAGAGGGAGAGCAAGACCTCTCTGGACCTGTTAGTGATGCCCCTATTGGTGCATGACAGGGTGCAGTTGGCTCTGCCTATTGCTTCGTTGCATTGGCAACTCATATTCATCCTGGAGTCAGTCCTGACTCCAAGATCCCTCTCTGCCTCTGTGCTGCCGAGAGGGTCAGCCCCTAATCTATAACCATAATGCTGGTTCCCTCTCCCCAGGTGCAGCACTCTGCACCTGTCCTTGTTGAACCGCATCCTGTTCAGATCTTCCCATTTCTCCAACCTATCCAGGTCTGCCTGGATGCAGTCCCTGCCTGCTGGTGTATTCACTTTACCCCACAGCTTGGTGTCATCAGCGAACTTGAACAGGGTGCTCTCCACACCTTTGTCCAGGTCACTAATGAAGATGTTGAACAGCACCAGCCCAAGGACCGAGCCCTTGGGGACTCTGCTGCCCACACCCTCCCAGGTCGACATCGACCCATCCACCACCATGTGGCTTCCAGTGTGTGAAGCAGACAGGGGCTTTACCACATCCCTCCCTCTTCTTGGATCTCAGTCACCAGGAGCTGAGTGTAAGGAACGTTACCACCTGTCTGCGTCCCCTGGCTTCCCTCCCTGCCGCTCAGCTGAGCCTCAGGGTGGTAATTAAAAAGCTGGTGTGGCTGGGAGGATTCCCACCATGAGATACTGACCCTGTCCTGCCAGTCAATTGATTGCTGGGAGGGAGGAGCATTTTCTTGAGGCTAGAACTCTCTCCAGCTGTCTGTGGCAGGTGCTGCCTTTCGGGAGCTGCCAACAGCCACTTGACAGCCTGCCCCAGGCAGAGGAAAGGATGGACTGCCAATTATAGGGGTCCCTTAAGGGTGGAGGTTTCCCAGGGTGCAGCCCTCTAGTGCTCCCTAGCTAGAGAGCTTGCCTGTGAAGCTCTCCACCAAGGGGCTGAAGGAATGCCTTTAGAATCCACCTCCTGGTGTATTTTTCTACCAGATAAAATTTCTTCCTGTAGAAATTAATGTCTGCATGCAGCAAAGTGATTCATTCTTCTCTTCTCTCTCTTGTTATCATACACATTTAAAACTGTATTTAGATTGCATGCTTTTCATAGCAGACATTATGCATTGTCTATGTTTCGGCTCTATTTCAATGTAAATAATAGCAATAATTTCAGCAGACAGATGATGCACATTCTCTTTTCTGCTGGGTATAATGAGTCTGTCTCTTGTAGTCTGACTTTTCAGACAATGGAATTGGCAGCTCCGATGGGGGAGAAGGCTGTTTGAGTCTGGCATACAGGGTGCTTGGTGAATTCCTCAACACCTGTTTTTAAATTTATTCCTTAAGCATTCTGAATGTTTGCATTTCAAAACATATATCTATGTATTAAAATTCAAGCAGTGCCCATCAAGCAATATTAAAACACAGTATGAGATGATGAAATATGGGTTTTACTGAACTATAGGCAGTAATTTTAATAACATGCAAATGCAGTCCTGTTCAGTATCGTAGTAATAACAATGAATAAAAAATCAAGGTGCATAAAAATAAGAGGATACTATTGATGGGATGTCTTTGATGACAAAAGACATTAAAGTTATATCTACAGTGATACTTGGGGCCTGCCTCGAGGTAATCATTGACCAGTCTGAGTGAGCTGCCCCTCCTGTCTATGTTGTAACTTGTAACCCACAGCAAAACCATTAATGTTGTCCCTCTTATTTTTTAAGTGTAGCAGTCTAGATGTATTACAGGTTCCCTTTTGTCATATAAAGTAGAGCCCTTTTAGGAAACAGACTGTGGAATGCCTCCCTAAACTTAAAGGAAAAAGAAAGAGGAGGCTAGGTATACAAGGACTGGAAGCTAAGAACAGGGAATTGTGGGATTGCTGTTACACATGCAGTGTTTGAGGTCTGAAACATGCAGGTAAATTCCAGACACACTACAGAAAAGTGAAAGAAGGTTGGTGACTGAAAGTTGGGTTGATTTCATATCCAGAAGCTCAGTAGACGTTCTAGGCTGAGGGCAGACTGTTAGCACTGGGAAAACTTCACCTGGGCAGACCTGGGCCCCATGCTTCAAGAAGGATGTGGCCACATTGGAAAGAGTCTAGCACAGAGCAGCAAAAATTATTAGAGACTTGAAAAGCATGTCTTATGAGGGAAGGATGAAAGAGCTAGGAGTTTTTTAGTCTGGAGAAGAGAAGTCTGAGGTGGGATTTGATAACAGTCTTCAAATACCTAAAAGGCAATTATAGAGGCTATTGAAATGGGCTCTTCTCTGTGGATGTATGAGACAGGACTAGAAGTAATGGCCTCAAGCTGCAGCAGGGGAAATTTAGGCTAGAGATTAGCAGGAACTTTCTGATTATGAGGGTGGTCAAGCATGGGAACAGACTACCTAAAGAAGTTGTAGAATCTCCATCCTTGAAAATTTTCAAGATCGGGTTAGACAGACACTTGGCTGGGGTGGTTTAGTCGAGGAAAATCCTGCCTTGAGTAAGGGGCTGTAAAAGATGGCCTCATGAGCTCCCATCCCACCCTACTCTTACATGAACCTATGTTGCTGGGGATTGAGCATAGGGCTTTACAGTGGAGATATTTGGCAAGTATAGGCTTGAGGACAACATAAAGGTCAACTCATAACTAACAGTGTAAGTATAACCTAGACGATCAGGGGAAAATAGGGCTGGAAGGGATCTCATGAGGTAATCTAGTCCAGCTCCCCTGCTCAAGGCAGGAATATTCTAGTCAAATGTCTGTCTTAACTGATCTTGAAAATTACCAGGAATGGAAATTCCACAACTCTAGGTACCCTATTCCAGTGCTTAACCACTCTCACAGTCAGAAAGTTCTTACTAGTCTCCAACCTAAATTTCCTCTGCTTCAGTTTAAAGCCATTGTTCTCAGTCCTGCCCCTAAAACAGGCGCAAGCAATTATTTTGGGCACAGCACCACTTCCCAAGTTTTGGCAAACTATCAAGGGCCGCATGGATAGTCCCACCCCTTGACAGGTGCCCCACCCCCGGTCACCATCTTGGGACCTGAAGTCCCACCCCCTGACCTTTGCCACCAGAAGTCCCTCCCCTTGCCCGTGGAAGTACTCCTTTTGGGAAGAGGGTTTGCCATCTTCGAATGGGGGGAAAAATTATATACTAAAAATCAAAACACATAATAATATATTTTAATTTTAATTTAATTTGAAAAAATATTTTTTTCCTGATTTGTGTGTGTTTGTGCTGTATATGTAGAAATGATTGCATAATAGGTCAAATGCAGTCTTATTCTTGTATATTGTCTGGGGTGTGTAGAGGTGTTAGGAGGTGTAGAGGGGTAGGTGTGGGGCTTGTGGGGAGCTGTGGGGGTGTGTGTGTGGATATGGGTGGGTGGGTGGGTATGGGGGGGTTGTGGGGATGTGTGTGTGGGTACAGTATTTGTGGTGTGTGAGATTGTGTCGGGGGAGAATGTGGCCGTGGGGTTTGGAGAAAGGGTTTGAGGGTATGTGGGGTGTGCATGGGAACCCCCCCTTTGCACACCCCCTTTCAGCCGGTCAGCATCCACCCCCACCCTGCCCAAACCCTGAGTGCCTGTGGTACCTCCCCACCACCACCAACAGCATGCAGCCACAGCATGCCCCTCACCTGCTCTGTAGCAGCCAGACATGGCATGTCCTGCCACCCCTGGACAGGCAGTGGTAGCAGCAGGGACCAGCACATGCAGCCAAGACCCTGCATACCCTGTGTTGGCTCTGGGCTCGCCCATCCAAGCTGAGCCACAGCAGCAGCAGCTGGGGAGAAACTGATGCTCAGTTCAGGGGAAAGTGGCCCCTCCCTTTCACTACCACTGGGCACTTTTTGGTGCGGCTACCCGGAGCCCATGCTGGGTTGGCCTGCAGTTCCATCACCGCCATCTGTGAGCTGCCATGTGGCTGCTCCACATTGTCACTGCTGCCACACTGGGAAGCCCAGAGGTGGCAGTGATGGAACCGCAGGGCAGCCCAATGTGGCACAGGCTCTGGGCGGCCGCACCAAAAACTGCCTGGTAGTGGTGAGAGAAAGAAGCCACTTTCCCCCATGCCAAGCCACAGTTTCTGCCCGGCTGCTGCTGCCACTCAGCCTGGACAGGAGAGCTAGGAACTGGTGCAGGGGCCTGTGCTCAGCAGTGACAGCATGGGAGAGAAACTGCTGTTCAGTGTAGGGGGGAAGCACACCCCTTCCTGCTGCTCCTTCCTGGTGCAGCCACTTGGAGCCAGCATGGGGCTGCCCTGTATATGCTTTGCACTGCCACTGCTGCCCTGCAGGGCAGCCCAGAGACAGAGGTGATGGCAGACATGCCAGGCAGCCTTGCACAGGCTTCAGGCGGCTGCTCCAGGAAGTGCTGGCAGCGGGACAGGGAGGGGCTGCTTTCCCCCCATGCTGAGCAGCAGTTTATCCTGCACTGCTGCTGCTCAGCTCAGATGAGTGAGTGTGGGGCATGCAGGGTTGGGGCTGTGCGCACTGGTCCCCACCTGTATGGCAGGGCTAGGGCAGTGGGGGACTGGGATTGAGCAGGTGCACAGAAGCACAAGGACAGCCGGGTGGGCACACGAGGCCTGCACCGGTGTCCCAGGGCAATGCTGGCAGGGCCCAGAGCAGGATAGCAGAAGTGTGAGGTCCTGGCTGGCAGGGGCTCTATGGAACCTGACCAACTCTCCTGTCCTCTCTCCCTGCTGGTGCAGCCCAGCCCAGCTCCATAGACCTCTGCCATCCCACACCCCATGCTCCTGCTGCTCCACTCTGGGTCATAGTTTCATAGTTTCATAGTAGCTAGAGTCGGAAGGGACCTAGGTAGATCATCTAGTCCGACCCCCTGCCTTGGCAGGAAA
>NW_017728906.1:25011191-25016341 GCF_001723895.1 Crocodylus porosus
AGATGTCTGGGAAGTTCAGGTCCCCCATGATGACCACATCCTAAGCCCTCACTGCCTCTGTGAGCTGACCTAAGAATTCCTGGTCGAGCTCTTCTCCCTGGTTGGGAGGTCTATAGTATGGGTCCCACCAGTGCTGGCCATGGGACACCAGCGCAGACCCTGCACTCTCACATGCCAGCTTGCTTCCACTCTTCCCACCCCCCACTGCTGCTTTCCCCACTTTCCTGCCCAACCACGGGCCACTCCTGCACTACGTGGCTCCCAGCTGTATGGCCATGACAGAAGGACTCAGAGCCAGCTCAGCCCTGAGGACTGGGGTAATTTGCCCATGGTTCTCCCCTGCATTTCCCACCCCCCGCCCCCGCGTTCTTACCTGAATGTCCCTCTCCACCACAGGTAGACATGAACAGCTCCATGATCCCAGACCAGAAGCCTCTGCTAGGCAGGGGCTTCCGGGTGTGGGAGGAGGTGGGGCTGGGCGGGCCCTGCTGCTGCTGGGTCCTGCCATGGCTTCCCCTGGGTCCTACTGCCCCTGGCTCCTGTCATGTTTGACAGGCAGCAAAGGGCAGAGAAATATTTATTTTCCAAAAAATTTGGGAGTCCCACAGGCCAGATAGAATAGCCTGATGGGCTGGATCCAGCCAACGGGCCATGTTTTGCCCACCTATGCCCTAAAGTCACTGAGAAAAATCTGTCTCCATCTTCTCTCTTCAGATATTTGAAGATTGTTTTCAAATTTCACTCCCCTTAGTCTTATCTATATTGTCATAATTATTTCAGCTCTTCCTAAGTCCTGTTTCCTAAGCCTGTAATCATTTTTATTGATCTCTCTGTTGTACTATTTCAAATATGTCCACATCTTTCTTGAATGTGGGGCCCAAAGCTGAGCACAGTATTCCAAATAAGGCCTCACCAGTGCTGAATAGAGTGGAAGAATCACTTCCCTTGATTTGCAAATGTCACCCCTGTTGATAAAATGCAGGATGCTGTTGACTTTTATTCAGCTTATGGTCTGCTGTAATCCCCACCTCTTTCTCTGCAGTACTGCAGCCTAGCCCCAGTCTGTATTTGTGCATGCAGTGATTTCCATCCCAGGCGTAGGGCTTTGCACTTGTCCTTGTGAATCTCATCTGATTGATTGCAGACCATTTTTTTTCAGTCTGTGCAGATCATTCTGGATCCTAGATCTATCCTCCAAAAAGTTTGCAACTCTATTCACTTTGGTGTCATCTGCAAATTTGCTAAGCATGCAGTCAGTCCCACCAATGAAATCATTATTAAGGTTGTTAAGCAATGTCAGTCCCAGGACAGACCTCTAGGGAACCACACTTCATACCTTTTCCCAGCAAGGCATTGAAACATTGATGACTGCTCATTGAATACAGTGATCCAACCATCTTAGTCTTTTCATCTAATCTGTATTTCCTTAGCTTGTTAATGACAACATAATGGGAGAGTGTCAAAAGCCTTGTGAACATAAAGGTATATCACAGGGCCTGTCACCTTATTATAGAAAGAAATCAAATTGGTCAGGCATGGTTTGTAGGGTTGTGTAAAGCTTCAGGTACCTCTCGGGGCACATGTTATTCATTCTGGTCTTATAGAAACCTTCATTCTGAAATTCATGTATCTATGTCAGGGGTTGTCAACTGCAGGTAGGCGTACCCCTAGGGGTACCTGCAAAAGTTCTAAGGGGTACGTGCAAATGGGTGGAGACAGAGTGCCACCATCCACCACCTCACACTGCTGCTTCCCAGGAGCGGGGCTGTGGGGGACAAGGGAAGCAGCACCCATCTGAGGGCCTCACAGGTGCCACCTAGCCAGCCAGATACAAACAGGGGGAGCTTGCATGCAGCAGCTGCCACCACCATCCACCACCCCATGCCCCTGCCACCACCCACTGCCCTGCACTGCTGCCACATGCCGTTTTCCCACAACTGGTCGCACATGTGGCTCCATGGGATGCTGACAAGTGGCGTGTGATTGGCCAGTGTGAGGCCTGTCAGCAGCCCACGGAGCCACATATGCAACTGGCCATGAGAAGGTGGTGTGTACAGGGTGGTGGGTGGCAGTGGCAGCACGGGGTGGTGGGTGGCAGTGGTAGCCACCACGAGCAAGTTCCCCCCCCCACCCCCTGCTCCATGTCTGGTAGCTGCCACCACCAGAAGGGATACACTTCTTTAAAAAGGTTAAAAACCCCTGCTCTATGTGACAGAAATCCTGTGGGCCCTGTCTTTTTAAGACAGAAGAAACCTAGGGGGAGCCCTGCCAGCATACAGGGCATAACTATAACTGGGTCTCCATGCAGATCAATTGATTAAATTAATTAGGAGGCATCTGCAGGCAGCCAATGAGAAGTCACCTGACTGGAAAAATGCAGAGCCCTGGGAGGAATGTAAGGCTGGCCAGGCAGGCTGGCCATTGAAATGGAGCAAGAAGGACCTCTGCAGAGATGCCTCTTTGTTAGAAGTAGACTATGACTGTGCTAGGCCCTGAGTCAGCTAGATAGCCATTGGCAAAGTGTAGGGGGTACATGCAGGTACATGTGCACCCCCTGAAGTTGGCAGTGCACTCCCTGCAAAAAGGCTGCCGACACTGCCGGTGGCACTTGCAGATGGTTGCCGCTTGCCACGCCCCCATTAACACTGCTGGTGGCATCTGTGAGTGGTTCCTGATCACCGCTGGCTGCTACAGATGCTGCCAGCAGTGTCTGCTGGTGGTCAATGACCAGTGGTCAGCATTCACCACCCTCCCCTCCATCACCGCCAACCATGCTTTGGCCACCTGCAGGAGCTTACTGCTTGCTGCCACTGTGCTCCCACTGCCACTAGCACTGCTGCCAGCTGTGGGAGCTCATGCCCTCCAGCCTCTGGTGGCATGTGGCGTTCATGTAGAGAGCTGAGGGCTAGCAACAGATCTAGACCCAGGATTGGGGTAGCAGTTTTGATTGAGCCAGAAGGGCTTGTGTTTGTGTGTTGATTTCAGTTTGACCTGGAAGTTTGGGGGGACTATACAGATGGTTTAGGGGGTCCCATAGTGCCCACTTGGGGGGGGGGGGTCATGCAACAGTCATAGAGAGCCTGAGAGGGGAAGTTGCAAAGAGTCTGGGAGGGGCAGGACTGAAACTTTGTGGGGCAGAGGGCACAGTGACCAGGCAGAGAAGAGAGAGAGCCCAAATAGAGAGAGAGCCTAGGAAGGCTCAACAGTATGAGAGGGGTGACCTGGTAGAGCATGAGAGGGAAAGCCAAGAAGCTGGGAATCTGGAAGCTCAGTCTGGTCCACGGACTAAAACTAGAGGGCTCAGCTGGAGCAAAAAGGGCAGAGGCTGAGATGGCTGAAGCCTGACACTTGAACAATGGCATGTCCAATGGATTTGGCTTCCTGGACCATGACCCACACTTCGGAGCAGAGGGCATCCTGGGGCATGATGCTCTCCATCTCTCCTCCAAAAGGTAAGAGTTTGTTTTCTTACACACTAGTTGACCTCCTCTGGCAGGCTTTAAACTAAGTTCATCAGGGGATGGGGATCCACAGGAGCAAGAGAAAACTCAGCCAGGTGTAGGACCTGCCCAGGTAAGAGCTCAGGTATATACCAAGGGACCAGTTGTCTCTCAGGTGGCGGGGGTGCCTAGGGCTCCTACTGGGGGATTAAGGTGTCTCTTCACTAATGCAAGAAGCATGGGAAACAAGCAGGAGGAGCTTGCTCTCCTGCTTGCAAGTAGTAAAATCAACCTGGTTGGCCTAATGGAGACATGGTGGGATGAAACATTTGACTGGGCATTAGACATAGAGGGCTATAGGTTGTTTAGAAGAGATAGGAAGGGGAAAAAAAGTGGAGGGGTTGCACCCTCTGTTAGGGAACAGTATAACAGTTCTACCTTCCAAATGGGACCAGAGGAAGGCTTAACTGAGACCCTGTGGGTTAAACTTCAAGGAGGGCGGGGAGAGAGGGATCTGATGGTAGGGGTTTACTACAGGCCACCACATCAGGAGGAAGAGCTGGATTTGGAATTTTCCAGGCAGCTTGGGGAGGCCGTGTGTGCAAAGGATGTTGTAGTCATGGGTGATATGAATTACCCTGACATCAACTGGGAGGAGCAGTCTGCCAGGTCTAGCTACTCACAAAGGTTCCTGACGTGCGTACAGAACCTACACCTCATGCAGAAGGTACTTGTCCCCACTAGGGGAAACGCCATGCTGGATCTGGTGTTAGCCTCTGGGGACGACCTGGTGGGGGATTTGCTAGTACAAAGGAGGCTAGGGGACAGTGATCATAAAATGATGCAGTTTGCTATTCAGAGAAAGGTGGGGAGGGTAACTAGAACAGCGCAAATGCTTGACTTTAGGAAAGCCAACTTTGATGTGCTTAGAGCAGTAGTCAGGGAGGCACTCAGAGCCCAGGGGGTAGCTAATATGGGGGTCCAGGAAAGGTGGTCCTTTCTCAAGAAGACTATCCTTGGGGCGCAGCAGGATGCAATTCCACTGCGCAGGAAGGCAGAAAAAGGGTCCAAGAAATCTTCATGGCTGAGCACGGATATCCAGGCTGGCCTGAGGGCAAAGAAAAAAGTATACTGGCGGTGGAAGCAGGGGGCAGGGACCAAGGAAGAGTACACCTCCCTGACCCAAGCTTGCAGGGATTTGGTAAGGAAGCTAAAGCAGCACTGGAGCTTAGATTAGCTTCTGGGATTAAGGATAACAAAAAGTCCTTCTTTGAGTGTATAGGTAGCAAGAAGAAGTCTTGGGGTAACACTGGACCCCTACAAGCCAGGGCAGGGCAGTTGGTGATGGACGCGTGAGAGAAGGCAGAACTCTTTAACAAGTTCTTTGCCTCCATGTTCCTGTCTGCTGACAATGGGGTGCTCTTGGGTGACAGTGTAGAGAAGCCCGGGAAGGATGCGAGTCCCCCAACTGTTAGTTCAGACCTAGTTAAGGATTACCTGGAGGGTTTAGATGTATCCAAGTTGGTGGGCCCGGATGACCTTCATCCGCAGGTGCTGAGGGAATTGGCTGGTGTCACTGCGGAGCCATTAGCACAGCAGTTTGAGGACTCCTGGAGCTTGGGACAAGTCCCTGAGGACTGGAAAAGGGCCAATGTCCCTATTTTCAAGAAGGGGAGGAAGGAAGAGCCTGGCAACTACAGGCCAGTCAGC